>NC_133666.1:411243305-411571165 GCF_037893015.1 Macrotis lagotis
GGAAAACAAAGAGAAGTGGAATGAAGAGGAGAACGGAGATTTGTGGGATCACAGATTGAAGCTAGAATCCCTTCATTTTACAGGTAGGGAAAGTAAGGCATAGAGTAGCCAAGTGATTTGCCTAAGGAACTACAACTCTTAAGTAACTGGGCCAGGATTTGAACCCAGGTGTTCCAAATCTTATTTAACAAGTTTTAACAACCACTCAGATCACACATACTATGCTTCTGAAGCTGATGGCAACTTAAGAAGCCTATTTCCTCTAACTTTGCCACAAACTATAACAATATTACTCTAGCTAAATTCAAGGTCCTCCCTGCCAAGTATCAAAGGACAAAAACTGAACGTAGATAAACCAGTGACAACCAAATACTGTCTCATAACATCTAACATCTCACATCCTAACCTTCGTCAGGTGCTCATAATTCTCTGTAAGGTATAAAAAAGGTTGTAATTTGATTATTGGCACAAAGCACTGTAAGAACACGGTTCTATAAAACCAGAAAAAAAGACTTATCTTGTTCTGAAAGTAGTTATGTAGCAATTTTTTAGCATTATGATTTAAATCATAGGTGTTGGAGAATAATTATGAATCATATAATTAAGTCACCAAGCAGGATGTGGCTAAAAGAAAATCATTCATAGCAAAGACCATCAGTAATTAAAAACAGTATTATCTTTAAAATTGAGGGTAGATCAATATCTTTTATGAAACATTTACCACAAAAGACCAAGTTCTAGTCCAATTTCTAAAACACAGATGTGACTTAAAGTCACATTTCTAAGGGCAGCTAGGTGGCACAGTAGATAAGAGGATCAGCCTTGGAGTTAGGAGCACCTAAGTTCAAATTCCCCCTCAGACTCATAATATAATTACCCAGCTGTGTGATCTTGGCAAGTCACTTTAACCCCATTGCCTTGCAAAAATAAAAGAAACCCCCCCAAAAACAAAGTCACATTTTTTTAGGCATTTCATTTTCTCTCATAAAATTAGCAAATTAGGCTAAACTTCTAAGATAGTAGCTACAAAATAAAGCAGCCAAGTGTTTAGTGGATAGAGCACTGTCCCTGAAGTCAGGAAGACTCCTCACTCCTCTTCCTAAGTTCAAATCCAGCCTCAGAGACTTATTGGGGCAAGTCATTTTATCTTGTTTGCTTACATCAATTTCTTTATACCTGTAAAATGAGCTGAAAAAAGGCAAATCATTCCAGTATTTTTGCCAAGAAAGCCCCAAATGGAGTCACCAAGAGTCAGACACAAATGAAAATCTACTCAATATGATCAGTATTCCTAGGGGGAAAAACTCTTAAATAGAATTAAACTCAACTGTGAGCTCAGTGAGAGTAGGCCTGAGATTTGCCTGTGTATGGTTGGAATTTATTTATATCCTTAGCACTTAAAGGCACAGTAGATGCTTAATAAGCGCTAGCTGTCTGACAAAGATTATCCTTCTGCTCCTGGAAATAAGGACAAGTCATGCTTTCTGTCTGGTTTTATTTTACTTCTCTCCTTAATTACCTAGTAAAATGTTTAAAAGCAACCAACTCTCTGCTAATGGAAGGAAAGTCAAAAGGGTAACTCCAAATAGGTTTGGATTTAGAAAAATCAGATTAACTCAGAAGCCTGTGTGAAGTTGGTAGCAGAGAGAGAGAGAAGGAAAGAAAGTAGGTTGCTGTTTCCAATCATCCAGTGATGTTTCTTCACAACTTAAACTGTATAAAAGCAATTCCAATAGAGAATTTTTTGGTTTTAAGTTAATAGAAACATCTTTGAAATAATACAGCCTCTATATGTTACTGATTTCTCTTGATCTAATACTATAAATCTTCACTTATCCATTAAACAATCTATTCTTGATTTTCCATTTTATTTTAACATGTGTAATTGTAGATAACTGCTATAATAAAACAAAAGCTCTTAGCCTGGGCTTAATGAAGTGTAAATATTTTGACAATGGTCCTTCAACATGGATTTCACATTTTTAAAAATATTATTTAGAGCAGTGATCCAGAAGATTCCCTAGACTACCCAGGGGTCCACTTGACACATCAAAGTTTTAGAACCTTCTGTTCTAGAAGTCTGTTAGAAAGGTTATAAAACCTCAGACTTCCCTTATAAATTGATATTCCAGGTTACTAAGTGGGGAATTCATGCCAGTGCACTGTCAGAAATAATCTAATACAATAAACCATTTAGGCACCTACTTAAATGCTAAAATGCTGGAATATAAATTGGTATATTTCCAACAGATCTGATTGTCTAGAGGCTTTGTTGATTTTTGCCTTTTTCAGTATCCTAGAAACATTGTTTGGCAAACAATAGGTGTTTAATAAATGCTTGCAAAGAATTGGAAACTGCGAAAGGGCCCATTAAATGAGCTAAAGCTAAACAAGTTACTGTCCTATCAATGTGAAGTACAACTAGTGCCCTGAAAGAAATGATGAAGGAATGGGGGTTAGAGAAGTTTGGGAAGATTTTTTTGACCAGAACAACAATTTCTTCAATAACGCTAATGCAAAGACAAGGAACTTTGAAAAAAATGTAGGAACTTTGATCATAATGACCCACTGCAATTCCTGAGGCCTCATGATGAAATATGCTACCCATCTCCTGATAGGGGAGTGATAAGATTAAGAATGCAGATTCAGGCATTTTTTTGCAAGGGACATGGCAGGTGAAGGAATTTGCTTTGCTTAACCATAAAAGTAAGTAATAGATTTTGTTATCCTTGCTTTTTAGTCAATGGGCAAGGGGGAGGAGATCTTGCATGCTCACACAAACGTGTATCAAGTCTGTCAAGGTGACACTTCCAAAACAAGGTTCCTTTCAATTATCTTTTTAAAAAAAGAATAAAATATCCATCTCTCTATAAGCTAGGAATAACAGAATGAATCAATTTTTGTCTGGAGATGGGGTATGGCAAATTCTGCACAGGTCTTTTTCTGCATTTCCGAATCACCAGCTAGGTGAGCAGCGAGGACCAGAGTGCTGTCACTCTCATTAAGCTTCCTCCTCCCCACTGGATCCGGCAGACGCAGAAGCCCTCTTCTCTCCACTTCTTTAAGCTACACAGTAATCTTTGTTTGCAACAGTTACAACATGTAGTATATGCGGACAGAAATGTCTATGCATGCACGTGTACATCATTTACGCTGCGTAACACCTAGTAACGCTTGCACAGCGCCTTGGAGATCTCATCTCCTCCTCGCCACCTCCCTGAGGTGAGCGGCATCCTCCTCCTCAGCTGACAGGTGAGGAAACTGAGGCAGCGCCGGGCTCCGTGGCGGGCCCACGGCCGTGCAGCCCGCGTGGTCCGGGGCTTGCTGGCTTCGGGCTGCCCCGGGAGGAACAGCCGGACCGAGGCAAACTTGGACTGAAGCAGCAGGGGAGCCGGGGCCGTCTAGGGAGAAGGCTCTAGGGGCGCCGGGTCACTCTCAGTTCCGCACGGGCCAGGCGGCCCTGCGCCGGGACTGCCGGCGGAGCGGAGCCCGGGGCGCCTCCTCAGGGAGAGGCTGCCCGCCCGCGCCTCCCTCCCCCGAGCCGGGGGCCGCAGGGGCCGCAGACCCCGCCCCGGGCTCCGCCGGGCCGTCCCGGGGCGCCTCGCCTCCCTCCGCGCTGCGCTCCGGCGCGGGGCCGCTGCCACCTGTAGCCCCGTCCCTCCTCGGGACCCCCCCCGGCCCCGCCTGCCAGGGAGGCTCCGCGGCGGGCCCGGCCTCTCCGGACCGGCTCCGGACACGTACCTGCGGGCGCCCGCGACGGCAGCTCCCGCCCCGCCCGGAGCTCCTCGGCCCAACCGCGCTCCCGCCGAGCGCCCTGCGCCCCCAGCGGCCCTCGGGCCGGCCTCCCCATCCGGGCGGGGCGGGGCCCGGCGAGGGGCCCGCCCCGCCGCGCGGCCCGAGCCAATCCCCGCCCCGTGGGGCCGTGTCCCCGCCCCTCCTTCCCTTCCCCTCCCCCGCAGCCCGGCCCAGAGAGGGGCCCCCGGCAGGGGACACCCAGCGGGGCGGGGGGAGGGGCGCGCCGAGGGGCAAAAGGGAGAGAGTCCCGGGAGGCGGGCCAGCCAGCCCGCAGGCACCCTTCCGCGCCTTCCACGTGGCCGGGCTAAGGCCGGGGGCTGCCGCGGGGGGCTGCCTCCCAGCAGCTGCCAGCCCCTCGGAGACAGCGACCAAAGACCTAGGGTTTGGGACGCCTCGAGGGCCCGGGGGGAGTGCACTGCCCGGCGTGGGGCGGCTCGGAGGCGCCCTGGACGGAGTCGGGGACCTGCTGTGTGGCCTTAGGCGAGTCACTCAACCCCACTGCCTTGCCAAAAACAAATGGGACAGTTACGTTAACAGTTCTACTCGGTACACATGGAGTCAGTGTTCACTATGGGCGGAGCATTGGGGTGCAAAAAGAAGCAAAGACGTTCCGTGTCCTCAGGAAGCTCCCGGTCTAATGGGGGGAGGACGTGCGCACGAATGCACGCAAAGCGAGCCGCATACAAGGTAAATAGAGCACAGCTGACAAGCTGAAGCCGCTGGAATGGAGCAGGGTGGGAAAGGCTCCCTGTGAGAGGTGGGATTTTTAGTTGGGACTCGAAGTCATATAAAATCCTTAATAATAACAGCACCTAACATTTCTATAACGCTTTAAGTTTGCAAAGGGCTTGTAAAAGTAAAGGATTTTTGCCAGCATTAGCCCTCATTTTCAGCTTTTAAAAATATCCCTCTCTTCCTTGCTTCATTCAAAATAATGACTTCTTCATGCTTAATAGAGTTATATAAATGAGGTAGTGGGACTTTCCCCTAGCTAATTCAGGTAAGTTTTCAGTAAACTGAACCAGACCACAAACCCCAAGGTTTAAAAAAAAAATACCAGAGTAAATAATTGATTCTGAATCTCATCACTTTAAAAGGGATCCTATAATATCATTAGTATTGTAAGGTAATTTTAGGACATTCTTACAATTAACTATACCTAGAGATAACTGGTATAAAGGAGTGAAATATCTTGTGTGAGCAAGATATCTTATAAATAGAGCCCCATTTAGTAGACACACCAATGAACTTTCCCTTTGACTTGAGAGCCTCTCCCTACATCTCTTGGGAGGCGATCAGATGGGGTAGGTGGATAGAACACTAGAGCAGGAGAAGACTCAACTTCCTGTATTAAAATTCAGCCTTACACACTAGAGACCTTGGGCAAGTCCCTTGAGTCTGTTGGCCTCAATTTCCTCATCTGGAAAATGAGCTGGAGAAGGAAATGGCAAACCATCAAGTATCTTTGCCAAGAAAACTCCTAATGGGTTTACAAAGAGATAAAAACGATTGAACTATATTAAAGGTTTTCATGAAACCATCTCTCAAAACCCTAACCACAAGAAAGACCAAAGAACTATTACAATATAATGGAAAGGGTGAATTAAATGGAAAGAGGGTGATGAACTAACACCTGGGAAAGAAAAAAATTAGAATGTGAACTCTGAGAGCCTTTAGTCCCAAACCATTCTTGAACAAAATTATCTTCTGAAATGGTCATTTTGCTTTTACTTTGAAGACCTCTAATAATTTTTAAAGACCTTGAATGGGGGGAGGGAGGAACCTGCTGCTTCTCAAGGCAGTTCAGGCTGTCATAAATAGCTCTAATTTTTAGAAAGCTTTCTTCAGTATCAGACCTTAAAACACCTCTTTGCCACTACCATCCATTACTTTCAGCTTTTCTCTCTGTTGCTAGTCAAAATAAAAATCAAATCCCTCTTTCACATGACTGAAGAGAGAGAGAGAGAGAGAGAGCTAAACTTGGTCTCTCATTTCAGCCCTGCCACCTTGGCCTCAATGTTTAACCACCTGGGCTTTTGCTTCCTCCTGTCTAAACTGAGGAATTGGTTTAAATCAGAGATATCAAACATGAAAACCACCAAGGGCTTACAGCCATTTCAAGTGCTCCTGAATCAAATTAAAATATAATTGGGAAATATTAAGCAAAATAAAAAAATACAATAACACAGATAATATTACATTTTAAAACTAAGCCAATATGTGGCCAATATAGGGATCTTTATGAGTGGTCCCCATTTCTATTTGACACCAATGGTTTAGATTATAAGGTCCCTTTCTGATAAAATCTTCTGACTCCCTACTTAGCAGCTAAGTGATCTTGGACAAATAAGTCACTTAATATCTTGAGTTTCAGGCTCCTCATCTGCAAAAACAGTAGCAGCAATAGCATAAACATATCCACCTGTCCCATCTCTCTTACAGAGTTATTTTTAAGTTTCAAATTATATTGTATGTTAAAACACCCTATAAACTACCAAGTGCTACACAAAGTATTTTTATTAGACCTAGGCATTTGTCATTTTACAGAATAGAAGTCCTGGAAATGGGCATATAAATATAAAATGAATTTCTGTATCATAAATTGATATTCTTCTCAGCCCCCCCCCCCCCACTCCCATCCTCACTACTTCTCATCTAAAAATTGGAGCTGTGGTTGGTTGGTTTGTCTGGAAGTTTTTTGGGAAGGCGAAGGAAGGGAGGAAATTTGGGCAAGTTAGGTGGCAAAGTGCATTGAGCACTGGACTTGAAATCAAGAAGTCTCACCTATTTGAATTCAAATATAGCCTCAGACATTAGCTGTCTGACTCTGAGCAAGTCACTTAACCCTTTTGCCTCATCTGTAAAATGAGCTGGAGAAGGAAATGGCAAACCACTCCAGTATCTTTGTCAAGAAAATCCCAAATGGTGTCATTCAGAGTTGTATCCCACTGAAACAAAGAACAAGGAAATGGACCCTAGTATGCAATAAAAAAACACTTTAAATTTGTATAATACTTATCAGTTTACAAAACACTTTTATATGCCTAATCTCATTTGATCCTCATAACACTGGAAAAATAAAAAAAACACAATAACTATCTTGATCTTCTAGAGCTTAAGTGATTTATACATGATTACATGTATGATAAATGACAGCACATTCAAAGTCTTCTAGGTTCCAATTTATTTATAAAACATGTGAATGGAAAATGATAACATTCTGATAGTGAACTAAACCACAATCAGTTATTAAGCATTTCCAATGGACCAGATTCTGTTAAGAGTTGGGAGTTCAAAGAAAAAGTCAAAAACAGTTGCTGTCCTCAAGTGACTGTCCTTTACATTCTAATATTAAGATATTAACACTGAAAAGAAATATGTTTAGATATAAATGCAAAATAACAAAACATTTCTACGTTTGAATTTCTAAGAGGAAAAATGACAGCTTATTAAATAGATCACAGATATGGAATCTGACACTAGCTCTGTGATAAAAAATAGGGCACAGTCAGTAAGTCACTAAGAAAGACAAAAGACAGACTTTTAGAGGTAAATCTGACTGAAAAAAGGTGAATATGAAGCAACCAGGGAGTAATCACAGAATCCCATAAATAATGAGTAATTTAGATGGAAGAAAATGGTAAGCAATAGTGATACAAATTATAGTTATTATATTAGAATTATTTGTATATATATTTCATCTTCCCCACTAAACTGTAAGCTACCCAAGGGCAAAACTTTGGCAAGAAAACTCACTTGTCTTTAGAATGGTGTCCTAAAGGTACTTAAAAATATTTGTTGAATTGAAAGTCAACTGAAAGATGTCCCTAAAATATTGTAATCAGATTTTCCAGTAATATATATTTAACAAGTTATTAAATTCTAAAATATTCTTAAGAGTGTTACTAGTGTGTGACACTTAAGAGTGTCAAAGTAGGCAGCACAAAGACCCTGGAGTCAGGAGGATCTGAGTTCAAATCCTACCTCAGATACTTACTAGTTATGTGACCTCCAGCAAGTCACTTAACCCTGATTGCCTCAAAAAAAAAAAAAAGTCTAGCTATTCTTAAAGAAAAGGACAGTTCATTAAGCTAAGATTTGGAAACTCCCTCTACCTCTGCAATATGGGGAGCCCAGCACTTGAAGAGCTCAAGTGGTGCTCTGGGTCACACTTTCAGGATCAGTCAAAGACTGGACTTAACCTTAAGTCTTCTCAGCTTCTAGGCTGGCTCACTAGCAACTTTAACACTAATTATTACGATAATTTACAATGATTTTTCTGAATTCCAAATATTCTTTCATATATCTTAGTGGTAATTGGGAAGACCCAAGTTCAAATTCTGCCATATTCAAGTATTAAGTAACCAATATGATTCTGGGCAGGACAGCTAGATGACCCAAAGGATAAAGCACTGGATCTGGAGACAGCAAGACTTTTCTGTCTGAGTTCAAATTTGGCCTCAGACACTTACTAATTGTATGACCCTGGACAAGTCAGTTAACACTGTTTGCCTTGGTTTCCTATCTCCCCTATCTTTGCCAAGAAAACCCCAAATGGGGTCAGGAAGAGTCAGACAAGACTGAGCAACTAAATGACACCTTACAAACCACTTAACCTATCTCAGCCTTATCTGTAAAGTGAAAAGATTGATTTTAATGATCTTTAAAGTCCTTTCTAATTCTAATCTATGATGTCATGAACAATATACCTACAGATAGGAAAAAAAAACAGCAATCACACTGTTTCTCTTTGTTTCATTCAACAAGTTTTCATCATCTCTTGAAAGTATGTTGTATTTCCCTCAATTTTCTACATACCATTCCAGATATTATTATTTAACATTGAAGTTTGTTATTGGCATTTGACATAGGCAAAGAAGAAACAAAACTATCACTTTGCAGATATCATGCATGTTCCATCTAAAAAACCCCCAAAAGATCAACTAGAATATTAACTGAAACAATTTATAAATTCAATATAATTCCAGAATATAAAATAAATTCACATAAATCATCAGTATCCCTGTTTATTCCCAACAAAATCTAGCAGCAAGAGATTTAAAGAAAAATTCCATTCAAAATAACTACTTAGGGTGGCTAGGTGGCACAGTGAATAGAGCACTGACCCTGGAGTCAGGAGTACCTGAGTTCAAACTGGACCTCAGACACTTAATAATTTCCTAGCTGTGTGGCCTTGGGCAAGTCACTTAACCCCATTTGCCTTACAAAAACTAAAAAAAACAAAACAAAACAAACAAAATAACTACTTATTTAAGAGTCTTATCTACCAAGACACACCCAGGAGATATATGAATACAAATATAAAAATACTCTTTACAGAAATAAAGACAACCCCTAATTATCAGAAAGCATTAATTGCTTATAGGTAGGTCATGCCTATAAAAATTATAATAATTTAAAATAATTTATTAGTGTCATGCCACACTATACTAAAGGATTATTTTATATAACTAGAAAAAATAATATTACAATTCATCTGGAAGAACAGAAAGTCAAAAGTCTTAAGGAAAAAACTTTTAAGAGATAGGAAGGTGAGCTTAGCTGTATCAGATCTCAAACTACAAAACAAAGTATTTTACCTTTTTTTTAAAGGTTTTTTGCAAGGCAATGATGAGGTTAAATGGCTTGCCCAAGGCCACACAGCTAGGTAATTATTAAGGCTGGATTTGAACTCAGGTACTCCTGACTCCAGGGTCAGTGCTCTATCCACTGTGTCACCTCACCTAGCTGCCCCAAAACAAAGTATTAATGATTTAATTCAAACATCCCAGCTACTGAAATAAGAACTCACTATTCTACAAAAAAATTACTGGAAAATCTAAAAAAGCAGACTAGCAGGAATTAGGTAAAGACTAACATTTCACACAATATAGCAAAGTAAACTTCAATTGGATATATGACTTAGATATAGTTTTTTTTGTTTGTTTGTTTGTTTTTTTACTTTTTTGTGAGGCAATGGGGTTAAGTGGCTTGCCCAAGGCCATACAGCTAGGTAATTATTATATGACTTAGATATAAAGAGACATCATCGGCAAGTTACAAGAACAAGAAAGAAATTAACTTTCAACCTTATATATAATAAGGGAAGCATTCATGATTGAACAAAGGATAAAGCTAATCATGGTAGTAATTTGGAATATATAGAATTAAAAAGATTTTGCACAAACAAAACCAATGCAGTCTTTGGATTTTATAATGCAAAAAAAAAAAGATTTTTATGGTATGTTAAGTAATTGTTTATTGAGTTAATCTTATTCCATTTAGAATACTACCTATTTAAAAAAAAGAATACTACCTACTTCAAGCTCCATTAATATACAGCTTGAGAGATTACAAATGTAATCATACCTTGTTTGTTCAGGATATGAACTTGCTATCTTCGTCATACATACGTATAATTCTTTTTTACTTTGGGTCACAGGGTTCAGCATTCGTTCCTTGGTTCATAACAATGCATATCTTAATATTTGACTTTCAGTCAGTTGTTACCTAATTTTAAAACATTCAAGCTCTCCTCCTTTGTAATCAGACAGCAGGAATGATTTATAATACTAGATATTCCGGTAGAATATGCAACTCATGAAGTTCTTTCCTTGCACAAACAGAATAATAATTATATAGAGATGATATTCTATCACAAAGGGGAGGGGAAGGAAGAGAAAGAAAAGGAATCCAGTCCTTTTGATTTTACTTAAGCAAATATAATACTTAAATTCCATGCTTGATGATTTAAATCAAGGATTTTTAACCATTCTGTGTCATGGAACCTTTTGGCAATTTGATCAAACTTATGGACTCTCTGATTCATATCTGGCCATTGGACCCAGATATCTTTGGAGGAAAAAGTGAGGCTGATGACTTAGCAGGGTACCCCCTCACTCATAAACCAATTTATGTGCTTGTTATGGCATCACCTCCCTGATATCAAAGTCTTCTTCAAGAACAAACAACAACAGCACAGATCAAGTGAGATACATATAAAGCACTTTGTAAATCTTAAAGCCTATAAAATTGCTAACTGGCTCTACTGGACTACTGGGGGTACATAAAAGAAATAAGAGGTCCTTGCCTTTAAGGAATTTCTAATTCACTTGGCAAGATAATAAATATACACACAAAACTTAGATAATATCTTAATGTTTATTATTGTGCCAAAATGATAGTGAATCATTACATACAGTATTATAGTAGTTTAGTGAAGGGAAGGAGATGAATGAATGAATGAATGAATGAAAAAAATACTTATTAAAATTTTGAGTCTGATAGTATTGGAAGTGCTTTAGATTCAAATCTAAATAAGTTAGTTGCACTGCCCTCAAGATTATATTTTATTAGCTTAAGCCAATGCATGTAGGGTATTATTGTCTAGGGAGTTTGATCTAGAAATGACAAGTCAATTGATAGCCCCATCCCTCCACTCACCATTCTTAATGGTACCCTTAAATATTGTGGGTCCAAGAAGTCTAAAGATTCATGGGCGACATGAGACTTCATTTGAACTTTTGATTTCAATAGGCAGTCAGGTAGGGAGAGCATTTTGGGTGAAGGGAAACAATGGCTCAGAAGCTAGAATGAGCCTGCAATGTTTTTTGGAAATATGAGAAGAATGAGCATGGAATGTTTTTTAAAAAAACCGTAAGAAGATTGGCTTACTGTTACTATGTCCCTGTGTATTGGGGGTACAGCAGGCCTATGTACAGTTCCTTCCCTTGCACTGTCCTCCTTTTTTTTGCTTATACCCATATGGAAATGGCACAATCTGGAGGGAGATTATTATGAGTTATAGACTACACAGAGAGCTAGCTCTGGGACCATCCAGGAGTATCTCCTAGCTAGACATTCACTACTAAGGTTTTGAGTTTAGAAAAACTTGAATCCCAAACTATCCTGTGAGGGAGTGAAAGGACATTGTACTCATTCAGAAATGTAGCCATTATTCTTTTTGTTATTTTAATATTCATTTTTGTCCCAGTCCTATGTTTGCTGTTTTGTTGCTAAGGTGTTTTTTGTTTTGCTTTGTTTTTGCCTGAGATTGGTAGTATGATAAGCAAAGGAAAACCTACATTTAAATTAATTTCATAATTACTCAGATTTCAGACTATCATTCTAACCAAGGAACACATGTTACCACTCAAGAGTCCCAATAATATAACTCAAATCTGTGTAAATCCAAAGAAGGAGGACCCACATTAGTTTATTCAGATCTGAGTAAATAAGAAAATAAAGAGCGTTCCAAGGGATGTCTTGGGAGCTTAGAAAATTAGAGTCATTTAATTGAATATGGTGTTAATTAGAAAATCTCTATGAATAATTTGTAAAATTATCTTGTGTTAAATAAGAGCCCCTTCCCAACTTTATAATCCTTTAATTTCAAATGGAACCTCATCTTTTTCTTCTTTTTTTTATGCTTCTTGATTATCTGAAAATTCAAAACTTAACTGTTTGTTGGATTTTGACATATTCATTACATGTAAATATCATATTAGGCATGATAAATGAATTCTTAGAGAGCTGGTCTGTTGAAAAAGTTCTGAACCATCCTCATCCTTTCGGAGCCTTTAAAATCTCTTACCCCACTTATTACTGGAGCCTTCTTGAGTATATCCTAATGAAATGTGAGTCACCAGATTGTCTTTCCTTCTCCATTTTTCTCTTTCCTCAGGACTCTGAAGAAAACCAAGTCTAAGAAATTGAGGTCCAGAGAGTGATTTGCTGGATTATAGATCTGGATATACAATATAGCAGGAAATCTTTCTTGATGTTCTCTGAAGATGCTCAGTTCATTTCATACCATGAGTGATAAAAAACAAATTGTGCTTAGGAAAGTTAAGCTAAGAAAATTAAATGCAGAATCAGATTTTAAATACATTGGAAGAGTTGTTTTAATTCTGTAGTAATCATTTTATTAAAATCTATTTCTGTAATTCGATTAATAATGCCTTCTAAATTATAGATTTCAAAGTTTGGATTTTTATAAATAGTACTTGCTTTACAAAAGAAAGAGTGAAAACAATATCTCAGGTCTTATAATTTCCAAACCAGAATAGTGTCTTATTTTCCTGGTTACTTTCTGGTTTTGTTAGAGGAGGTAAAACTTCAGTTTATAATAAATAAACAAATAAATAACTAAACTTCAGGTTATAATAAATATTCAAACACTAAGAAAATAAGATAAATGTGGGATTTGTTTTGGGTCTAGACCTGTGATTCCATTAGTATAGTGAGCTCCTTAAGGGGAAACTGTTCCATCAGTGGGGTAGACTATTTCCCCTGGAACTTGGTCTTAGAGAGTTGCCTGGGTATACCAAAGAGATCTGGAAAAGGGGAAAGGATTTATTTTACAAACATATTTATAATAGCTTTTATTGTGGTGGTAAAGAATTGGAAATTGAGGTGATGTCCCTCAAATGGGAATCAATTGTAGTTGATGATTGTAATGGAATAAAAATGAACTGGTACAAAATGATTTGAGCAGAACCAGGAGAACATTGTACACAATAATAGCAATATCTATACAATGATCACCTGACAATGACATATATATAATGATCCAAAACAATTCTGAAAGATTCATCATGAAAAATACTAGTGTGTGTGTGTTATATATTTATATGTCCAGAGAAAGAACTAATGGTGGCAAAATGTAGATCAAAGCATACTATTTTTCACTTTATTTTTATGGTGTATTTTTTAAAAGATTTTATTTATTTTGAGTTTTTCAATTTTTCCCCTAATCTTACTTCCCTCCCCACCCCCACCCCCCACAGAAGGCAATTTGCCAGTCTTTACATTGTTTCCATGGTATACATTGATCCAAATTGAATGTGATGAGAGAGAAATCATATCCTTAAGGAAGAAACATAAAGTATAAGAGATAGCAAAATCAGACAATAAAGTATCAGTTTTAGGTGTATCTTTTTTAATCGGTGTTTCTTTCACATGTGTCTAATATAGAAATGTTTTCCCTTATTTCCCATGTATAACCTATATCAGATTGCTTCCCATCTTAGGGAGGGGCAAAACAGGGAGGAAGGGAGAGAATTTGGAATTCAAAATTATAAAATATCAATGTTAAAAATAGTTTTTAACATGTAATTGGGGAAAAATACATTTTATTTTAAAAAAGAGTTGCTTGGAGGCACTGAGAAGTTAAATAACTTGTCTATGGTCATGTAGTACATATGAGTTGTTAGAGGCAGGAATTAAATCTTGCTTTAAAGTTATTCTTATCTCCACCACACCATTTAGCATCCTCAGAAGAAAGAAAAGAGGGAGAAAAAAAGTAGTTTGGGTTCTTTGTATTTTAAAAAATAACAACACTAGTAATATGTTGGATCCTTTGTAATGTTTTTAAGCATTCAAAGGGGCCTAAACGCTATTGATAAAAACATTTCATTATTACTTTATTTTCCATATAGCTATATACTGTTTTTGTGGGAAACAGAATGAGAACAGTCAAAGGAATATGGAACTGAGAGTCAAGAGATATGAGTTCTAGTTCCTGCCACTGAATAGAGTTTATTTAATTTTCTGAGTCTTAATTTCTTCATCTTTGAGAGGAGGATAGCAAATTAGATCAGTAATTCCCAATTTTTTTGTCTGGCAACTCCCCATTGCAACAACAACAAAAAAATGTATTGTGAACCCTCATGATAATTCAATTTACTACTTATAATATTCTGCAATTATTTATTGCTTAAGGTGTCATTAAAGCGTTTTCATACATGAATCCCCTGGAGCATTGTTGAGAAACCCCTAAATGGAACTAGACTAGATAATCTCTAAAACCCCTTTCAGCTAGAAGAATTACGTTTTTGAAATGGTTAAGAGTAAAGGATACTAAAAGACTTGTTAGGGAAAATGCTACCCACATGCAGAGAAAAAAAACCTATGGAATCTGAATGAAGAGCAAAGCATTCTATTTTTCACTTTTTTTGATTTATTTTGTTTTTGAGAGGCAATGGGACTAAGTGACTTGCCCACAGCCACACAAGTAAATCTCAAGTGTCTGAGGCCAAAGATGCTCTATCCATTTTGCTACCCAGTTGTCCTGTTTACAGTTTTTAAAACTTGTTTTATGGTTTTCTTTTTCTTCTTGTGATGTTTTCCCCCTTTAGTTCTGATGCTTCATTCACAACATGATTAATATGGAAATATGTTAAATATGATTATACATGCATAACCTGTATCCGATTACTGCCTGTCATAGGGAGGGAGGAGGCAAGGGTCTATGGTAGAAAAATGTGGAACTCAAAAATGAAAACTCTTTGCATCTAATTGAAAAAATAAAGTAAGGTCTCAATATCCCTGTGGACTAGAAACATAGGATAGGGATATAAATTTCAAGTGTACAGATTTAAGTGGAGAAATTTAGGAAGTAAAAAGAAAATACTAATAATAACCGACCTGTTTTATATATACAGAAACTGAGGTTTGAGAATACTCCTTTATTGACCCTGGGTAAGTCACTTAAGATCTCAGTTTCCTCAACTATAAAATGGGGATAATAACAGCACTTATCTTTCAGGGTTGTTATCTCCAAAGGAGATAATATGTGTAAAGCACCCAGCATAAGGCCTGAATTTATTCCCTTCCTCTCCTTCCCAGAGCCTAGTTTTTTCTGATTCCACGTCCAATTTTTTTTTTCCAGTACATGACAATATTGTTGCTAAGATCGGAAGGGTAGCCCACTAGTCAGTGGTGCAAAGAAAAGATATCTCAGAAAATAAAGGCTAGTACTTCAAAATTATGAGGTGAATTATATTGGGAAAAAATAGGAACAAAATCCTAGAATGAACAGTCTTGTCAGATTTATTTTAAATAATATTTTATTTTTCAATTACATGTAAAGAAAATTTTTAACATTGATTTTTTTAAATAAAAATTTGAGTTCCAAATTTTCTCTTTCTTTCCCCTGCCTAAGATGGTAAGCAATTTGATATGTTATATGTGTGTAATCATATAAAATACATGTCTAAATTTGTCATGTTGTGAAACAGAGTGGTCAAATTTATACTAAAAACAATCATATTGGAAATGATGTGATATGTCTTGTGTCATACATCAGAAAAAACCCCACATTCTATAGTCAGTGGAGCAGGATTCAAATTCTGTCTCTGCCTTTGTAACTAGATGGTCTCTGAGGTCACTTTATGATCCAAAGACTTTCTGATGGTATAGCATTAATACAAATATTTTCTATGTGTACACTAGAATGAAGCAAATGATGGTGTACCCGTTATGGTTGGTAGGAGGATTAAATGAAATAATCATTGTTACCATATTTCCCCATATGTAAGATTCACCATTTTTTGAAAAATTTGGGGTCTAAAAACTGGGAGCATCTTATTCAGTGGTTGTAGATTTTTTTTACTTGCATTTTCTGCTTTTTTGGGCTTGTTGTCTTTGCGCTCATTGTTTCACATTTATTACCAGTATATTAGGTTACTTTTTGCCACGTTCTGCCCAGAAATGTCTCAGAAAAGATTTTCGTTCAGTGTTGAATTCAAATTCAAAGATCAAAAATGAATGGAAATCATGCTGCTGAACATCAGTTTGGTCCTCCAACTGAGAAAACGATCTGAGACTAGCTATGGGAAGAAGAAACCCTACCGAAAACACCCCTGCAGGAAAAGGCCATGAGAGGCAAGTCAGCCAAATGGTCTGATCTAGAGAGGGAATAGAAGAGATGGATTGAAGAGCAAAGACCAAGAGGAATTCCTGTGTCCACAGGGATGGTTCAGCAGGAGGCAAGAAGAATTGTTGATGAAAAAAGATGTGTGATTTCAAAGGAGGACACAATTGGTGCTTCAGGTTCATGAAATGGAATAGACTAAGCATGTGTCCACTTGCCAGGAAGTGCTTGTGGTCAACCCCAGACCAGGGCCTAGGCAGAAGAGCATCAGAGACTTTCCTGAGACAGTGATTTGTCATCAAATGAAAATGAGGACAACCCAATGGATGGGAGTTTTTGACAGTAATGAAGAGCTGTATGAATTTTATGATGAATAAAACTTGAGTTCAATAACTATATAATACTTTTTTTTCAAATTTTGGACCCCAAAATTAAGGTGCACCTTATACATGGGGAAATAGGTATTTATTAGCTAGGCACAATGTCTAGTTCTTAGTAAGTGCTGTATAAATATTAGCTATTGTTAAATTATAGATTTTGCTAATTAAAAAATAATACCCTTAAAGTTTCACAATTCCAGTAAGCAGAAAAGTTAGCTTCTGAGTTTAGTCATACAATGCTAATATCTTTTGTATGGCAACTAGCAATCAACATATCTATTAATCAGGCAGCTAGGTAGCACAGTGGATAAGCACTCTGGGCTTGGAATCAGGAACACTCTTCATCCTGAGTCTGACCTTAGACACTCACTAGCTTTTTGACCCCAGGCAAATCACTTAACTCTATCTGCCTCAATTTCCCAGCAAATGAACTGGAGAAGGAAATGGCAAACCACTCTAGTATCTTTGCCAAGAAAGCCCCAAATGTGGCAGTCATGACTGAATCAACTCAACCACAATAAAAACCAACTTATTGATTATCTACTAGGAGAAAAGAGGGGTATCTGGCAGGGATCCAGTCTTGGCAGCTAGGTTACTCAGGGGTTAGAGCAAAGGGTCTGGAGTCAGTAAGACCTGGATAAGTAATTTAACCTTCTTTTGACTCAGTTTTCTCATTTGTAAAATGGGAATAAAAAGAGCACCTACCTCCCTAAATTGTCACAAGGATCAACTGAGAAAACAATTGTAAAGCACTTAGCAGAGTGCCTACAACACAACTGGTTGGTTCTTGTCCTTGGTTATTGAAGAAGGCTAGTATGACGTCACTAGTTAAAGAGTGTCTGTGGTTGATCAGAACAACATGAGCTTGGAGTGCTCTACCCCAGATTGGGTACTCTAAACTTCAGATGTCATGTTTCCTTTGAGCTGCTTCCATTCTGCCTTCCTCCTAGAGAGGGCATGCTATGCTGGGTGGTCCTGTGCTAGTGTCTCCCATACTGCACAATCAACTCTAAAGTTCTTAAGAGAGACCTTCAGGGTGTCCCATTATCACTCCTTCTGACCCTGCTGTGAGCCCTTGTCCTGTGTGAGTTCTCCACAGAATAGTCTTTTTAGCAAGTGGATGTTTGGCATTTGGACATCATGGCCAACCCAATATAGTCACACGCTCTGTAGTAATGTTGGAATACTAAGCAGTTTAGCTCTAGAAAGGATCTCAGTGTCTGGTAGGTAAACTTCAGACTCTTTCTAAGACAATTTAAATGGAAGCAATTCAGTCCAGGTTTCACAGGCATATAACAATGAGATCAGCACAACGGTTTCGTCTGTGTGGAAGTAGGTGCTGAGGAGAAACCATGTCTATCCCTTCCTGCTCAGCCATTTCATTAATACCTCATGGGGGGTGGGTAGGGATAACTTTTATTTATGTAAAACTGGAAGAGGGAATCTCAGATTTCCTGGGGAGGTGGGGAGAAGAAGGCTCCCAGGACTGCACTCCTGTACCAGCCCCTACTCTGTGTTGCAGAGTTGTTTCCCTCCAAATTTAGAATTCAGGCCAGAGTCACTGGAATTTGTGTCTTCTAAGTGTCATAAGAGAAATTCAGAAAGTATAATTTTGATTCAGAAGTATGCAGTCATAATGTACAGTGATGAGAAATTATTATTTTTTTACTTTAAAAGCTTGGTTGAAAATGAAAAAAACAAAATAAAAAGCATGAGAGCAAAGACAGTCTTATGTCACTCCATTGACTGGGAATTCTCAAAAGCGTTGTCCACTATCCAGAACCCAGGCAAGCACGGTGTCATGAAACTGATCTACAATACTGATGAACTTTTCCAGGCAACTATATTTTGACATAATTTTCCAAAAATCCTCCTAACTGATGGTAGCAAAGGACCTGGTCAGATCTACAAATGTTATATACAGACCTCTTTCTGCTCCTAGAATTTTTCCTGGAGTTGTCAAACATCAGACTGACTGTTTCTTGACCCTTTCTGAAGCCACACTGGCCCTCAGAATCAACCCAATGAGGAAGACTCTGGTAAGAATCTTGCCAGCTAAAAAAAGAAAACCCTGTGATTGTCAGAGGACATTCTATTCCCTTTACCTTTATAGAAATGGAGGCATCCTTGAATTCTTGGGGGATAACCTCCTTATGCCGAATTTCTGTCAACTTTTGTATGAGCGATGCACTCCTCCCCCACCTTGTAAATCTCAGCTGAAATAGAATCAGCACCAGGTGCTTTGCCACATGAAAGGAGCCTAATGGCATTCAAAACCTCATCCTTCAGTTGAAACTTCAGCTAGGGATTGACTTTAATTTGAGGTAAACAGTTTCCACATTGATGATAATCTGTTAAGAACTTGTATGGAAATGTTCATCCCATTTCTCTAGGATTATATATTTACATAAAAACTATATAAATATCATGCTATTATTATTGTCTAGAGTACATATAATATATATATATACACATATAAAACATAGAGTATAAATGGGGAAAACAAAATATCAATGAAGACAGTAAATGCAAATCAAATTCAAAGGAAGAAAATTGTAACTGAGTTGGGATGATCAGGGAAGACTTCATGAAGAAAGTAGAATTTCAATTTGACCTTGAATAATGAGCATGATTTTGATGGATTTGAGGTTGGCAGGGGATTATTTCAGAACTGGGATTTTAGAAATCATTTAGTACAATTCCTGCATTTAAAAATAATACTTTTTTGTTGACATCTCTTATTTTTCTATCATTTTTTTTTCAAATATATTCCTCCCTCTTCCACCTAGAAAGCCATCCTCTGTAAGAAAGAATATCCCCAAAATGAGAGAGGGAAAGAAATGTTCAGCAAAACTAACCATTGCATCCATAGGACATAACAATGTTTTCCAATTATATTTCCCAATCTTTACAAAAGACAGCAAGAGGATCATTTTCTCATATTTTTGTGAGGGTCAAGTCTGACCGTTACAATTATTCAGCATGCACTTTGGGAGTTTTGCAGTCATTGCTACTGTTGTTACTTTCTCCATTTTTTATTACGTATATATTGTTTTCCTGGTTCTGATTACTTCATATGGCATCAGTTCATATAAGTCTCCCCATGCTTATCTTTTGTGTCCAGTAGTTGGAACCCAGAAAGAACTTTATAAATCCTTGAATGACTGATTGATTTGAATTCTTTCCTTCTTTCTTCTTTTTTCCTTTTTTTGTTTTTTGAGGAGGGGGGAGTACTGCTCCTGGGATTTCATTGGTACAATAAATTCCCAATGAGAAAACTACCTCCACCAATGAAGATTAGCAACTACTCTGAAACTTATAGCTGGATGTCTTATGGAGCAATAATATTCTATTACATTCATGTGTCAGAGTTTATTAAATTATTCTTCATTTGATGAACATCTACTTTGTCTCCAGTTCCTTCTGTTACTATAAATATCTTACTGTATTTATGGGACCTTTTTTTTTCCTTCTATCTTTGACCTCCTTGGAGTAATTGTCTTGAAGTGGAATCTTTAGATCAAAGAATAGGGAAATTTTAGTCACTTCCTTAGCATAATTCCAAATAGCTTTCCAGAATACTTGGACCAACTCACAACTCCAACACTGCATCAGTGACTAATTTTTATACACCCCTTTAACAAAAGCCACTTCCATCTTTTGTCTTTGCAAATTTACTGAGAGTGAGGTAAAACCTCGAGGTTGCTTTGCTTTACATTTCTTTTATTCTTAGTGATTTGGGAGCAATATTTTACCATGTTTGTTAATCATTTTCAATCCTTTTGATAAATGTTTGATCATCTCTGCTGATCACTTATCCAAGGGGGAACAGTTCTTGGTTTTATATATCTTTGTTTATTCCTTACATATGTCAGAAGGAGTGTTGGTTCATACTTTTGTTTGCATATATGCAATGCAGACTCTGAAGCTGAGTGAGAACAATTTTTGCTAACAATTATCACCAAGAAAAGATAGGAGCTCCATCAGCCAGCACCATATCATCCATATGTGGAACCACTGGTTACAGCAAATGGAGAAGTTTTGAATACTGTGGATGATCTCACTTACCTTGGCAGTGTACTTTCCAGGGAGGTACACAGTGATAATGAGGCTGAACCATACATTGCCAGAACTAGCTCAATGTTTAGAAGGCTCCAAAAGAAAGTATAGGAGAGAAGAGGATTAGAAGGACCACCAAACTGAAGGTCCAGAGAGTCACTGTGCTGCCTCATTGCTTCATGCCTGTGAAACCTGGTCAGACTATGAGTGCCATCCCAGGAAACTGAACTGCTTCCATTTAAATTGTTTAGGAAGATTCTGAAAATCATCTGGCAGGATGAGATATCAGACACTGAGATCTGTTCTTAAGCTAAACTGCCAAACATTCAAATGATAGTACAAAGAGTACACTTATGTTAGGCTGGCCATGATGTTCAAATGCCAAACATACACTTGCTAAAAAGACTATTTTATGGAAAACTCACACAGGACAAGTCCTCCCAGAGGTAGGGGGAGAGGGTTAGAAGAAGTGATATAGGGACATTCTGAAGGCCTCTCTTAAGAATTTTGGAATTGATTGTGTAGTATGGGAGATATTGGCACAGGACAGCCCAGCATGGTGTGCTCTCAACAGAAAGGGTTCTGTGCTCTATAAGCAATTCAAAGGAAAAATGAGATTCACAAGTTTAGAGAACACATCTCAGGTGTTTACATGAACTATTAGTGCTCAAACTGTGGTAGAACATCTCCAGCTCCCATTGGCCTGATCAGTCACAGTCATACACACACTGTAACTTGTGTCTTACAGTGATGCTGTTTTGGTCTTCTATGATAACAGTGGACAAGAACCAGCAAATGCTGGCCATCAGACAGATATTTATCAGAGATACTTCCAGTTTTCTCATCTTACCACTGGGAAAACATACTTCTCAATTTAACACTGTACCTGTCTTTTCCTAACATTAATACTTCATATCTTAGGGAATTGTGGGACTCCCTTTGATGACTCAATTTGATTGGGTTATATCCTGAGTTTGCTTTTGACTTCACAAAATTATATCCTATAAATCAAAACAGAACAGTATATGCTAAAATATGAAGCTGAATGAATCAATGGAGGGACGTTTTAATCATACTGATTTTTCCTCTTAGAATTACATAAAGGCCAGTTACAACTAGACATGAGGAGTTTCAATGTATTTAAATGGGCAACATCCATAAAACTTTAAAGAGTTAACAAAAACATAACTACTGAGTCATAGCAAGAGAAGGATATTCAACAAGGATAGGCATTTAAATCCTCTTGGGTTGATTCAGCTTGAGCAAATCTCCCATCTCAGTCTAGCAAACATCTGACAGCCCCCTAACTTCTCCTGTATACAACATAAACAGATGAGGGAGTGATGTTAATAGACTGAGCTCTCAGTCCTCTTTGTCAGCAAAATTTTTTTTGGGGGGGTCATTCTCAATACTTTTTAAGAAAAAAACAAGCCTAATCTGAATGAAGGGAAGGGTTAAGATACTGCTCCTACCACATCTGTGTAACAACCCTAAAAACCCTGAATCTGTGATTTACAAGGTGTTTGACTGCTAAGCTGACCCTTACCCATCCTAACAGATGGTGGAGCAGCTGAAGCTTTTCAGGAGAGAAATGAGCTCACTTCCAGGGCACAGAGTAGAGGGGCTGCTACTTAACTAGAACCTAGAGTTCACCCAGAAGAAAGGAAGCACCAAGGAGGTTGCAGTAGACATAGAATGATCTTCATCCTCATTTCCAACACCTGGATTCCCTGACTTCCTAAGACTCAGTAAAATTTTTACCTTTACCCTTTCCTGGATCCTCAACCCCACCCTCTACTGCTTGTGCTTTCCCTCTGGAAATTACCTTGAATGTTCACCATACCTGTTTTGTTTATGTGATTGTCTCCCACATTAGAATGTGAGAGAAACATGATTTGCATGTTGTCTTCCATATTAGAATATGAACTTAAGGACAGCAATCATGTTTTTGTCTTTCTTTGTATCCCCAGTACTTTGCATGTTGCCAGTCAGATTAACAAATAATAAATGTTTTTAAATGTTTTAAACGCTTTTTTACTGCCTTATGAACCTAAGCTGGCTTGTGGGAGGACGAGTATAAGATGAGGAATCCTATCATGCTAGGTTAAGTTCCATCTTAAGAATTTGTCTTCCTTTTTATTTTGCCTTTTAAATACAACAGTTAACCCCTGTATTGTCTATCTCTGTGTATCCTTGGACAAATGCATCAAAGAGAAGCCAAAATGCCAAAGGAACTTTTTGGTAGATTTACAGTTGAGGGACTTAGCCAGAGTGATTTCCTCTTGCTCAAGCTATAGAAATAAAATTAATGGTTCATTTTTTTTTAACAACTTCTAAGGTCAAAAAGAAAAACTTAGACCCATGTCTTTCCAGGAAAACGAGACAGCTTTGGGTAGATGTGATCGGCTGATTAGCACTAGGAAGTAGGAGACTGCTACTATCTTGGGTCAGTTTAAAAGGAGAATCTCTCTCTAGGAGGAAAGGAGCCAAGGGAGTGATTGGAGAGAAAGTCATGCCTAAGTGAAGGAGCTGAAGGAGTGGCTGAAGTTGAAGCAAATAAGGAAAGACAACCCTGATCACCTAGCAAAGCATAACTTCTCCAGCGTTAGTCTATGTTCTTATGAATGTAGGTATGCTGAGTCATTCCCAACACAACCAAAGCCATCTCCCATTCCCACCACCTGATTCCTTGGTCTCACCCCTCTCAACCTTTTCTCCTCAAAGTTCAAACAAAACACACCCTCCCCTTTCCTTTTGTTGGACACACACTGTCCCCCATTCCAATGGAATGTCTAAACAAACTTCCCTTTGTTCTAAAACTTTTCTTCTCCCATTCCTTCTATCTACTAGCTATTGCCTCACATCCAGGGCTATCTCCAGTCGTCCTGATTTATATCTGGCCACTGGACCCAGATGGCTCTGGAGGAGAAAGTCTAGTGACTCTGTACAACTTCCCTCACTCTAATCTATTTCACAAACTTGTCATGGCATCACATCCCTGATGTTGTGGTCTTCAAAAATAAAGGACAGACATCATCATCCACTATTACTTTGGCTCCCCTCTGATGACATGTCCTCTCTGGTCACCCTTCCAGTACTGGCTACACCTTCATTTATTCGTCTCAGCTCACTGATTGAGGCAGTGAAATCTCCTTGCTCTCCATGACCATATTCAGATTCTCTCCCATCTCCATCACTCTTTGAGGTTTATTTTTACCACCCAGTCAAAATTGTTTACAGACCTCCAGGTCATTCCCCTTTCTTCTTCAAAGAGTTTGGGACAGTCTTACTATTTTTCTCTCTAATTCTGACCCTGATGCTAGGCGATTTAAACATGCACATTTGACTTTACATTTTGACCATTCATTTCCTTGGCCTACTCACTTCCCATGCATTATTCCTCCACCCCATCTCCCCCATGCAAAAATGGTCATGCTTTTTATTTTGCTACAAATTAACTACCTCCATATTCAAGAATTCAGAAAAATCTTTATCTAACCAAAATCTCATAATCTCCTGGCTTTCCACCAATCCCTGTTTTCCCTTTACCCAAACCATGACCTTCTTCCACACCATCACCTCTAATTCCTTGACCCCTCAATTCTCTCTCTGGCCATCTCTCTTGCACAATCTACATTCTCTTCTTTTCCCTATTTTGACTCTTTGGTGAATGAATTCAACTCTACTTTGTACTCTTCTCTTGAGTTCCTAACACCCTTATCATTTTGCTCATCACACCTGCCAAATTTCAGTTTTTGATCATTCCCATTATTCACTACCTTGTGTTCCTTTACATATGCTAATGTACAAAGGTGGAGAAAAATTAGTCAGAAATTCTGGCTGGGTTTACTATAAATTTATGTAACACAACTTCAATTCAACCTTCACCTAGGCAATCCCCCCTTATCAAATCACCAATAATACATTTTTAGTGATAATTTTTTGAAATGGGTAGGGAGAGGTGACAAGAGTGAAGGAGATACTGCAAGATTTTTTTTTTTACTACCAAAAGTTGGAAGTCAAAGAGAGATGAGAAATTAGGAAAGATACTGACTGACATATTCTGGTAGAAAAGAAGAAGAGAAAGTGGGGAAATTTTTGGGAGGAAGGACTGGCCCATCAATTGGTTCTGCTGAGAAGGTTCAGGTCATGGAGGGGCAGATAAAAGCATATAATAATCATAGGATCCCTTCCTCTTTCACAACAGTTTCCAGAAACAGATACAACTCGGCTAGCTCCTAGCTTGTCTAATCATAAAGAATCAATGAAGCATCTAGAAAGAGAGCCTAAAGGCCCCAAATGGGTGAAAAACCATTTTTGTTTCTTTATTCTCCACTCAAATATTTGTTGCTCTGTATTTTAAAAACACAAATAATAACCAGTGTTTATGTGACTTTGGGGATTAGTTAGGAGGAGAAGAGGGAAAAGAAAGGTAAGGTAGGATAGACCATTTTCCTATGGGAAATTCCTTCAGCCAATGTTAGACCCTGTTCTGCAGGGAGATCTTCCTAGGACACAGAGACATAAAGTATTTTTTGCCTAAAATTATATACCTACTGAATGTGTCAGAGACTGGATTTGAACCCAATGAGGATTTCAGATTTTCATTACCGTATCATACTACCACTACATCATACTACCACTTCTTAGGAAAGTGGGAAATGAGTAGTCTCCAGCTTTTCTATTTAAGTAAAAGTTAACTCTCTTGCTTAAGAGGAATATTTTAGGAGCAGAGCCTAAATGATGAAATGACTTTAAAAAAAATTATGAATGTAAACTGACTTGGAATACTTCATGTATAAACTAGAGTTCAGTAGGGAAAACTATTTTCAACCTCCCAGGGGCATTTCATCATAAGCTGCTCCTGTGGAAATTGCAGCAACTAGTCCTGAAAGCCAAATTGTACTTTTATGTTTAGCAAGTTCTTTAGATCTAAAACTCTGGAACAGGACATTAATTCAGCAAAGATTCAAGCAACCCTTTTCTTTAAAAATATAGCCAGCTAGGGCTTATTCTGAATTTTCCAAGTTGATGACTGCTATTTCTCCAAGAAGAGGTTCACATCCACAAGCACCCTGTGCTTGTAACATACTCCCCTAAGCTTTGATCTCTTAGAATCTCTAGTTTCTTTCAAAATACAGCTTTGAAAGGCCTTTCCTGACCCCCACCTCCCTCCAAGTTAATGGCTTCCCTCAAAATTACCCTGAATCTATTTTAGATATTGAGAAGCAGCTGGCCTGGCCTCAAAATCAGGAGAACCTGAGTCATGCCCTTAACAAAGATTGAATGTGGAACTCTGGACAAGTTTAGTTCTAGGCAAACACATTACTGAGAAAGTATATCCTGTAATAATAGAGGAAATATTCTCCCCTGGGCATTCCCTATATCAATGACATCACAGCTTTAGTCCCTATCCCCTACATACTTATGTGTGTACAAGGTGAGTATTTTATCCAATAAATCAGCTATATGTTTATTGTCTGAGTAGTCTGACTACATAGTATTCATATATATATATATATATATATATATACACACACACATATATATGTATATATACACACATACACACACACACACACACACACACATATATGGAATATAACTCCATGCTCTTTGAGAGTAGGGATTAATCCATTTTTTGATCTTGTATTCCCGGCATTTGAAATATATTTAGCATTTGATAAATGTCTGTTGATTGGTTGATTATTCTCTAATGCTAAAATGAAGATGACAGTATAATAAATATTTAACATTTAAACAATCAAATTTCAAATGAGGAGATTTGAAATGCTGTTTCTTACACTATTCAGTAAAGTAGTGAAAAAAAGTATTGTTACCAACTGTGGCATTAATCAGCTAATTATTTCACTTGTGTACATTTTATCTCTTCAACTGAAGTGCACTAATGACAGATTTAATCTGAGTTTCACATAATTAAACCTTAATAGTTCTAAAAAAAGGTCAATCTCATCTGTATGATGAGTCTAGTATGGATTCTGGGAATAATATTTAAAATGTTCAACAGAAATATATCAAAATCCAGGCCTGCTCTGAATACCATCTTCATGACACTTGTACCTATGAGGAGCATTTCCATTTATTAACATTGATTATATGAAGGCCTGAGAGGTGAAAGGTGAGAGAAGAAAAGAGGGAAATGTTTGAGAGACATATGTATGTTTTGAGGAATATATATATGTATATGTATATACATATATAAAAATAATATGTTTGAGAGAAATATTGTATATGTTTTGAGAATTTTAAAAGATCCCCCCCCAGAAATAAGTCAAATAAATAAGAAAAAAAAAGAACAACTCTTTTTCCTTTGTTCCGTTTTTTCTTGACCTTTACACCTTCAGGCAAGAACTTGACATGAATGATTAATATGTTACACTCATTAACACTTTTCTCCACACATAAATTATATATAGTGTGTTGAATTTCAGAAGTGTCTTAGAGTAATCTATGTAAAATCTTTTAAAATAGGTCATCATTAAACTGAAAAAGAGAAAACCATTAAGCATAGCAGCTGAGAATATGCTATTTCCTAAATTTGAATTAGATCTAAGACTCAGCTCTGCCTCCCTTATCTCCATGTGCTTCTCAATGAATTTTTTTTTTGTTTTTATTTTTGCTAGGGGTGGGATTAAGTAATTTGCTCAAGGTCACACAGCTAGGTAATTATTAAGCTTCTGAGGTCACATTTGAACTCAGGTCCTCCTGACTCCAGGGCAGGTGCTCTATCCACTGCACCACCTAGCTGCCCCCTCTCAATGAACTTTAACCAAACAAAGAATTGTTCTTGGAATCTTTGAGCTCTTCATTTTAAAGTATGTGTCACAATTTTAAAGAAATATTCTAGTGTAACAAGTTTTAGATAGTGGTGCCAGATAAATGTTACAAACTAAAGAATTGTTTTGATAATCAGAACAAACCAGAATGTAATTACATGTCTATGAGCTGAATTGGACTTTTAGGTCCAAACCTAAGAGATATCTATAGCTAACCATGTTGAATATGTGAATAGGACCTAGTTTTTTGTTATTTCCCCATACTAATGTCCCAGAGCAGAGATCAATAGCTATTGTTCCATTATCTCAATGACAGTTTCAAAAGTTAAACCAAGTCCTGGAAATCAATGAGGGAACTGAATGAAGTAGATAATAACACAGGCAACAGCATCTCCCCAGCAGCTTCAATGGTCCTTTAAGAGTATCCCTTTTTGTAAAGCCTTCACAATGTGACCAGTCTTGTCAGGGCAAATATTTCAAGAGAATGCCAATCACAACTGTCAACAATCTACTAAGCTGAGTTGCTGGTAAATGAATAACTAACTGAATGTGGAAGAAGGTAGGATATACATTCCATTTCATGGAATTCCAGATGTGGAAGAGACTTCAAAGGACTGGGATAGTCCATTCTTTTCTTCACCAAGGATGCCTTATGATGAAGCTAATAAGTGATTACCCAGCTTCTGCGTAAACACTTCCAGGAAAGAGGAACCTATTAATTTCCCAAGGCAGCTGATTAAATATTTAGTTTTAGGAAGTCTGTTCTTACATCAAGCCTAAATCTTCCTCTCTTCAATTTCTATTTCTTTCAGTCACAAAGCTGAAAAAAGTCTCTTTCAAAGTGAGAAGTTGAAAAATTTGCAAATTGCTATATATTTCTCCTTCCCCCTCACCCCATGCTCAGATTGTTTCTTTTCCAGGTCTCCCCAATTTCTTCAACTGATTTTCATATGAAATTTTTTATGGTCTATCGTACTGGTGGTGGTCCTCTTATGCACAAATTTTGGTTTTTTTCTATGACT
This sequence comes from Macrotis lagotis, assembly GCF_037893015.1. NCBI lineage: Eukaryota > Metazoa > Chordata > Mammalia > Peramelemorphia > Peramelidae > Macrotis > Macrotis lagotis. Next base: position 411,272,014 of record NC_133666.1, read on the forward strand.
CCACTACCTGTAAAACAAAAGATCATCTGTATTTCTCTTTATTTTAAATTAAAATTTTTTTAAATTATGTTTTAAAAATAAGATAAATAGTTGGAAATTTAAAACTAGAAAATCAATGGAAAAATGATGATTTTTATGTTTAGAAAGTATAAGTGAAATAATCAAAGACCTTACAGTAAAGAGATTTTATTTTCACTGAGAATTTGGGATATCTGTCATTTCTTGAGAATTGTACAGGCTTGACTATTACTTACACAAGAAACCATAGTGACTCATAGATACCATCTATTACCTAAATTGGCATTTTGCAACCTATTTTCCACTTTTCCCCTCATTCTAAAAATGAAATTAAATAAGACTTTTCAAAAACTGAAATTAAATAAGACCTAAATAAAAAAGTGCTATAAGGGCATTAATAATGTGGTTCAAAAGTATGGGAGAGGAGGGGAAACCAGAAAATTTAGACTTCCCTCTTCATCTCAGAAAACTAAGCCAATGTATAAATTATATAACAAAGAAGGAAAGGGAACAAGCATTTATTAAGCCCCTAAGAGAAAGGCACCATGCTAAATGGCATGCTAAAGGCACCATTATAAATATCTCATTTCACCCTCACTGGGAAATTGTACCATTATAACCTTCATTTTACAATTGAGGAAACTTAGGTAGACAAAAGTTAAGTGATTTGCCCAGGGTCACACAGCTATTAAGTATCTATTTGAAGTTAAATTTGAACTCAAATCTTCTTGATTCCCGACCAATGATCTCTATACTGTGCCACCTAGCTATGAGGTTGTTTGGTCAGTTATCATTCTATTTAACTGTTTATCCATTCCTCTGACATTCAGACCTCCCACCAGAATTTTGATGATTTTATAACACACAAAACACATAAGTGGGTGAATGTAATAATATTTAATGAATACTTAATAAATATTTGAATTAAATTGAAGTTATAGCATAATTCAAAATTTATATCAACTTTCTACTCATAATCAGTGGTATACAGACATGGAAGCCAATATTTCAAAAATCAACTCATATTTCTGTAACAGCACAGCATCCTCTAGATCATATTTCACATCTACTTTTCACACTGATTCCAGGAAGGAAAAACCTCAGAAAACTTTGGAGCTTTTGTGTCATAAATTAGAAGTACTTCTTTCTCCAGATTGAATCTCGGGTGAAAAGCTTATTTGGCACTCTAAATGTAGGCACAACTGCATTACTGTTCTCTAATTAATGTAGAATAATTCTTGGATTCATGGCATTGCCAGGCTAAACTACTCTCAAAAGAAACCCTTTGTTTTCAAATAAATCAATGCTTGGTTTTAGATAATTCTATAAAGAATCCTATTCATGAAGTCCACTTGAAATGATGAAATTTTTTTAAAAATCCACATCCCTGTTGAAAGGATAATCTTTACTTAAAAGACTTTTTTTCCTATTTGTTTCAAAAAATCAGAGAATTTTAGAGTTGGTGATATCTGCCACAACCCTTTCATTCTTCATATAAAGAAACTGAAGTCCAAGAAGATAAGTGACTTGCTCAAGGTAACTCAGAAAAACTCAAATGGATCTTTGATTTCATTCCTTTGGGAGTTCCTGTCAATAATTCAGGTCACAATCTAAAGATTCCTGTATAGTTATTGTCTATGTCCCATGGGAGCACCACAGCAAATCACCCAACATCCTAGAGACTTTCTTTTTTTTAAATACTTTTTCTTTTTCTTTTTAGTTTTTTTTTTTGCAAGGCAAACGGTGTTAAGTGGCTTGCCCAAGGCCACACAGCTAGGTAATTATTAAGTGTCTAAGACCGCATTTGAACCCAGGTACTCCTGACTCCAGGGCTGGTGCTCTATCCACTGCGCCACCTAGCCGCTCCTTAAATGCTTTTTTTTTTTCAATTAACCAATATGTATTTTCTTTCTTTGCTACCTCTCTCTACCCAAATGGGACAAAAATAAATAAATAAATAAATTTTTGGAACAATTATCGACAGCCAAGTAAAACAAAATCTGATTCTTGCTATATCCAAAAAATGTATTTACCCATTTTAAAGTTCCTACTATGTGCCAGAAACATATTCTCTCATGAAAATATCTCATTAGAGCTTCACAATATCCCTGAGAGTTGCTATTATTATTATCTTCATTTTATATTTTAAATCAATCATCCTTCTGTCAGGAGATGGGGGGCATGGTTCATTGTTGATCTCCTAGATTTGTCATTGATCAGGGACTTTAAGTCTTTCAATGATGTTTGTCTTTCCAATGTTATTGAATCTGCATCACCTTCCTTGATTTTTAGACAGTTAGATGGCACTGTATAGGATCTGCAGTCAGAGAGATCTGAATTCAAATCCAGAATCAGACATTTATTAGTTGTACAGCCCTGGGCAAGTTATTTATCCTCAGTTGACCTGAGTTTTCTCTATTGGAAAATAGAGTAATAGCACTCACATTCTAGAAGATCAAATGAGATACTATTTGTAAAGTATTTAACACAATGGTTGACATCCAAAAAATGTTTAATAAATGTTTGTTCCTTCTCCTTTGTCTCAACCTTTCAAAGAAATTAGTGGAAGGCTATGGGTAGTTTACCCTATTATCCTTCACTCTTTCTACATGACTAGCCCATCTTCTGTTTCTCCTAATATGAAATATTTTGATGACATCTTTTGCTTCTGTTCTTTGAAGTTCATCATTAGTTATATGTTGCAACATGTTCACATCTCCATCTGTCATGACATTACCTTTTGGGTAATGTTCATTAATTCTTCATAGATAAATTCTATATTCTCCTGATTTGTGGCAAAAACAATTAGAATGCTGGCATTAAAAGGATGGGGTTTTTGCTTTTATGGAAATCTTGTAAAGTAGGGAACTTTATTACAAAGATAATCCAGTCCACTATGCTTTTCTTGCTCATTCCAGACTCTACTTTTTGTCCTCCATTTGTCCTATCTCTCCCGAATATACATTTTTGATAGACATATTCTATAGGCTAGCTATTTCAAATGCTGTAAATTGAAGGACAGACTACATTTTTCAAGCACCAATCAAGTTTCCTATGATATGAAGGAAAGAGGAGAACTTGGACTGAATCTGACCTTCACAACCTGGTACTCTTTGGTATTTACATTAAATACAGGAAAACAACATGGTTTATGAGGTGACTAAAAAATCAATACACAAAGGTGAAATGGACTTTGAGATCACTTAGTTCTGCTCCTGGTCCAGTGTGCAAATACTCTACAAGACCCCTCACAAAAAAGACCATTCATTCTCTATTTGAATGCTTCTAATAATGAGAAACTCAATAACTCAATACTTCATATAACTTATATCTTGCTTTATATCTGTCAGAAATCTGACAAGCAGGGTCTCTATGCCTTTACCAAAATCTTTGATTAAATCAATTAAAAGTATTTATAAAACCTTTACCATGTGGCCAAACACAGTGCTAGGTGTTGAATATATATAGAAAATAGCAAGACCTGCCCTCAAGTAATTTATAGTCTAATGAGAGGAGATCACATATATGAGTAGAGGCTGGTGAAAAGAGTTTCTATCTGGGGAAATCACAAAGATAGGGAGTGTAACATTAGGGTAGTCACACTGTCATGTCCTTTCTAGTGGTGTGATAGTATTTATTTGGCTGCAGTCTCTCAGCAAGAGATAGAAAGAGACGAAAAACTTGAGATGATATGAAGAAAATGACTTGGTGAAGATGTGGAATTTGAGGAGTGAAAAGCCCAGTCAACAGTCTGGGAATCGTTTCAGTTGTGTCTGCCTCTTCTTGACCCCATTTGATAAAGGTACAAGAGTACTTTGCCATTCCCTTCTCCAATTCATTTTACAGATGAGGAAACTGAGGCAGTCAGGGGTAAGGATTTGCTCAGGGTCACATGGCTAGTGTGGCACTCTATCCACAGAATCAGCCACCCCATTAATGGCTTAGCTCCTCCAGGACTTGGGAGGTTCTTACAGCTCTGGTCAATAATGATTAAAAGATTTGAATGCAGAAAGCATATAAAAACCACATAACATTACTGTTCCACACTGAAATATTTCAAGATAAAAATACTCAAGTGACAACAAGTCATTAGCTAATTCTCTGATAATATTATATAACTCACATGACGATGCCTCATACAGATAGAAATCAACACTTTAACAATTTGGTTATATTTTTTTAACTACTCTCATCGTCTTAACACACAACTTTATATTCAAGATAATTCTTTCTGTACTTTGAATTTCCTGAACATTTGAACTTATCAGATTCTTTATTAAAACCTTTATCCAGTTATATTTGTATGAACTGTGGTCATGATTCATGTTGCACTTAAGTGGTTTACAAAGGCATTTGCTTATATAACAATCCTTTTGGTCCTGCATGGTCTGGATACAGGTCTACAAGCTGACAAAAATACTGGGGGTTCTATTTCTTCCCAGATCAGAAAAAAGAGTAATTGGTTTCCATGGAGTGACAATTTTGTCTCCCTGGAAAGGGATGGGAGGGAAGAGTGTTGTGGAGAAAAAGTTGGAAAGAGAACAGGAGTGGTGGCAGATGGAGAATGCTTTTCAGGAGATCCATGCTCAAGACTTGTAGTTGTTAAAGCCTTTTCCTTTCCATCAGGGAGAATGAATTATGTCTCCTTAGAGGGAGAGCTGTAAGAAGGATAAATCTACTGTTTTATTGGCAGCAGGCAAGGGTGGCCTGGCTCATTATAAAGTGTTTATTTGCTATTTTGAATTTTTCTTACTGGTTCTTTACCTTTTTTTTTTTAGGTTTTTCCAAGGCAAATGGGGTTAAGTGGCTTGCCCAAGGCCACACAGCTAGGTAATTATTAAGTGTCTGAGACCGGATTTGAACCCAGGTACTCCTGACTCCAGGGCCTGTGCTTTATTCACTACACCACCTAGCCACCCTACCTTTTTTTCTTCAAAACATTGGTTTGCTAAATAAAGATAATTTAAATTGTTTATATTTTTGCTATAAAAAATAGAGATGATGGACCTGAAGGAAAATTGATGACATTATATTCAGCTGGCTGGGAACCTACCTTCCTAGCTTGGTATTCAAAAGACTGACTAAAGATTTGGAGCATTTTGTGAATTTTATTTGCAATCTATTTCAATTTTGCAGAGAAGCCATAAGAAATGAGGACCTTTGTCCTAGATCCAAACCCTCCAGACTAAAGTTAACTAATCTGATCTTTAAAAACAGGTTACTTTGCAACAGGGGATAGAGAGAAGGTCACAGGCCCCAAGGGCTGAACATAGGTGTGGTCACTTATGAACACTTCCCCAGAGGGAGGGTGAGAAATACTCATTCAAACTGCTCTCCACGGTGACCTCTGCTGGTCATCAATCATGGACTTCATGGAATAATAAGTGCAATCCCATTTTATAGATGAGAAAAGTAATGCCATAAAGGAGAAATAAGGAGCCTAAGAATACAATATAGCAAGTATCAGAGTCAGGATTTGAATTCATATCTTGGGGTTCAAATTGCTATATAGAACTCCTATATAAGAGAGCACAGCATCAAATAAACTTAAGACCCAAGATTTCTTCTTACTTTTTCTCATTAATAGAGGGAGGTTCATTCCAACCATCTGCTAGAATGTATGTTACTGAGCCACAGCTATCATTTGACAATAAATACCTAAGTATTATAAAAGTCTGCTTGTTCTATCAACTTTGTACCCAATTAAGTTCATTTTAGTTGATGTTTTCCTTGAGGTATGGTATTGACTGGAGCGCCAAGCCTGCAGTAAGGAAGACTCATCTTCCTGAGTTTAAATCTTAGCTATGTGACCCTGAGCAAGTCACTTAAGCCTGTTTGCCTCAGTTTCCTCATCTGGAAATGAAGCTGGAGAAGAAAATGGCAAACCACTCCAGTATCTTTGCCAAGGAAATCCCAAATGGGGTTACAAAGAGTCAGACACAACTGAAATGACTCAACAACCACCAGAGCATCAAAACAGTATCTTGTTCAGACTAGAATACTAGTTTTTGTTGTATATTCATTGTTATTGTTGAAGAAGCTGAGAACAAGAAAGCAAAAGAGGACCCTCCAATTAAATATGTTCTAGGGTTATTGTCTCATACAGTGAATTGATATTTCATTATCGGTATCGGACTATATTTATATGACTGTGCAACTTGATTCTCATAAAAACTGTGGGAGGTAAGTGCTGTTATTATCTATTTTGCTGATGAAGAAACTGAAGCAAACAGATTAAGTGACTTGCCAGAGTCACATAGCTTAGACAGTTTCTGAGTCCAGATTTGAACTCAGTCTTCCTGACTTCAGAACTGGGCTCTCCTGACTGTGCCACCCAGCTGTTCAGTGCACATTCTAGTAAATCAATTTCTACTAACCAAGATACCAACATGGGATATAAACTAGAAACTCGCAATAATCTTTCATTTTGAAGTCATAATAATCTATCATTTAGATTAATTTATTGAACTTTATTATACAAAATAAGAATATAAAAATCTTAGTTTCTTTCCAAACCCAGATATAATTTACTCACTCATAGACAGATGGAATGTTGGCACTTTCACAGTTCTAAAATGGCTCAATATCTTTAATAAGGTATTGCTTTGATATTGGTCAACTTTCCCCCTGGGCGCCACACAAGATAATAAACTTTAAAAGCTAAATAATAAGCCGCAGTGGGAGGCCAAGAAAAAAAATGTGTTTGAAACATGTTGAAACAGGACAGACAAACCTAAAAATAAATTTTCAGAAATTCTCATTTTTTTATATTGCCTTTATGTAATCAAAATGTCTACTGAAGTCAATTATTTGTATAAAGACTAAGAAAGTTTAAAACATAATAAAGCTAACAGAAGAATAAATTATAACCTTATTGATTCAAGACATTAGGAATCTGGTGGGGGAAAACAACTATTTAGAAAAATAACAGCATTAGTAGAGTTTTACTAGCAGTAGAAAGAAAACTTTATTAGGCATCAAACGACCTGGGTTTGGATCCTAGCAATGTCATTTACTAGTTGTGAGGACCTTGGACAAGTTATTTAAGCCTCAATTTTATTATCTTCCTCCTCCTCCTCCTCATCAACCAGACCCTTTCAGAATTACAAGTGTTTACATACATAGTGTCCCAAAAGTCTTAATGTAGTTTTAGGCTTTAATAAGAACTGATTATGCAAGCTAAACCCACCTATCCAGCATCTAAGACCAGTGCCTTTCCCATTATATCAGACTTTTAGTCAGTCAATCAATAAGCATTTATTAAATATTTATTTTCTCCCAGGTATTCGAAATGCCAAGAAAGGCCAAAAGTCACTGCCCTCAAGGAGCTCCCAATCTAATTTTGTAGAGGAGGCATCTGAGGATTTTCACCTTCTAACCCAGCACCCTAGGCATTTTATACTGAATTGTAAGCTGAATTAATTTTTGTTTTCCAAACTTGCTCCTAGCCACATCTAAACAAACCTTTACATGTCTGAGTAAGAGATTTGTTTGTGAAAGTTTGGATAGCTTGGGAAGGGGCGGGGGGAGTTCTCCACAATTTGTTTATCTTGTTTATTTTTTTTTTGCTTTTTGCAATTCTCTAGCTCTAAAGGGAGAGTCTCCAAGAATTCACAAAAGATCAGGGAGGTGCCTATGAAAGAGAGGAAGGGAAAGAAAGACTGTTAGTTACATTCCTGTCAAGATAAAGGAGGTTAGTAAAAGCCTCAGGGTGTTATTATTTTGTTTTAAATAAACATGTGTTTGCTGCCTTAAGTCCCTCTCCAAGGCTAACTTTGGAGTTTATCTTAGAAAGTAATGAATAAGCAAAAACTGTGAGAAGAAAAATACAGATGTTGATTAGGTTATCTTAGAGAAAGATCAACACTGAATTATCAAATACCAGAGACTAGTAAGTACTGTTATTACCAAGCATAGTCATTCCACAAAATTTAGTAAATTTATAACTTTTGACAGATTTTCTCTTCTATCATGTAAATAAAATAAGATGTTAAATGTTACACACTCCAGGAATAACTGGCTAAAATTTCACCAAATCAATACCTTAATATAAATATGCTTTTACACTAGAATATTAGTCTATATAAAAACCTAATTTAGATTCGCATTTGGAATTGAGAAAAGAACGTGAAATTTCCTTTAACAAATGAAGATCAAGCATTTCAAAGCTAAGTCTACCTTGCTGCAATCAAATTATAAGAAAACAAGCTTAAAATCTGCTGCTATATCTCATTTTATTTTATTTTATTTTAGATTTTTCAAGGCAATGGGGTTAAGTGGCTTGCCCAAGGCCACACGGCTAGGTAATTATTAAGTGTCTGAGACCAGATTTGAACTCAGGTACTCCTGACTCCAAGGTCAGTGCTCTATCCACTGCGCCACCTAGCCACCCTATATCTCATTTTAAAAGAGGATTGGAATTATCAAATACTGTTAACCTAAAGATAGTCACCAGCCATAACGATTATGCTGTGCTTTTCTAATCACAGCAAACTACAGCTATGTCTCTCCTGTTTTGACATAGAACCCTGCCAGTTAACAAAGGCATTCTCATCGAATACCAACACAGCAAAAATTCCACATATTCAAACCACTGATTACTAAAAGTTTTCATAGTACCATTCCTTACATTTTAAGAGGAAAATAAAGTACTGAACAAAGAAGATGTAGAATTGAGACTGAAAAATGATCAAACTATACATGAATCACCTTTAAATATTAGTTTTAGTTTTTGTAAACTGGTTAAGGAAGTTTTTTATTAAAGATTCACATTATAAAAGATAATTACTTATCTAAAATTATAAACAAGCATCATTTATCTTCCCAATAATAAGTTAATAAACATTTCTTAAGTACTAAGTGCCAAGTCCTATGGTAAGCACTAGATACAAATAAGAAAAAGAAACATTCCCTCCCTTCAAGGAGTTTACAATCTAATTGGGAGAGAACATGAAAACAAACATATACAAAGAGAACTACATACAAGATAAATAGGAAATAATTTACAGAGGAAAGATACTAAAATTAAGTGGGGTTGGGGATGACTTTCTCGTACACCTTCCAAGAGACCAGTTTCATTGGACTAAAGAGGTAAGGAAGGGGGCTAAGCTATAACTTTGACTGTCAGAGCAGTGCTGGAGTTTATTAAGTGGGGAACGAGAGGATGGATCAGACCTGAATTTTAGGAAGATCGTACTGAATGGAAGATAGATTGGAGAGAGATTTGAGGCAGGCAAAACCCTTCAACAAACTATTTGAATAATCCAGGTGTGAGGTGATGAGAACCTGTAGTAGAGTGGTAACCGTGGAGAGAAGAAGGTGTATGAGAGAGTACAAACGTGACGTGGACAGATCTTGGCACCAGATTGGATATGGGGGTAAAAGATAAACAGGAATCCAGGATGACTCCTAGATTGAGAATCTAAAGTACTAGAGGATGGAATTGCCCTCTGTAGTAATAGATTAGGAAGGGGTTGGGTTTAGGGGAAAAGATAATGAGCTTGGTTTTTTTGGATATGTAAAGTTTAAGATGTTTACTAGATATCCAATTCAAGAGAGGATTCAAGGATGCCCATTCTCCCCACTATTTATTAGAAATAGTTCTGGAAATGCTAGCAACAAGAGAGAAATTAAGAGATAAGTAAAGATGATATTAAAATATCTCTCTTTACAGATGATATGATGTAATACTTAGAAATTCTCTGGGATTTAGAAGGGTACTAATTGAGACAACAGCTTTGGCAAGGTTGCAAGCTACAAGTAAACTTTCAAAAATCAGCAGCATTTCTACATAATAATATCAAAACCCAAGAAGCAAAAACAGAAAGGGAAATCTCATTCCAAATAACTACAAAATGTATATAATGTCTGGGAATTGACTTACTAAAGTACACAGAAGGACAATAAATATCTGAAGGAATATTCAGTGTTCATACTAAGGTTTTGCTACTACAATAAAAATAGCAAAACTTCCAAAGTTGATGATGTTGTTTGTCCCTTGTTCTTGAAGAAGACCAAGGCATCAGAGAGGTGATGCTGTGAGGTATGAATTAAATTTGAGTGGGGGAGGTGCTGTGCTAAGTCATTAGCCTCACTTTCTCGTCTGGAGCATCTGGGTCCAGTGACTCAGATAGGAATCAGGATGACTGCAGATGGACCTAGATTCGAGACAATCAGGGTTAAATGACTTGCCCAACATAACACAGCTAGTAACTGTCAGGTGTCTGAAGTCAGTTCCTGTTCTCCTGACTCCTAGGTCAGTCTCTATCCACTGCACCACCTACCTTCCAATTAATTTACATTTTTTTTAGGGTTTGTTTTTTTTTTTCTGTAAGGCAAGTGGGGTTAAGTGGCTTGCCCAAGGCCACACAGCTAGGTAATTGTCTGAAGTAGGATGCTCTATCCACTTGCACCACCTAGCCGCCCCTTAATTTACATTGTTAATGCTATGCCCATGAAATTACCAAAGAGATGCATTAAAGCACTTAATAAAATAGTAACATTGAAAATTTTAAAATTTTTAAATATCAAGGGAAATGATGAAAAGAAGAGTTGGAGAGGGAATAGATCTTAAATAATTTTAAGAAGTCATCAAAACCATCTGAAATTGGTCTAAAAAAAATAAAGATATAATTCAATGGAACAGACCAGAAAAAAGGAGAATTCAACCAATAGAGCTCAGCCTAGTTTAAGGTAAAGTAGAAATTGATATTGGAAAAAATTCCTTTTTATAAAACTTTTCAGAAAGCATTCTGACAGAAATTATACTTAGACTAATACCTTAAATTCTTTGCATCAAATTTTTCTGATAAGGGTATGGGTTTTATATCCATAATATGTAAATAATTCATATGAATAATAGTCAACCTAGCAGATAAAACAGTCAAAGAATATGAACAAGTAACTTTCAAATGAAGAATTATAAAGTATTCACAATCACATGAAAGTATGATCCAAATTACTAATAATAAGAGAACTGCAAAACAACCTTGAGATTTCACCTCACACTCTGTAAATAGTCAAAGTTTGACCGAAAAAATGACAAGTACGCAGTGTTAATGGTATTGTGGAATAACAAGCACACCAATAGGATTTTTGATGGAACTGTGAAATGGTACAACTATTTTAGAAAACAATTTGGAATTATGCAAATAAAATGACTGAGATATTCATATCCTTTGAACCACAGACTCCATTACTGTGCTTATTTCACAAGAAACTAATGATAAGGAAAAAAATATTCTATACACACAAAATTATTTATATCAGCACTCTTTGTGATAGTAAAAAACTAGAAAAAAAGCCGAGGCTGATCCATTGGGGAATGACCAAACAAATTGTAGTACATGAATGTAATGAAATATTACTATGCTGTAAGAAAAGATATACATGACAAATATGGAAAAATACAGAAAGATTTACATGAATTGATACAGATTAAAGGAAACAGAGCCAAGACAACAATATACACAATAACTACAACAAAAATAGACAGAATTACATACCAAAAATTAAAAGTAAATGTAACAATATTATAATAATAAATAATGATTCCAATGAACAGATATGAGAAGACAGCTCCAACCCACTACTTTATGGAAGGGGGAGGCCCACCAGTGTTGCATGTTATATATGTTTTTTCAATATACTGATCAGCTGTGATTTTTTTTCCCTCTTGTAAATAAAAAAATACTATTTACCCTATGGGATGGTTCTCTGGGAGGAGCAAGTAAAAGGATACTAGAGATAACTATGACAATGTAAAAAGCAGAAGACATCAATTTTTTTTTTTAAAAGCTACTTCCTAAATTTAAAAAAGGAATAGAGCATTGGAGATTCTGAAGAATCTTTCCAAATCTTTTCAAGAGTTTTAGAGAAGGCTAGTACTAGACTTATAATGTCCACTAAAATGTCTTTTTTTTCAGGTTTTTATCAGTAACCCCAGTAATAACAGAGTGATCCCATTACCTCTAACCTCCCATCATCATTTCTTCTCTCACTATCTTTAATATTTCAATGTAGATAGTTTTTTTAGTTGTTTTCCAGTTGTGTGTGACTCACCATAGGGTTTTCTTGGCAAAGATTCTAGAAGGATTTGGCATTTCCTTCTCCAGCTCATTTTCCATTTGAGGAAACAGAGAAACAGGGTAAAGTGACTTGCCCAGGGTCAAATAGTAGTGAATGTCTGAGACTGGATTTGAACCCTGAAAGATGAGTCACCTGACTCTAGGCTGAGTACTAGGCAACCCTATGTACCATTCCTGATGCTGACCGACATGCCCAAGTCTCTCCCACCCTTAAAAAAAATAAAAATAAAAATAAAACAACAAAAACAAAAAAACCTCTGAGTTGACTCCATCATATATCTTCAACATATCTATTATTTCTTCTTCAATTTCTCAGCTAAACACCTAAAAAAATTTGTGGACACTTGTCTCCACTTGCTTTCCTCTCACTTATAAATTTTTTTCTTAAGGCTTTCAACCTCATCATTCAACTGAAATTTCTCTCTCAAAGTTCACTAATCTTTTATTTTTAAGATTTAAAAGCCGTTTCTCATTTCTGATCCTTCTTGACCTTTCTGTAGACTGGGTTTTGATGACTAGTTTATCTTATTCTTATTTCCTGGGTCATCATCCATATCATGTCCTTTAATTAATAAAGTACCCCCAAGGCTCTGTCCTGGGTGCTTTCTCTTTCTCTCTTAACTACTTTATCACCTTCCATGACTGTAAGGATTATCTCTGAACTAGTGAATACCAAATCTAAATGTCAAAACATCTCTCAATCCTAGCATCTCAAACTGCCTACTGGACATCAGATATCATAGGAATCTCACACTCCTTATATCTAAAACAAAAGTTAGTCAATTAGTTGAGAAAGGACTAGTACCACTGGTATAAGGGCTACTCATCTACCTTTGTTGTCCACCTGTCCCCCAGTTTTCACCTGTGGCTCCGAGAAGTTGTATCATGCTCAGCAACCACACTCCAGTAAAACCATTTTGGCAAACAGGCTAAACCAGGTTGAGGGTAACCTAGAAGGTATTAAGAATAAGGAGGACAGGGAAAAGTTTCTTACAGAAAGTGGAACTTTCCTGATATTAAAGGAAGCCAGAGGAACTAGGAGATGGAGAAGAAGAAAATTCTAAGCCCTGGAGACTGCTAGTGAAAATGCTCAGTTTTGTTTCAGGACAGCAAGAAGGCCAGCATCACCGGATTATAGAGTACTTGAATAGAATAAGGTATAAGAAGATTGGGAAGATAGGTTAGGAAGACTTAGAATGCTAGGAGATTTCATATTTGATCCTGGAGGTGATATGGAACTACTGGAATTTATTAAATAGGGGAATGATAGGGTCAGACCTGCATTTTAGAAAGTTCAATTTGACAGCTAAGTGAAGGATAGATTTGAGTGAGAAGAGACTGGAGGTAGGCACACCCACCAGCAGCCTTTTGAAATAATTCAGGCATGGTGTGAGGAGGGCCTTTGCCAACAGAGGGGAGATAGAGAACAATAACTAGTGGGAATGGAGAAAAACAAAAAACAGAACTCATCTTTCCCCCCTAAATCTACTTTCTGTCTATTCCTTTCACCATTCCTTTTTAGTTGGTCACATTTGCAATCTTGGCATCATCCTCAACTTCTTACTCTCACTTACTCTAAGCCTATTGGTTCTACTTCCATAATATCTCTTTTATTTATCCCCACCTGTCCATTCACAAGGCCACCACCATCTCTGGATATCACTACCTCAGGCCTAGTCTTTAAACTCCTTTATTTGTTTGTTTTTTTTAAAAGAGGTAATTAGGGTTAAGTGACTTGCCAAAGGGTCACACAGGTATTAAGTATCTAAGGTCAAATTTGAACTTAAGTCCTCCTGATTCTAGGACTGGTTCTCTATCCACTGAGCAACCTACCTGCTTTTCTTTATTTGGCATTTAAAATCTCTCACAACCTGGCCCCTTCTACCCTTCCAGTCTTATTATTTATTCATTGCTCTGCTTCATGGATATTATTTCATAATCTTCATCAAGAATGAAGGACAAACATTAACGATTATTGAAAAAAAATGGCTCTATATATTCTTCTTGCCTTTGCACTTGGTCTGGAATGCATTCCCTCCTCCAATTTCCTAGAGTCCCTAGTTTCTTTTCAGACTCAGTTCAAGCACCATGTTCTTTTTTATTTTTTATGTTTGTAAGGCAATGGGGTTAAGTGGCTTGCCCAAGGTCACACAGCTAGGTAATTATTAAGTGTCTGAGGCCGTGTTTGAACTGAAGTCCTCCAGATTCCAGGGCCAGTGCTCCACCTAGCTGCCCCTCAAGTACTATCTTATATTATATGAAACTTTTTTTTGATTCCCTCTTCCCTAGCTGTTAATGCTTTCTGACCTAAACTATTTCTTTGTATACTCTTTAGCTTATTTCTAATAACAGTCTATGATTAGATTTAATATGCTTGTTAATTGTGAATCAGAATTTGTGTGTGCACAAGTGGAAATATTCATGAGAGTTAAAATGACAGAATATAAAGGAAAAATGAGAGAGATATCCCTGGGCACAAATAAGAAGGGAAGAGGGTAAATGAGGATTTGTGGCTATGTCAGTTAATTGCCTAAGATAGAATTGCCTAAGCCATGCATTGTGAAATTGGAAAAAAATGTGGGGTAGGTGCATGACACAGCATATATACAATCTTTCTCAGAGAAAAGAAAGTCAGTGGGGAAAAGTATTTGCTGTGAAGTCAGAGAACTGGAGTTCAAATTCCACTTCTACCATTCATTATCTGTAAGCCCTTGTGGCAAGTCTCATAGGGTCTCAGTTTCCCCATATGTGAAATGAGTGGGGGTTGAACCGGATGACCTGTGAGGATTCTTTTAGTTCTAGATCTATGCTTTTTAAAAAAAACAATGAATCAAAAAAAGGCAACATCTCATAATGGACAGAGAACCTGCTTTAGAGACAGGAAGACAGATTTAGGTCTGGTTTCTGACAACTGTGATTCTCTGATCCAGAACAAAATACTTAACACCTTGATGCCTCAGACTTCTCATGGATAGAGGAATTTCTTATTGAGAGCCTCTTACATCAGTGAAATCAGAGGATTGGTCCAAAAAGAAAAAAAGAAAAAGAAAATGCTGAGGCAGGAGGTTCTTGTGTCAAACAATCTGATTACTCTCTGGTTAATTAATGGAAGTCAAGGAAAGTGGCTCCAAAATGTATATTAATAGCTATTTTAGTATAGAACATTTGTAAATGAATACTTCTCATTAGGAGACTGCTTATACTAGATTATTAGGACCAAGAAGGTACTTCAGGGATACTTGTGCCTCCCATTTGATAATTAATTTTAAATTAATTTTTTTTTAGGTTTTTGCAAGGCAAACGGGGTTAAGTGGCTTGCCCAAGGCCACACAGCTAGGTAATTATTAAGTGTCTGAGACTGGATTTGACCCTAGGTACTCCTGACTCCAGTGCTTTATCCACTATGCCACCTAGCTGCCCCTAATTTTAAATTGATTTTAAACCTTATCTTAATCTTAAACACTACCCAATTACCACCCAGATCATCCTTCTATTTGATCCTTCCCCCTTTGCAAAAGGGTATGTCCACTTATCAATCCCTGAGTTTTCCCAGGTTAAACTCTTTTCCAGGGTCATTCCCCTTTTATGTGCTATTTCCTCCTTTTAGAATGGAAGCTCCTAGAAAGTAGGGACTATCTCATTTTTTTTCCTAGTTGTTTCCCCAGTGTTTAGCACAATATCTAGCACTTAGTAAGCACCCTTTCTGACCCATGCCAGCCCCTGAGGCCTCTACTAGAAGCATTATCTCCACTCCCTCCTCACTGAGTCCCTCCACTATGACTGGTCAGCTTTTGCCTTATCTTGTGGAAGTAGAAGGCATTTTTCCATGTCACTTTTCAATCTACTGCATGCTATGCTTCACTGGATCTGTGATCCCAGCCCATTTCTATTCCTCATTATATGTTGTTACTCTCCACTGAAAAGTAAGCTTCTTGAGGGTAAGGGTTTGGTATTTTGTATTCTCAACATTGAGCACATATGGTCAGTGATTAATAAATGTTTTTGCCAATCTCATAACTGTTTTCATTCATTCAAAATTATTTCAGTTAGAATGCATTTCATAAAATATGTGTTTGTAAAACAGGCATCAGAGCATAATATATAGTGTGAAAGAAAAAGAGAAAGAAAGAAGGTTTAGAAATTTCTGATTCTTACTAGCTGGGTGACTATTGGAAAAATCATTTCGTTTCTCTGAGTTTCAGCTCCTTCATTTATAAAATGAAGGTATGGAGATTGTTTCTTTTGGGGTTTCTAAAGGATTTTTCCCAGGGAAGGTCCCAGAAGCAAAGCAAGTCAAATTATGCCAGGACTATTTCAGTTACTTACCTTACAAGGTTGTAAGACAAGTGAGTTATATGTAAAGAACTTTGTAAATGCCTAGAAGAGTAAAGATTCATTGACCTACTATTAGTAGAACATAGACTTTAAAGAGATAGTTTGGTTTTTGTGGGGTTGTGGACTTTTTTAGTAACAGCATTAACTTTTGGGGGGTTCATCCACTTCTCTTTATGACCACTGACTGGTATTTACTAAATAGTTTGCTAGGAGGTGAGGATACAGTCTATGGCCAAGGAGTAGAGAAAACAAGTGATCAAGGAAAGTAAACCCCTGGAATTGATCTCACTAGCACAATGCTCCTAAGCCTTTGGTTCTAAACAAAGATTTTAATATAAAAACTCTCCATATAATAGCAATTGTTGCTATCAGATTGAAGAAAATGCATGATTACAACAAAGAGCTCCTATGAATTCTCTAATATATGTATACAAATGAATTTATATTTTGTTCATTTTAATAGCATCTACATACACTTGAAAAATAGTAATATATACATACGAGAGTCTTGTTATTTATCTAGTCAATAAAGATTTTAAAAAGCTATCTAGGTGGCAAAGAGGGTACAGCACCAGCTCTGGAGTCAGGAGGACCCAAGTCCAAATCTGACCTCAGACACTTGACACTTGAAATGTGACCTGGACAAGTCATTTAACCCTGATTGTCTCACATCCAGGGCCACCTTCAGTCATCCTGATCTAGATCTAGTTTCTGGACCCAGATGACTCTGGAGGAGAGAGTGAGGTTGTGACTTTGCACAGTATACCTCACTCAAAACTAATTCATGTGCATCATGGAACACTATTGTTCTATTAGAAACCAGGAGGGAATGGGAATTCAGGGAAGACTGGAAGGATTTGCATGAACTGATGCTGAGCAAGATGAGCAGAACCAGAAAAACACTGTACACCCTAAGAGCAACATGGGGGTGATAATTAACCTTGATGAACTTGCTCATTCCCTTAATGCAACAATCAAGGACAATTTGGGGCTATCTGCGATGGAGAATACCATCTGTACCCAGAGAAAGAATTGTGGAGTTTGAACAAAGACCAAGGACTATTACCTTTAATTTAGACAAAAAAAAAAATGGTATCTTATTATGTAATCTTGCTATCTCTTATACTTCATTTTTCTTCCTTAAGGATATGATTTCTCTCTCATCACATTCAATTTGGATCAATGTATACCATGGAAGCAATGTAAAGACTGGCAAATTACCTTTTGTGGGGGGGTGGGGGGAGGGAAGCAAGATTAGGTGAAAAACTATAAAACTCAAAATAAATAAAATCTTTAAAAGAAAAAAAAAGAATTATGGACAAACAACAACAAATAGATTTTCAAATATCTTACAGTAACTACAGCATCCCCTGCATATTCTTGACTCACAGGTTTAGGATCACTAGTCTAAAGAACAGAGCTAATCAGTGTTGGGGAAATTCAAAGTCATTTGAGCACAATTTGAGATCTCAGGAGAACTAGGTGATGCTGTTAGCTCTCTAGTTGACTGATTAACTATCTAACTTGGAACATGCTACTTTAACCTCTATACTTCTGTTTCTTCATCTGCAAAACAAATGGGCTCAATTATGTGGTCTTTCAGATCCCTTAGTCAACTAATTAATTGAAAAATAATTTATAAAGCACATAATTCAAAGATCAGTTGGGTGGACCCTTTTATAAGACAGAATCTCAATGCTGGAAGAGATGTAAGAAATCTTTAAGTTCAACTTGTCTGAAAAGGGGACCCAACTTAACCTCTTCCAAAGAACCTTATTCCTCTTTTTGGACAGTTTTATTTGCTAAGAAGTTTTCTAAATATAGAGCCAAAACCTGCCTCTCTGCAATGTCTAACAATTCTTGTTCTGAGGTCAGTCAAAATAAGTTTATTTATTTTTCACAACAATCTCTAAATACCTTAAGATAGTAATATCGCCTCCATGTCTTCTCTTCCACAGAATAATCATTCCTATCTTCCAAATAATGATAACAATAATGACAGCCAGCATTTATATGGTGACTTAAGATTTGCAAAATACTTATGTTAACTTATTTGATATTTAGTTTTGTTTTTTGTTTTTTTAGGTTTTTACAAGGCATTGGGGTTAAGTGGCTTGCCCAAGGCCATACAGCTAGGTAATTATTAAGTGTCTGAGGCTGGATTTGAACTCAGGTACTCCTGACTCCAGGGCCAGTGCTCTATCCACTGTGCCACCTAGCCAGCTGCCCCTTCATTTGATATTTAGGAACTTATTTTTGGCACTGATTTACAAGCCTTTCTGGGCTCATTCCAACAACTTGCATCAACACTAGGTCTCCAGAGGAGCTACTACTTTCAGAATAGTTAGATATTCGTGGTTAGATATATGCCTAACCCTGACTCAGGAGCCCCTATGGTATACTTCCACTTAACAATCATTTAGTAGATGTGATTCTTTAATAAAGGCATTTACTCTAGTGGAACAGCAAGAACAATAGTTACAAAGAATTCTTCCAAAACTAGGGATTCACTTTCCCACAAATGCATAAAGTTCATGAAGGTAAGGGTAGAGGATGGGCACAAACTTAAAGCACAATGGTTCCCCATAAATGTGGGAAACACACAGGTTCAAGGCAATTCACAGCTCTTGAAATAGAGGACCATAATATCCCTTTCTTTCTTCAGAGGGTCCTCATGAAATTTATTGTGAGGTATGGTATTGATGATGGACAGATTGCTCCTTTGCTCAATTGGCCTTTCTCCTCAAAGTGCACTGCATCATCCAATGAAGAAGCTGCTCAGCTGGGTTTGCTCCTTGTAGGGCATGGTGTTTCACTGGGAGGGTCAGTAAGCTGCTAGACTGGGTCAGACAGATTTCTTAATTGCTCCCAATGAACTGGCTCCTAGTGAACTTGGCTACTTTTTTAGATAGACTTGGGAAGATTGCTCAGCTACTGGGTTTGGTTGCTTCAGGATCGGACTGGGGCAGCCATTCAGTTGCTGGAGGTTGTATTGAGTACCAGGCAGGCTACTCTTCCTCTGGGCAACTGCTACCAGGTAGCTTTGCTGCTGAGTAGCTGCAGATGCTCTACTTCATCTTTACATTTTATCAGTGAGGAAACTGAGGTTCAAAGAAGCTGTGTTATTTTCCCCAAAGTCTAAGGAAAAAAAGCATTAGAGAGAGGGCTAGAATACAGATCTTCTAAAACCAGAGTCCAATGTTCTTTCTATCAATTCAGGCTCAAATGTAGATTTTCCCAATATAGATTATCCAAAAATTCAAATGCGTTTTCTTCAAAACCATCAAATTAATAATGAAAATGAAATAATATGCTTGTAATTCTCTCCGTTAGTAGACATAGCCTATTACCATTTTTAATTGTTTACAAGCAATGTACTTTCTAACAACAATTAGAGAAAGAGCTGTTTACAATACTTCCCTACTAGCACAAAACAGGAATTCTGTCCAATCTCATACCAGGGCAGCATTCTAGATATTTTTTGTTTTGTTTTGTTTTTATCTTCTCCTAGAAGTTACTTTTTCAATTGAGTTCAGCCCTGAGGGTATGAAAGTAAGCATTTTTGCATTCAACCCATAAGATAAAGGATCCAACATTTGATATCTGGATTTTCTTGCTCAAAAATGAAACCTATAAAGTTAAACAAGTATTTGTTATTTATTTTTTATAGTGAAAGACGTGTATCATTGTCAGTCATTGGTTTTTACCTTTATCCTAAAAAGGATCAAAAGAAGACTATAGTCCTCAACAAAAGGAATGGTTTTGTTGGGAAAAGTCAAGGAGAAAAAACAAGATTGGCATTAGGTGAGAAGGGGAGAGGGAGAGGGAGAGGGAGAGGGAGAGGGAGAGGGAGAGGGAGGAGAGAGAGGGGGAGAGGGAGAGAGAGAGAGAGAGAGAGAGAGAGAGAGAGAGAGAGAGAGAGAGAGAGAGAGCACACACATGGGTGCTTCTGTGTGCCTGTGTGCAGGGGGACAATTTCTGGCAGGAACAATATGTTATATAACTTGTATTTCATGAATCAGCAATTTCAACAGTAATATTCATGGATTTTTTTTTAGACACATGTAGATTGGATGGAACAAAGGTAATAAGTTTCCTGAAACAAAGCAAACTTCAAAAGCATTTTATTCCACCCCCTCAAAGTAGAACTTTGACAAGGAGATGATTCATGTTCAGGCTTCATTAACACTTTTATACCATTTTATATATCTCAGGGGAAATGCCTCCCCAATTCTGATTCCCCCTCCTTTTCTCCCCCCCCCCCCAATAACTATCCTACCAGTTAATTTTCCTGTCTAATCATAGGTTACTTGTCCAAAGAACATACATTTGGGGATACAGAAGGTCACACTGGAAGTATTCAGGTAATTGTTCTTTGTGTAAAACTATCCCCTGTACTAGGGAAATTGGCACATTATAAGCCCAAGGCAATGACTTAACTTTTTTTTAAATTAAAATCACTGTGGCAATTTTGTTGTATGAAATTGGTCAAGTAATATGTGTTTGGGTGAAATCACTCACAAAGAACACCAGTAAAAAACTGAAGTGTTTAAAGTTGAATTGATGAGAAAATCATACAGAAATTCACACAGAAAGGCAATCTATGAATTTAGATAGGCACTATTACTTTTGAAGTCCTCCAGGTTCAGCTTTCCTCACTCCACAATCCAATCAGTTGAAAAATCTTAGACATTTCTATCTCCTCAACACCAAAATGATCACTTTTCTCTATCCATACAGCTCCTGTCTTATTTGAAACCCTCATCACCTCTTTCCTAGATTACTGCAAGTCATACTGCACTTCTTGTCTCAAATCTCTCACTTACTGTAATCCATCCTTTATACTGATGTCAAAGTGTCCAATCTGATCATCTCTCAGTAGTTCCCTATTACTTCCATGACAAAATGCAAAACTTCTGTTAACTTTCAAAGCCCTTTACAACCTAGCTTCAAACCTATCTTTTCAGTCTTAATAACATTACACCCCCTTCTACATTCTTCAATCCGGCCAAACTAGCTAGTGTTCCTCATAAATGGAATTATGTCTTCTATCTCTATGCCTTTTTTACTGGCTGTTCTCACTATTAGGCATACTCTCCCTTTTCACTTTTACCTCCCAGAATCATTTTTCTTCAAGAATCAACTCAAGCACCATCTTCTATGTAAATCCTTTTCTGATCTCAACTGAATGACCTCTGTGTTCTCTATCCCAAACTACACTGGGTTTGAAAGTTCTATGTTTTTTCTGCATTAGAACCTCTTAGCCAATAGGTATTATTTCATACTTTATATCTGTATCACAGTGCCTGGAACAGAGTGGCTGATTGTTGATTAACTGATTAAAAAAGAAAGGAGAAAGAATGGAAATATCTTATCTATGCCAACAATCTGGGAGGAAATTTACATCCTGAAGTATTCATATCCTAATCCTTATTCCTACACCTGCAATATTATGATTCTAAGAATTACTTAGAAACTTCTTTGAGTGTAGGAAGCTTCTCATTTTTCTGTCGGTGCTTTGCATTGTGCAGAATAAATGGCTATTTAATAAATAATAAAAGACTGTTGATTGATTTCTTTCTCTGCTGAAGTTTCTGATAATGAAGGATGACCTTAGATGGGAACTTTTTTTGTGAATCGATGTATCAATGTAGTTTAAAACACTGTTCAGACTTGTTCAAGTGAATTTAAACCAGACTGAATACATAGAAAGAGCTGAATACATAGCAGTTGAATGTTTAACATCTGCTTTACAGATCTATATGTGCCTTTACTTATACATATATATATGCATATTTTCATGTCTATGTAGGCATGGCTTTTTACAAAATACACACACACAACTGTGTGAATTTCATCCTCCAATCACAAATTGGTTGATGATAATTATAGCCATTTAATTTCAATTGTACCTTACAGATTGTTTTTTAGGAATAAAATTAGATTTCTAGTCTAGCGCAGCTAACCAAAGAAACAGGAATCATCTAGATGGCAAACTAATTGATTTCCCTTCGCCTCCCCGCGGCCAGAACTGAAACAGGGCTTTATGGGAACTTTCCTCAAGTGTCCACAAGAGTGTCTAAGTAAGCACCGCTGCGGTCCCGGAGAAGGGTTGTGCCTCAGCACGCCCGCGCCCCCAAAGTCGGTGGACCCTGCCCGGCGCCTCCCGGTGCCCTTCCGTGCCAGTGTCCCCGCGTGGCCGGCCGCCGGCCGTGCAGGTGTGCCGCCCCTCTCGGCGCCGGCTCCGGCTCCCACCCCGCGTCCTTCCCAACTCTCCGCCCCAACACTTCTGCATTTCCCAAAGCCCAGCCCACCCTAAGCTCCTCTCCGGCCCTCCAGGCTTTGGGGCGTCCCTGAATGCGGCCGGGGAGGAGGTGGGAATCCTAGCGGCAAGGCCCCCCGCCCGGGGGGGCGGGGGCCCCGCAAGGTCCCGGGCCGGGAAGTCCCCTGGCCGCGGCCGCTCGGCGCAGGGCCAGAAGCGCCGGGCCGGGGCCCCCGCCCGTACCTACCCGGGCTCCGGCCGCGCGCCTCGGTCTGCTCCCGCCCGGCCGCGGGCGAGCCGCGGCCCTCGGTCGTCCTGCTCCCGGGCCGCCGCCGCCGGCTCCCCGGCTTCCTCCCGGCCGCGGCTCCGCCCGCACAGCCCGCGAGGCGCGGCCGCCCGCCCGACGGGCCGCCGGACCGGCAGGCAGAGGGTCCGCCCGACGGGCACACACATAGACGGGCGCGCGGGCATAGGCGCGGGCCCCGGAGCGGGCGAGGGAAGGCAGCGCGGACGGCCCGCGGCGGCGCGTGGCGGGGGAGGCGGGAAGCAGTGGGCGGCCCCGAGCCCCGCCCGCCCCGGCGAGGGGCCCCGCCCGGGCCGGGCCGGGCCTGGACGCGGCTCGGGGCGCGGGGTGCGGGCGGCTGCGTGCCCGCGGGGCCCGGCCAGCGCCTGCCGCCTGCCGCCGCCCCTCCTCGCCGCTCCGGGCCGGGGCCGGACGTCACCTCGGCTGCGGCCGAGCGGCCTGGGGGCACCCGGGGACAAGCCGGAGGCCCCGGAGGGCCGGGCGGAACTGCGGGCTGGGCGGCCTCGGGCCCGCGGGGCAGCCGGGCTGCGGGGGCCCGGCGCCCAACGCCGCCGCCCCGCGGGGCGCCCCGAGCACCCACGGCCGAGCCCCCGCGCGGGACGCCCGCGCACACGCGCACACACACACACACACAGTCTCACACACACACACACACACACACACACACGCGCGCACACACGACTCACACACACACAGTCTCACACACACACAGTCTCACACACACACAGTCTCACACACACAGTCTCACACACACACGAGTCTCACACACACATGAGTCTCACACACACAGAGTCTCACACAGTCACACACACACAGTCTCACACACAGTCTCACACACACACAGAGTCACACACAGTCTCACACACACACAAGTCACACACACACAGTCTCACACACACACAAGTCACACACACAGTCTCACACACACACGAGTCTCACATACACACAAGTCTCACACACACAGTCTCACACACACAGTCTCACACACACACAGTCTCACACACACACAGTCGTGCACACACGTGAGTCTCACACACAAGTCTCACACACATGAGTCTCACACACACATGAGTCTCACACACACAGAGTCTCACACACAGTCACACACACAGTCTCACACACACAGTCACACACACAGTCTCACACACACAGTCTCACACACACAGAGTCTCACACACACAGTCTCACACACACAGTCTCACACACACGAGTCTCACACACAGTCTCACACACACACGAGTCACACACACACAGTCTCACACACACACAGTCTCACACACACACAGTCTCACACAGTCACACACAGTCTCATACACACACGCGAGTCTCACACACACACGAGTCTCACAACACACAGTCTCACACACACACAGTCTCACACACAAACGAGTCTCACACACACAAGTCTCACACACACAGTCTCACACAATCACACACAGTCTCACACACACACACGTCACACACACACACACGAGTCTCACAACACAATCTCACACACACGAGTCTCTCACACACACACAGTCTCACACACACAGTCGCACACACACATGAGTCTCACACACAAGTCTCACACACATGAGTCTCACACACATGAGTCTCACACACAGTCACACACACAGTCACACACACAGTCTTACACACACAGTCTCACACACACGAGTCTCACACACACACGAGTCACACACACACGAGTCTCACACACACAGTCTCACACACACATGAGTTACACACACACGAGTCTCCTCACACACACAAGTCACACACACAAAGAAGAAACACACACAAAAAGAAGAAACACGTCACACACACGAGTCACACACACACGCACATACACACACACACACACACACACACACGAGTTTTGGCAATTTCAGATGAATTTTCTGTGCCCGCCCCTGCCAGGCTGTGAGCAAGGTTCCCACTCATGGACTGAAGAGAATTAGGCCCCATTTTTCCTTCCAAGGGTGGGTGGCGGTGGAGTGCGGGCAAAAATGCAAACTTGCATAAGGGGGGGGTGATAAGCCAGTAAACAAATGTTGCGTAAAACTAGGATGAAGTGGGGGTGAGCCTCTATTTTTACAACCAGAAGCTTTAACTCCACCCTCCTGGTGATGGGGTTTTTTTAAACAACAAAAGTTATAGCAAAGCAGGATTACAAAAATTATCTAATTTCATAAATTTAGACCTAAAAGAAACCTTAGAAATCAACTGGGCTAACTCAGGAAACTGAGGTCCAGAGAAATGAAGGAACTTATAACCTATTAAACTGCTAGTTCCACCTCTTTATTTTATAGGTCCATAAAAGGGGGCAGTTAGGTTCAAATAAGGTCTCTGGTGCTTACTAGCTATGTGACTTTGGGTAAGTCAGTTTTTTTTTAAATGTAGCCTTTTTTGTTTTTGTTTTTTTTGCAAGGTATTGGGGTTAAGTGGTTTGCCCAAGGCTACACAATTAGTTAAGTGTCTGAGGTCAAATTTGAACCCAGATCCTCCTGACTCCAGGGCCGGTGCTCTATCCACTGCACCACCTAGCCACCCTGGCTGAGGCACTTAATTCTGGTCTCCTCACATCCAGGGCCACCTTCAGTCATCCTGATCCATATCTGGCCACTGGACTCGGATGACTTCTCAGGAGAAAGTGAAGTTGGTGACTTTGCACAGCACACCCTGCTCATATCCAGTTCATGTGCATGTCGTCACCTGAAGGACACCAGTGGCTAGGTGGTGCAGTGGATAGAGCACCGGCCCGGGAGTCAGGAGTACCTGAGTTCAAATCTACCCTCAGACACTTAATGATTACCTAGCCGTGTGGCCTTGGGCAACCCACTTAACCCCATTTTCCTTGCAAAAACCTAAAAAAACCACATAACTCAAGAATGAAGGACAACAACCATGATCATGGAATGACTTACCTATGGATTGCCTAGCTACCAACGATGTGGGGCCCAGGTCCTTTGAATTCAAATCCAACTCAAGTATTTTAAATCTCTTTTTTGATTTATCTAAAGTAAAAATATTTTAGTATTTGTTTAATCCATATTTGTATGTGTGTGTGTGTGTGTGTGTGTGTATGCAAAAATAGAAATGTAGAAGATAAAGATGAAATAACATATGATCTGAATCAGTTGGGAGCTATGGGAGCTTTTGCAGTACAAGAATGAGATGATCAGACCCGCACTTGAAGAAAATTACCAAGGCAGATGTGTGGAGGATGGACAGGAATAGAAAGATACTTGAGGCAGGGACATCAAATAGAGGGTTTTTGGAAAGATTTAAATAAATGAATGCTGAGTGAAATGAGCAGATCCAAAAGAACATGTACAGAGTAACAGCAACATTGTGCAATGATCAACTATGACTGACTTAACACTTCACAGAAATACAAAGATTCAGGATAATTCCAAAAGAGTCATAACAGAAAATGGTATCCATATTCTGAAAAAGAACTGTGGAATCTGAATACACATCAAAGCATGCTATTTTTATTTTTTGTTGGTTTTGGTTTTGATTTTATGACTTCTTTTTATTCTGTTTCTTCTTTCACAATTTGACTAATGTGGAAATATGCTTACATCATTGCTCATGAATAACCTAATATCATATTGCTTCCCATCTCAAGGGAGTGGGAAAGGAAGAAAGGGAGGGAAAGAATTTTGAACTCAACATTTAAAAAATAAATATTAAAAATTGTCTTTACATGTAATTGTAAAAAAAAATTCTTTTAAAAAATGAAAGAAAGAATAGCACAGAAAGGAGGAAGGGAAAGTGTGAGGGTCAAGAATCACACCACTAAGGGGTACCATTTTAACTAGAGTGGTGGAGACTTAGCCCAACTGTGCCACAGTAATCTAGACATTATGAAAAGCTACCCAATGGTGAAATATAAGAAGAATTCATTTACATGTTGCTCTTCAGATTCCTGAAGTAATTTCTTGAACTTTAAATCATAGGATCATAGCTTAAGAGTAGAAGGGAACTTAGAAACTCTCTAGGGAAGGGAAAGGAATAAGTATCAGCATAAGGCTTACTTTGGGCTAAGCACTTTGCAAATGTAATCTCATTTGATTCTTAAACAACCCTGAAAAAGTAAGTGCCCTTATTAGCTCCATTTTATAGTTGAGGAAACTAAGGTAAACAGAAGTTAAGGGACTTATTCAGGGTCACACAACCAGTATATATCTAGGCAAGATTAAACTCAGGTCTTCTTGACTCCAGTCCTAGCACTATCCTCTGCACCACTAGTTGGTTAGCCAATATGATACTAATAATAGCTGTCATTTGTATAGCACTTTAAAATTTGCAAAACATTTTATAGATGTTATTTCATTCGATCTTCACAACAACTTGTGTGGTTGCAATTAAGTAATTTGCCCAGGAACACTCAAAAGAGATCATAAAAAAAGGGAAAGAGACCCACATGCACAAAAATATTTGTAGCAACTCTTTTTGTAGTGGTAAAGAACTGGAAATTGGGGAGAATGATTGAATAATTTATAGCATAAAAATGTTATGGAGTGCTAGTGTTCTGTAAGAAATCATGTGCGACTGGACTTCAGAAAAGAAAAAAACTTGCATGAACTGATGGTGAGTGAAGTGAGCAGAACCAGATGAACACTAAGAGCAACATTGTGAGATGATCAACTATGATGGATGCAACTCCTCTCAATAGTTGAGTGTTCAAGGACAATCCTAAAAGACCTGTTTTAGAAATTAGCATCCACATCCAGAGGAAAAAACAACTATAAAGTCTGAATACAGTGCAAAATATACTATATTCACTTTTCAAAACTTCTTTGATATAGTGTTTTCTTTCTCATGGTTCCTCCCCCCCTAAAAGAATTAGTTCTAATTCTTTCAGAACATGACTAATATGGAAATATGTTAAACATGATTGTACATGTACAACCTATATCAGATTGCTCGCATGGGGAGGTAGAAGGGAAGGGAAGGCGGTAGAAAAATAGGGAACTCAAAATTTGCAAAAAAAAGATGAATGTTGAAAACAATCTCTATGTAGTTGAAAAAATAAAATAAAAAGAACTTTTTTTCAATGTGGAAAAGAATAATTTGATTCACCTTCAAATGAGATTTTTATAGTTATTATCAAAGGAAATATAAATAAAGCACTTTGCAAACCTTAACATGTCACATAAATGTCTTCCATTATTAGAAATCTTTTTCTAATAAAATAATTTAATGTAGATTATTGTTTTTCAGTAAAATGCAGCAATCCTTCACATGTAGTTAAATATATAATTATTGCTGTGATGTACTGGAAAAGAAAGGCGTGAACTTGAGTGAGGTCAATAAATTATGTTAGTTCTTTTTTTTAAAGAATAATTCAAATCAAAGTATCGCAATAGTCTGCTGGTGGTTCTGCCTGCTTCAGGTTTCTCCTCATTCTCTGTTCATTCTCTGTTCAGCCACCAAAATGATTTTCCTAAAGAGCAGGTGTGATCGTGTTACCCCACTACTGAAAAAGTTCCAAAGGCTCTTTGTTATCTCCAGGATCAAATATAAATGCCCTATTTGGCATTTAAAGCCCTTGGTAACCTCCCTTTTTCACTCACTAGCCAGTCTTTTTTTTTTTTAAGATTTTTCAAGGCAGTGGGGTTAAGTGGCTTGCCCAAGGCCACACAACTAGGTAATTATTAAGTGTCTGAGGTCATATTTGAACTCAGGTACCCCTGACTCCAAGGCCGGTGCTCTATCCACTGACCCACCTAGCGGCCCCAACTAGCCAGTCTTCTTACATCTTCCTTTGTTCCAGTAACAATGACCTCCTTGCTGCTCTACCAAGAAGATATTCCTTTTCTTAGCTCTGGGCATTTTCCCTGGCTGTCCTCCATGCTCTTTCTTCATTTATACTTATTGCCTTCCCTGGTTTCCTTCAGGCCCCAACTAAAATCTCATCTTTTATTGGAAGCTTCTCCCAACTCTTCTTAATTCTATGCTTTCTCCTTCATTTTTTCCTATTTATCCTATATTTGTATACTTGTACATATGTGTTTGCAGGTTCTCTCCCCTTTTAGACTGTGAGCTTTTTAAGGGCAGGAACTGTTTTTTGTCTCGTAGTATCCCAAATTCTTAGCATAGGACCTGGAACATGGTAGACATTTAATAAATATTCATTGGTTGACTGACTAAACTAGAAAGTGAAAACAAGGGAGCACTGGGTGTGATTTTTGTTCTTACCACACTAATACCTTGTTATAATAATAATAACTAGCATTTACATGGCTCTTGCAATGGACCTGGCACTGTAATAAGCACTTTACATTAATAATCCTGTGAGGCACATAATATTAAAATTCTCTTTTCATAGTTGGGGAAACTAAGGCAGACATAGGTTAAATTACTTACCCAAATCACACAGCTAATGAGGTGGAATTTGATTTCAGGGCCAGTGTCCTTTTCACTATGTTATGTAGCCTTGGAAAATAGCCTCTTTCAGGAAATACCCCCACATTAGGGAGTATTTCAGAAGAGGTACTAACTTTGGGTTCATTTAAATGTCTAGGGGGCCACTAGGTGGCTCAGTGGATAGAGCACTGGCCCTGGAATCAGGAGTACCTGAGTTCAAATCTGACCTCAGACACTTAATAATTACCTAGCCTTGGCCTTGGACAAGCCACTTAACCCCATTGCCTTGCAAAAAAAAATTTAAATGTCTATCTAGATGATCTTTAATTTCACCAAAGAAATGTTCATACTTTTTAAAAGGATAACTAGGTGTTAACATTTTGTTACCATATTAAAACCTCTTCATCTGTGATTATATTAACTGAGCTAGGGACAGGGGGATGGGTAGCAAATCTTCCTTCCCCCACCCCTCCCCACTTACATAAGGATAAAGAACAATCTTATTTTAGAGTCCTTATGTAGATTACCATGGTAAAGGAGGAAAAAAAATGCAATCAAAGGAGATAATTAATTCTGCCTAGAATTTTAGAAAATTTTACTTATGACAACATCAATTCAAGAAACTTCACATACTTTCCTGCCTTAATCTTTCACATTTGTTTGAGAGTTCTAACCCCTGGAAGCATTCTTTGGATCACTTAAGCAGGCAGTACAGTAGTATTTTCTAAAAGTGATAGAATGTTGATTATTTTATCCTTTATTCTTCTGAGAGAAATATTCTATCTATAACAACAATGTTCAATTGCAGTCTTAGCCTTCCCCTTCATAGTCATAGTCCTCTTATAATTCTAGAAGAATTGAGGACTGTATAGCACAAACAGTATTATCTATCATCTTGGGGACAAATACTGGAAAGATGGCATTCATATGACCCCAAAGAAACTATGTAGAGATTGATATTTCACACTGTATACCAAGATAAACTTTAAATAGGCACCTGATCTAGACATAAAGAGTCTAAATAAATTATAAGCAATCATAAAAACAAATAAAGAAGAAATTATTTTTCAGATTAAAAAGATTGAGGAAGAGTTCATGGCAAAACAAGGAATAGAGGACAACAAAAAAAAGGTAAAACAAGGAATTTTGATTTCATAAAATTATTATACTGTCATTGGATCTGTGAGCTGATTCAGCCATTCTGGAAAGCAATTTAGAACTATGCCCAAAAGATTACTAAAATGTGCATGCTCTTTATCCCAGCAATACTACTATAAGGGCTATTCTCCCAAAAGATAAAAGTAACAGGATAAGGAATCATATAAACAAAAATATTTATAGCAGCTCCATTTTGGAGGACCAAGAATTGGAAACTGAGGGGATACCCATCAACTGGGCAATGATTAAACAAATTATAATATACAAAGGTGATGAAAAGCTATTGTGGTATAAGAAATGATGAAGGGGACAATTTCAGAGAAACCTGAAGAGAGAAGTATGAACATCATGATGCAGAAGTGAGCATGAAGTGAGCATAACCGGGAGGATAATTTATACTACAATAATATTATTTTAAAGGCAAACAATTTTGAGACTTAAGAACTCCAAACACAATGACCAACTATAATTCCAGAAGATCCAGGATGAAATATGCTATTCACATTTGACAGAGAAGTGATGGACTCAGTGTATACATTGTTTTAAGGTTTTTTTTGTTTTGTTTTTTAGCAAGGCAGTGGGGTTAAGTGGTTTACCCAAGGCCACACAGCTAGTTAATTATTAAGTGTCTGAGGTCAGATTTGAACTCAGGTACTCCTGACTCCAGGACTGGTGCTCTATCCACTGCATCACCTAGCCACCCCTATACTTTTTTTTAACCTAGCCTGTGGAGGAAGTTATTTTGATTGACAATTTTCATATTTGTTTCAAGAGTTTTATTTTTCTTTCTTTTTCAGTCAGAAGAAGGGGGGGTGAAAAAGTTGGATTTTCATTAATTGAAAAAAAATAAAGATTTAGGACTAACATTTAGAATATTTTCTGTCAAGTAAAAAATAATATCAATACTAGAGAAGAAAATAACACTTCAAAACTTTACAAAGGTTTTTAATTCAGTCATTGCATTCTTCTTACAGTGTTTTCCCTTTTGTTCTATGGTAAAAATTAATTCGCTTTACCAAGTGGGTCAAGTATCACAGCTTGCTGTTCTTATTTTCTACTGCAGTCACCACTAAAGAACCCCAATCCCAGTCTGCCTCAATTAAAAAAATAAACATAAACATTTACTGGGAAGTCTGTGTTTGAAATCACAAGTCCAGTCTCAATCTTCCTGTATCCTCTTTGTTGGAGTCCAAGAAGCTGTTTGCACACTGATCCACAAAATAGCTAAAAAATGAAAACCTGATGGGGAAATTGATGACATTATGAAGAAAAGCACTGTATACTAGTAATTAATAGCTAGATGTTCTGAACTGAAAAACTTAATGGGGGTTAGTAAAACAACAGAATAGGTAATTTTTCCAAGTTTAAGACATCCACAGGAACTGAAACTGGCTGTAACTGGCATAGTGCAGAAGAGAAGTCATTTGTTTTTCTGAGTCTCTCCAAGTGAATTAGTTTGTGAGAAAAATTAACAATCTTGCTTGAACTAGATTTTGAGTCTACTGCTTGAAAGTTGAAAATACTTTGGAATTATATATAAGTCTCTGACTGCTATTATCCATAAGATTATTGAAAAAAAATCCAGAGGAAGTTAAAACATCAAAAAAAAGACTGTAAAATTCCGACATATTACTTTTAGGGAAGAAGCAGCCAGAAACAAATTATATTAGTTAAAATTAGCTGAAGTGAAACTATTATGCTTCCCTATTAGAGAAATTTCAGGCTCTTAAAATTCACGTATTCTCATTTTCAAGCATAAAACATGATTTTAAAAAGTATACTTTAACTTATTGTTCTCTTTTAAAATTTATGTAGTTGGTATAAATTCACTGATTTATATACTATGTTTGGGGAGCTATACCAGAATAGTAAGACAAATAGTGTTCTTTGTACTGAAAAAAAATTTTTTTCACATACCAACTGGTCAGGATGACCAGATTACTTTGAAAGACTTCCTTTTAGTATGAACTCTTTGTTTTAAACTTGTAGTTATGCCAGAATTTAATATTGTCACAACTATTTTAAAGCTGTTTTGAGTTCTAGTGGTTATTAACAGCTTTTTTTGAATGAAGTATATGTTATCATTTTTTTGAAAGTACATTCTTGGGGTGGCTAGGTGGCGCAGTGGATAAAGCACAGACCCTGGAGTCAGGAGTACCTGAGTTCAAATCCAGTCTCAGACACTTAATAATTACCTCGCTGTATGGCCTTGGGCAAGCCATTTAACCCCATTTTGCCTTGCAAAAAACCTAAAAAAAAAAGTACATTCTTTTCAAAGTAATTCCTAAAAGGAAATAATATTAGATATTTCTGCACTAGGAGTACTGCACAGAATATTAGTTTTTCTTAAATATTCATTATTAATAATAGTCTACCATTTGTAATGCTTTATAAGCACTTTCACATACATTAATTTTGAAATATCTCTTACAAACTCTGAGGTAGGTCAGTTGATCAGTTAACAAGCATTTATCAAACATGTATTAATGTGCCAGAAACTGTACTAAAAGTTGAGAATTCAAATACAAGCCAAAAAATAGTTCCAGCTCTAAGGAATCTTACTTTCTTTTAAAAAATATTTATTTATTTATTTTGATTGATATTTTATTTTTTCAATTACATGTTATGAAAGTTTTTCAACATTCACCCACTTACATAGTTATAAGTTACACAATTTTCTTCCATCCTCCCTTTCTACCCCCTCCCTTCAACTGCAGTCTAGTAAATGTTGTAATGTGCATTTGTGTTTAATATATTTACATATTAGTCATTTTGTCTATGAGTAATTAGGACTAAGGGAAAAGAGAGAAAACCATGGGAAAAGAAAGAAAAACAAAAAAGAAATTTTAAAAAAGTGAACTCAGGATTCATTCAGATTCTGTAGTTTGTTTTTTTTTTTTGTTCCTTGTTTTTTTGTCTGGTTATGGGTGGCATTGTCTATAATAGATCTCCCAGGATTGTCCCAGCTCTCTGAACTGTTGAGAGGAGCTGCATCCCTCATAGCTGATCAACTCACAATGTTGTTGCTAATATGTACAATGTTCTCTAGGTTCTGCTCCCTTTGCTCAGCATCAGTTTGTGTAATTCTTTTCATGCTTCTATAGAGTCTGACCATTCATGGTTTCTTATAGAATAATAGTATTCCATAACATTCATATTGCCATAACCTGTTCATCCATTCCCCTGTTGATGGGCAATTTCTCATTAATTGATTCTCAATTTCCAAGAAATCTTACTTTATAAGGGGGAAGACAAAACATAAAAGAAAACAGAAAAGTAGGGTCAGGGGGCTTGCATTGAAGAGATACCAAGTCTTGGTGTCCTTAAACAGGCGTTTATTTTATCTTATTTTATATTTTTTGAACCCCACCCTCCCTCTTCATGCAAAAGCAAGTCTCAACATTTACTTTCCAAACCGTAAGTTCCAAATTCACTCCCTTCCTCCCACCCCACTCTCCCTATTGAGAAAGTTAGTTATTTGATGTCAGTTAAAAATGTGAAGCCATGAAAAACATTACTACATAGTCATATTGTAAAAGTAAATATAAGGGCAGATAGATGGTACAGTGGATAGAGCACTGGCCCTGGAATCAGAAGAACCTGAGTTCAAATCTAGTATCAGAAATTTAATAATTATCTAGCTGTGTGACCTTGGGCAATTCACTTAACCCCACTGCCTTACTTGCAAAAAACAAAAACAAAAAAAAGTAAATATAAACACACACACACAAACACACACACACACACACACACACACACACACACGAAGAAGAAGAAGAAATCTCAAGAAAAAAAGTGAAAAAAAAGTATGCTTCAGCCTGTATTCAGACACTATCAGTTCTGTCTTTGGGATGGATGGTATTCTTTATCATAAGTCCATCAGAGAAATTGTTTCAATATTTTTTTCCACAGTTACTATTGCTATTTGTATTTCCATCTAACCTATTCCCCCACCCCCATTTATTCTATTCTCTATCTCCTTTCACCTTTTCCCTCCTCAAAAGTACATTGCACTTAACTGCCCTCTTGCACAATCTTCCCTCTCCTTTCACCTATACCTCCCTCCTTCCTCCCTTTCCCCTTTCCCCCATCCATTTCTTCTCCTATTTTTCTTGATAGAAAGATAAATTTCTATACTCAATTGCATGTGTATGTTATTCCCTCTCTGAATCACTTCCAATGAGAATAAGGCTTACTCACTACCCCCTTCCCCCTCTTCCACTCCATTGCAAAAGCTTTTTCTTGCCTTTTTTGTATGAAATAACTCACCCCATTCTACCTTTCCTTTCCCTTTCTACCAGTACATTCCTTTCTCCTCATTAACTTCAAATTCATCTCCCTCCTGCACCTTACCTATATATGTTCCTTCTAACTGTCATAATAAATGAGAAGATTCATATGAGTTATCAGTACATCTTTCCATATAGGAATACAAACATTTCAACATCATTAAGTCCCTCATGATTTGCCCTTCCTATCCAACTTCTTTATGCTTCACATGAGTGAAGATCAAACTTTCTGTTCAACTCTGGTTGTTTCAATAGAAAAATTTGAAAGTCCCCTATTTCATTGACTATCCATCTTTTCCCCTGAAATCATACCCAATTTTTCTGGGTAGTTGATTCTTGATTGTATCTAAACTCTTTTGCCTTCCAGAATTTCATATTCTAAGTCCTATGTGATCCCTTAATGTAGAAGTGCTAAATCTTGTGTTATCCTGATCACAATTTCTCGATATTTGAATTGTTTCTTTCTGGTTGCTTGTAATATTTTCTCCTTGTCTTTGGAAATTTGGCTATAATCTTCCTGGCAGTTTTCATTTTGGGATCCCTTTCAGGAGGTGATTGGTAGATTCTTTCAATTTCTATTTTACTCTCTGCTTCTAGGATATCAGGGTAGTTTTCCTGGATAATTTCTTGAAAAATGATATCTAGGTTCTTTTTTTTTGGTCATAACTTTCAGGTAGCTCAATGGTTTTTAAATTGTCTCTCTTGGATCTGTTTTCCAGGTCAGTTGGTTTTCCAATGAGATATTTCACATTTTCTTCTAGCTTTTTATTCATATGGGTTTTTTTTAATTGTTTCTTGATTTCTCATAAAATTATCAGTTTCCACTGGCTCCAGTCTACATGTGAAGGAATTATTTTTTTCAGAGAGCTTTTGTATCTCTTTTTCCATCTGTCCAATTAGCTTTTTAAGGTATTCTTCTCCTCATTGGCCTTGTGGACTGCTTTTTCCATTTGACTCAAACTAGTTTTTAAGATGTTACTTTCTTCAATATTTTTTGTATCTCTTTCACCAAGCTGTTGATTTTCCCATATCACTTTCATTTCCTTCCCATTTTTTTCTCTACCTCCCATACTTGATTTTCAAAATCTTTTTTGAGCTCTTCCACAACCTGAGACCAATTCATATTCTTCTTGGAGGCTTTGGATTCAGATGCTTTGATCTTATTATCTTCTGAATGTGTACTATTATCCTCCATGGAAATAAAGTAATTGTCTAAGGTTGGATTTTTTTCTTCTGTTGTTTGCTCATTTCCCAGTCTATGGCTTGATTTTGATTCTTTGTTAAGGTGTTGCTCTGCTTCCAGGATGGAGGATGCACTGTACCAAGCTTTTGAGGGTTTTTGTAGCTGTTTTCAGGGATACCCCGACCATGGATTTTTAAGTTCTCAATTCCTCCAAGGTCTTGTAAGAGGCTCTGTGTCTGTGCTCTAGTTTGTGGGTGACCACCTAGAACTGTGAGGAGGTTTCCTGCTGAACTACAGGCAGTAAGTCTGCTCCTTTTCCTGAGACTGGAGCCCCAGATTGTGACCTGGATCTGAGTAGGGTCAAAGCCACAGAGTGGCTGTGCTATGTTGGACTGGGCTCTGCTCCCACTCTGGTGTGACCGAATTTTTTTACTGACCTTCCAAGTTATCCTTGGCAATCCCTAGACTGAGAGTTCTGGGAGCCACCCCCACTGCCACTGACCTAGGCATCCCCAGGGACCCACACTTTGCTGTGGGTCCTTTCTAACGATGGTGTAACAAACACTTCCCAAGGAACTTCCAAGTTGTCTTGGGCTGGAAATTTGTTTCACTCAGGTTTTTTATGGGTTCTACCTCTCTAGAATTTGGTTAGTCATTATTTAAAAGTGTTTGGAGTGGTTTCAGTAAGAACTTGCTGGAGTCCCTGTCTTTAACCTGTCATCTTGGCTCCACCCCCATTTAAAAAGGAGTTTAAAGTCATCTTAAATGGAGGTTCTAGGAGGAGTTGTCCAATAACAGGGAGGAGGTCCTGCTTAATGGAATTTCTAGGTCACTTTAAATGGAGGTTCTAAGAAAGACCATAGAGGCTGAGGGTACTTAGGGTAAATGAATTTTAAGAATATGAATTCAAGAGGATATCTGGATGAAGGATTGTCTGAAGTATGAAGAGTCCTGTTTGTAACCTGATGAGATACAAAGAAGGAAATAGTTCAAATATCATTATCTGTGCTTCAGCAAGGAAGAAACTGAAGCTCAGAAGTATTAAGAAAATTGCCCAAGGCTGCATAGAAAATAGTCTTCTTTTTCTACATCCAGTGCACTTTCTACTTTCTCATCTGTCTCCCTTAGATGGTTCTCTATTTCTCATCAATTAATAAGCATTTCGTGAGGGAACATGCAGGATTTTTAAACTAGACTCTTACTTGGAAAGTATGTTCTTCCTTCCTGAACCAATTATCTAAGGATATGTTAGCTGGCTCCAATAGGTATAACAAAATAAAGGGTAACCTTTCAAGCATATCATTTGAATAGAAGATCATCAAATATCTCTTTTCTTTCTCTTTTTTTTATAATACATAGTTCTAGTTTCTGTATCTTAACAGCATATTTTTTATTTTTCAACTAGTTATGGAGAATTCACACAAGGCAAGTGATACAAGTACACGCTGAAGGTTTTTCTTAATAACTCTGGAAATGATTGTGCAGCATGGAAGACACTGGCATAGGACTGCCCAGCATGGCATGCCCTCATCAGAGAGGGTACTGGGCTCCATGAGCAAGACAGAATGGAAACAGCCCAAAAGACACATGAGATATGTAAATTTAGAGTAATCACCCCAGGTGTTCACATGAACTATTTGTGTCCACTTTGTGGTAGAACATTCCAAATTTGTACTGGTCTGATCAGCCACACTCAAACTGTAACTTGTTCCTAACATAGTGTTGTCATTTTGGCCTTCTTTGATAATGACAAGAATTACTCAATTATGATTGTAATCAGTCCTTTCCAAATTCCCCACATTCCTCTTTAATTGTGGAGCTCAGAATTAGACATAGGAATAAAAAAAAATTTTACAAATTATTAATTATACTCAGAATTTATTTCAAAATCTTCCATTTCATTCTCATATTTTTATGCACCCTAGAATTATGCTTGCTTTTCAAATGATATTTGTTATTGCTCAGTTGTTTCAGTTGTGCCCCATTCACTGTGACCCCATTTGGAATTTTCTTGGCAAAGATACTGGAGTGGTTTGACATTTCCCTCTCTAGCTCATTTTACAGATGAGAAAACTGAGGCAAACAGGATTTAGTGACCAGTCCAAAGTTACAAGCTAGTGAGTGTTTGAGGCCTGTCAACTTGATTGAATTTCTGGGCCTGCAAAGGTCAGAGCTGAACAGACAGAGCAGGCAAGAACAACTTGCAGAGACTAACACCGAAGTTTATTTTCTTTCTTTCTTTTTTAAATTGACATCTATTTTTTGTTTTAATTTTCTTTAATTTATTTACACATTATTAAAATATTCTTATTGTAAGACTAAACATAATACCCCTCCCCCCCACAAAATAAAACCTCATGAGAAATAAAGTGAAAGAAAGAGAAAAAAAATTGTGTTTCAGTCTGTGTTCCGATATCATCAGCTCTGTCTGGGGTGGATCACATTCTTTATCACAAGCCCATCATAGCTGTTACTTCCATATTTTTCCACAGTTGCTGTTGCTGATTGTAATTTCCTCCATCCATTCCTCCCCACTACCATCTACTATATTTTCTCTCCTTTCACTCTGTCCTTTTTCAAAAATGTGCTGTGGGGCAGCTGAGTGACACAGTGGACAGAGCACACACCTCAGAGACCCAGCAACCACCTGGCCCCATGGTCCTGGACAAGCCACCCAATCCCACCACCTTACAAAAAGTAAAAAAGAAAATGTGTTATATCTGACTATCTTCTCCTATGATCTTTCCTCTCCTCTATCACCCACATCCCCCTTCTTTGCTTTTTTCTTCTAGATTTCTATACTCTGAGGGTGTATGCTGTTTCAGAGCCATTTCTGATGAGAACGAAGGTTCCCTCATCCCCCCTCACCTTCTCCCCTTCCATACCATTGCAAAAGCTATTTCTTGACTCTTTTACATGAAATATCTTAACCTATTTCATCTTTCCTTTCTCTTACTCCCAGTGCATTTCCCTTTTTTTGTCATTGACTCCATTTTTACAATATATTATATCTTCAAATTCAGCTCTCTCCTGTTCCTCATCTATAAAAGCTCCTTCTACCTGCTCTATTAAATGAGAAGGTTCATATGAGTATTATCAATATCATTTTTCCATGCAGGAATACATGCAGTTCATCATTATTAAGTCCCTCATAATTTGCCCTTCTCATCCTCCCTCTCTATGCTTCACCTGAGTCCTGTATTTGAAGATCAAACTTTCTGTTCAGCTCTGGTCATTTCAATAGGAACATTTGAAATTCCCCTGTTTCACTGAAAGTCAATATTTTCCCCTGGAAGATGATGTTCAGTTTTGCTGAGTAGCTGATTCTTGGTTGTGTTCCAAGCTCTTTTGCCTTCTGGAGTATTATATTCCAAGCCCTATGAACCCTTAATGTTTATGCTGCCAAATCCTTAGTGATCCTAACTATAGCTCCACAATATTTGAATTGTTTCCTTCTGGCTGCTTGTAATATTTTCTCTTTGACTTGGGAGTTTTGGAATTTGGCTATAATATTCCAGGGGGTTGTTGTTTTTGGATCTCTTTCTGGGGGAGATTGGTGGATTCTCCCAATTTTTTTTTAGGCTTTTGCAAGGCAAATGGGGTTAAGTGGCTTGCCCAAGGCCACACAGCTAGGTAATTATTAAGTGTCTGAAGCTGGATTTGAACTCAGGGACTCCTGACTCCAGGGCTGGTGCTCTATCCACTGTGCCACCTAGCCACCCTGATTCTCCCAATTTCTATTTTACCCTCTGCTTCTAGGATATCAGGTCAATTTTCCTATAGAAATGCTCTAAAAATGAGGTCAAGGGGTCAGCAAAGTCGTCAGCTTC
The DNA here is from genome assembly GCF_037893015.1 of Macrotis lagotis. Taxonomy (NCBI): domain Eukaryota; kingdom Metazoa; phylum Chordata; class Mammalia; order Peramelemorphia; family Peramelidae; genus Macrotis; species Macrotis lagotis. Next base: position 411,311,839 of record NC_133666.1, read on the forward strand.
CTTTAGCTCCATTCTACATATGAAGGATTTGTTTTCCTCAGAGAGCTTTCTTATCTCCTTTTCCAACTGGCCAATTATGTTTTTTAAAGCATTTTTCTCCTCAATAACTTTTTGAACTGTTTTATCCATTTGACCCAAACTGGTTTTTAATGTTATTTTCTTCAGCATTTTTTTGGATCTCTTTGACTTTGCTTTCCTGTTTTTCCTGCATTCCTCTCATTTCTTTTCCCAATTTTTCTTCTACTTCCCTTACTTGATTTTCAAAATCTTTTTTGAGTTTTGTCATTGCCTGAGCCTAACTTCTGTATTTCTTGGAGTGTTTAGATGCAGAAACTCGGATTTTCCCATCTTCAGAGTCTGTGTTTTGGTCCTCCATGGGACCAAAGTAATTGTCTATGGTCAGGTTCCTTTTTTTTTCTGTTTGCTCATTTCCCCAGCCTGTGCCTGGTTTGGGGCTTTTGAGTATTATTGGAACACCCCCCCCCCCACAAGGACCTCAGTATGTGAGGCTCTGACTGCTCTCCTGGTTTGTTGAATGGCCACAAGCTCACTCCTCTGCCATGGAGCTGTGAGGAAGGTCCCTGCTCTTTAGGAGCTCCAGACTGCAACCAGGGTCTGAATATGGTCAAAGCCCCAGAGTCCTGTCCCAGGGACAGAGGACAGACCTCAGCAGTCTCCCTCCACTCCATGGGCTGCCGGGTGACTCCCTGCTGGGCAGTTCCACAGGTCTGCTTCCTTTTCCTGGATCTGGGTTGAGCTGAGGGCCCTGGCTATGCTGAGGAGGGAGGGCCATGCTGTCCCGGGCTTCACACTAGCTCTGGCAGAGGTCTCCCTCCTGATCTTCCAAATTGTGTTTGGTGCTCCCTGGGTAGCAGGTCAGGAAACTACTTCTGATGCTGGAAGCCGGGGCTCCCAGGGACTCAGGCATCCTGGGGCTGTTCCCAGAATGTTGAAGCTCCTTTGCTATGGCAAGCTTCCCCCCCTCCAATCCCATGGAACAGAGTTCCCCACTATTTTACAGGTTACCTTGGGCTGGAGAATTGCTTCACTAGATCTTTCTGTGGTTTCTGTCTCTCAGAAATTTACTTAGAGCCATAATTTTAAGACTTTTGAAATATTTTGGAGAGAGCTCTTAGAAAGGCTTTTCTCCTGCCACCATTTTGCCTTCCCCCCGTCCCCCAAGAAGTTCATTTTCTATAGAGAGAGGAATATTTTGTAAGCAAGGAGGGAAACCAGACATATATGCTGGGGGGGTCCCTCTACTGTGGACAAATCTCAATATTTAAAACCCATGGTCAAGAATGAACTGTAGTGCTGACAATGAGGGTAATAGCAACAAAGAGACAAATTTGATTCATACCAGGGCTTCATGGAATCCATAGGTACTTGTCTGAGCTTGGAGAATACCTGATGCTGGTTAAAGCAATACAATAATTACATGAAACAATTCTGGGATTTTGATGTGACTGAGTTCATCCAGAGACTGAATACAAAGGATTGCAACTTTGCCAAGCTGGTACAGGGTACAGTCTGCTTACAGTATCTTTGCTCTGGAAAACATGTGTCTCCAAATAGTATCTCGATGGGCCAAACTTGAACTCAAGTCTTCCTAACGCCAATCCCTAGGCTCTATCTATCCCCTGTGCTACCTGGTTGCCTTAAAGAAGCTCTACTAAACCTTTAATGGTTAATGACAAACAGGAGGGAGAGTTTTAGAGGAATACTCCTAAGATCTGTATTTGGCTCTATTGTATCCAGTATTTTCATCAATGACTTGGATAAAATTGATTTTATGCTTATTAAATAAGATCTCGTCCCAAAGCATCATACACTGTGACAATTTCCAAAATTCCAAACTCTAGATGTAGAAGGATAATTCTTGCTAGTTTTCTACTAGGCTGAAAATTTATATATGTACATACATATGCAAATATATAATCAGTCCTTATGTGTGATAAATTAGACCAGCATTCTTTCTCTAGTTCAACTCTAGCTTGACATTGACTCATTAATGGGTATTCTTTGTAATCAGGGAGAACCAAATTCAAATCTGACTCAGATATATAACCTCTGTTTAACTATCAATTTGCACCAAAGTCTCACAATCTAAAACTTACAACCCAAGTCTTGCCTCTAGTTAGTCTCCTTCTCAGATCTCTTTAAAGATGAATAATTTCCTAAGCTTCTCAGAAGCATTTTCTGCCTCCAGAGCTATAAGTAAGAACTCTAGGTCTTGGGACAAATTCCTCTCATTTATTCAAGAAATTTCCTAATTCCATAGTGATCTTTTTGGTTATTCTGCCTATGCAGCCACTGTCTATCTAACTGAGTGTCTTCACAAGCTTGCTGTACTTCTTTTTGCTATTCTACCATATTGATTCTATCCTCTCTTCTAATTTTAAAATTTTTATAGTTCAAAAAGTATAAGTAATTTTTAAAAATTAAAAATATTTTTAAAAATTTTATCCATTTCTTATATTTTGGAATTTTTGCAATATAATTGTGAATTTTAAAAATATAAAGACCTTATATCTTGATAAGATTGAAAAAACTAACACCGTAAATGTAACCACTTGAAATCTATAATTCTCCAGAAGTTAACATCTCCTATTTAAAGAACATTAATTTTCTACTTCTAGGAGGTAATGTGGCATAATGGAAAAAACATATAGAACCAGAACACTTAAATTTGAATTTAAGCTATTTTTAAAAATTTCCTTAATCAAATACTAATCATTTATCAATCCAGAATATGGAAAGCATAGGCTGTTCTCAATTTGCCAATTATCTTTATCATTAAAGTCAATTTGACACATGTCCTGTAAATAATCATGTTATAAATGGGTTCCCAAGTCAACTCAAAAAAGTCTATTTAGTAACTAACAATATATATCAATAATAATGTATTTGCAGTAGCAAGGGACCTAATTATTATGTTTAACAATGGGAAAATATATTCTCCAAGTTCTAACTTTGGACATAAAAAACAAATTTATCTAGTCAACCTTTAGTGATTCTCATTTCTATCTGTTAAGTGCTAGGAATCATAAGTGGTGATTTCTTCCTTCCTATCCAGGCTGTACTCCTCACTTTCATTATGTTGTCCCAGAAGTTTCTTCATCCTTGAAGCTCACTCCAGCTCTGGAGTAGAAATTTCTAGTTTCTCACATTGGAAACAACTTCTGCTCATATAGCTTTCCTACGACTGAACCATCAGAAAAAATCTATAGCTTCCTATGGCTTGTACTCATTGGTGTAGCTGGTCAACATATTATTTATGAATAATTTTTTTTCAAACTTCATTTAATTGAACTCTCAGGACTTTATTGATGATGAATAATGTATTACACCAAATGACTCTCACCCTGCAACTTGTTTGTTTTTGTTACCACATTAGAAGAATATATCTGTTCAAATCTGGCCTCAGACGCTCAATAATTACCTAGCTGTGTGGCCTTGGGCAAACCACTTTAACCCCATTTGCCTTGCAAAAACCTAAAAAAAAAAAGAATATATCTAATAAAATCAGATAAGGAAAAAATATATCTTCGGAGCTATGATCCTAGAAACTATTTCTAACCTCCTGCAGAATGAACTATGAGGAAACTATGAGGGTACTCTTGGTGACAACTTTCTAGCTGATGAGATTTAAGAAGAAACTAGAAAATGGAGCTTCCCACTTAGGTATAAAAATATATCCACATGATACAAATAAAATGGAGTACAGTAAATCATAGTCCCCATTGTCTAGTTCAACAACTTGTCATTTACTTAATATTATAAGCTTAGCATCAAACCTCACTTCTCTCTATCTTCTCATTGCCTCTGGCTTTGGCTATATAGTCCATGTATGCTTTAACATTGGCTTATTAATACAATAATTTTAACCTCTTCTGACTAGAATATTCTTATTAACTCCTTTCCAATTCTACTTCCCTGCACCATTCAATGCTTCATAAAGTTGGAAAGGTTCAATCATTACAATGAAACCCATATAGACTGGAAAGACCAGTGCAAAAAGTATTACTATACTATAATAGAGACCTATATTTCTATGCAACTGAGCATGTAATCAGAAAATCTGGATTCAAATCCTTTCTATGACACTTGTGTGACATTGGACAAATCCTTTCACGTTCTGGCCCCACTTTCCTTATTTGTGAGATGAAATGATAGGATTAGAAGTCCTTTCTGACTCAGATCCACAATCCCTTGACCTGAGTTTGAGTGCCACATTAATAATCTGAGTGGCTTTACCATTATTTCTATATGATGACCTCATTTTTCCCATTGGCTTAGCTATTACCTCTCCTTAGAATGACTCCTAGATCTACACATTCATCCATTTTCTCTCCCTTGCACTCTATTCTTACATGTCCAACTGCTTACTTGACATCTTTGCCTGGATGTCTCATAAGTATTTCAAATTTATCACATCCAAAACAAAACTCGTCGTTTTTCTCCCAAAACCCACACCTCTTTCCAACTTCCTTTTTTTCCTACTGAGAGTTTTACCATTTTGTGTTGATAACTTAAACACAGTTGGGGGTTTTTGCACAGCAATGGGGTTAAGTGACTTGCCCAAGGTCACACAGCTAAGTAAGTAATAAGTGTCTGAGGTCAAATTTGAACTCAAGGCCAGGGCTCCATCCACTGCACCACCTAGCTGCCCCTAAACACCAGTTTTTATTGGCTCACAATATCATGTTAAAAAACCTGAATAGTTTAAAGTGTATATGTATGTATGTGTGTGTGTGTGTGTGTGTGTGTGTGTGTGCGCGCGCGTGTTGGAATAGGACCATGTATGTAGGATGTCATGAACTTAATGCTGTAGGATTTAGAGATGCATAATAATAAAATTCTAATGACACAAAGGAGAACAATTCCAGAGAGAAAGAAAAAATAGAATTGTCTGAAGAGATTAAAATAGATGCAACCAATCTAGGTTGGATGAAATGTTCAGGAGATGAAAGCAAGGCCAGGTCACAGACTAAATAAAAATGTGGTAAGATCCTACAGAATTTTATCAGTAAAGCTAAAGACTAGAGCAAGTTAAGGTTGGGGAGAAAAACTGAGATTTTTGTTGAAGGATTTGACTTTTTCTATCTGGATTTAGATGGGTTTTGTTTGATGCTAGAAGGGAGAGCTGAGAGCAATAGACACGAGTTGCAGAGGGTAATTTAGGCTTGATGTCAGGAAAACCTTTCTAACAATTAGAGCTCTTCAAGAATGGAATGGGACTCCCTCAAGAACTGATGAATTCCTCTGCCTTCAATGGTTTCAAGCAGAGGCTGAATAATGTGCCATTTCCCAGGCACATTATAGTGGAGATTTATTAAATGATTCCAACTCTCCAATTTTGTGTTTTTAAAATATATTATTTGGGGAAGCAAAATTTTTTTTAATCAGAGAAATATTTCTTGACATAGTTAAAATAGCCTTAAACTAGTATTCAAAAGGTCCTTTGATCTAGTCACATGCAACTAGATCTCTTTCATGACCTTGGGTGAATCACTTGACCTCTCTGATCTGAAAAATGAAAGGTTTGGTTTGGATGATATTAAAGGCACTTTCCAACTTTAAATACTATAATTTTCTAAGTTTTTCATTACCAAATTCTCTCCGATTCAATAATTTCTTTCTTTCTTTCTTTCTTTCTTTCTTTCTTTCTTTCTTTCTTTCTTTCTTTCTTTCTTTCTTTTTTTTTAGATTTTTCAAGGCAATGGGGTTAAGTGGCTTGCCCAAGGCCACATGACTAGGTGATTATTAAGTGTCTGAGGTCAGATTTGAACCCAGGTACTCCTGACTCCAAGGCCGGTGCTCTATCCACTGTGCCACCTAGCCACCCCCAATTCAGTAATTTCAATAGAATAATCTGTAGGTTTTTTAAATCCAAAAAAAATTATTAAAAGAAAATTACTAAATTCTCTTTTAACATTCAGAAGTCCTTTATAAGATGCTCACAAGTTCAGGCATGTAATGATTTGGTATTTAAATGCTTTTGGAAAACATACAACCCATGTACTTTTTTTTCCTGTTTCAATCCTTTTTGATGCCCTAACCGAGAGACTGTGTTAATCATCAAAGTAATAATATGGTCGTTATTAGTTTAATCCACCATGGCATCTGGACAAAGATACCTAATAATTTCAGTAAATAAGTATTGATCTTAATGTAAAAAATCATATTATTTAAAAAAACTATTTATGGAAGCATAAAATGGATAACTATTGATTGGTGGACAGCTAAACTAATTGTAGTATATGAATGTAGTGAAATGTTGTGCCACAAGAAGGAATTTAGAAATACATGGAAAAATTTGTGTGAACTGATACAGAGTAAGGTATTTTAATTACAGTTTACTACTCCTGACTACAGGCTGAGAGATCTAGTAAATATATAGCTCAGTTCTGTAGTTCAGGTTTGTGGGTATTAATCATTCAGGCAACTTCATTCCAACTTTGTTATATTTGCCCTCTATTTTACCCCTTATTGCAAGTAGATCACTCTTCCTTGTTAATACTTCAAGGGGAGGCTCTATGAATCTAACTCTTGGGAGTTCATAGGAATATTTCCTTTAGTCCCTCAGGGATGCAAACAATAAATGACTGCATAAACAAGAGTTTTTGACAATGATACTTCCATTGAGTTCTAGAGATCCCAGGAGATCCTGATTTTTGTTTTGATTGGGAGAGAAAAGGGAGTTCTCTACAAAGGACCTCCTTGTAGTTAAAGGACTAAAACTATACTATTAGAAGGGACAGAAGAGAAGGATCCTTGCCTCTTGCCAACCCTGCTCTGACAGCTTAGATTGGACTAGGGTCCATGTAAATTCAGTAGTGGGAAGTGGAGGGAGAGAGGATGATTGTGCCACAGGTAATAGTAGAAAAACTATCTGGAACTATATAACAGACCTATTATATAATGGAAGGGCATATTTCTTGCCTATGGAACTCTTTCAGGTATATACAAGTAAATTCAATAAATATATACTACCTTAAAAGAGACATATAATAGAAATCTCTCCATTTCTGTTTGTTTCTGTTTCTGTCTTTATCTTTTCCTCCTCCTCTTTCCCTCTTCTTGTTTCTTTCTATTGTACTCTATACAGAAGTTTATTTTTTGTTTTTTTGTTTAGATTTTTGCAAGGCAAATGGGGTTAAATGGTTTGCCCAAGGCCACACAGCTAGGTAATTATTAAGTGTCTGAGACCGGATTTGAACCCAGGTACTCCTGACTCCAGGGCTGGTGCTTTAGCCTCTGCACCACTTAGCCACCCCCTGGAAGTTCTTTTAAGTTAAAATTGGTGAATGTAAAATAATGGAGAACAAAAGAATCTGTTCCTACTATTGTTCCTGGCCTTTCCCCTGGTTCTGGTTATATTACTTTGCTTTCATGAAATATATGACACAGTAGTCCCTTCCACAGAGGAGAAGCTCTTGATGATCAATACAATCTGAAAATCTGATGATTTGGAACATGAAGTCATAGATTGCACACTTGAGTTTGCCTTATGGAAGTGAACAAAACTGTAAATCATATGAAAATTATACCCTTATTGTATAGTACCAAAACTCTTGTTCTGTTCTGGTGCTTGCAGAATGATTTAATTGACTAACTCAATACACACAGTTTGGACAGATCCTGCATTGTATTATATCCAGGGTTAAGAACTGTATCCAGAGTTTAAAAGGAGAAAAATCATTGAATTGTATCCAGGATTAAGAAGGAGGAAAAAGTCAAGTTGAAATGTATTTGGAAAATTGTACAATGTATTCTAAGATCTTAAGATTCCTGCTGCTTGAACAAGAGCACATCTTTAACAACATTTTTCTTGTGATGAATTGGAATTGATTCATCATCCATGATTACAAAAAAATCAAAATTGTAAGAACCCCAAGGGCAATAGGTAGGTTTTTAGTGAGTATAAGCAGGCTATAATATATTGCTAGGGATGACTTTTAAATAAAATGGGCATTAAATATATCATTAAAAATGTGTTTGACTGGAAAGTGAAGTGGGCCAGTCATACAGGAAGGATGAAAAAACAATAAATGGATTATCCAAATGTTATATTGGTATTTCAGGAAGATTAAAAATACCAGAAAACCTCCAATATGGGTGGATCCATTATCGAAGATATATATAAGGAGAAAGATGAAAATCACATCGGGTAAAAAGATATTAGAGAGTTTTGTATTAGTAGATATAGTAATTGTTATTATACTAAAGAGATCACAAATATTTTTCTTTATGCTTTCAAAAATAAGTAATAACATTCAATTCTCATATGAAAAAATTGCTCCAAATCATTATTGATTAGAGAAATGCACCTCTCAGATTGGCCAATTTGACTAGAAAGAATAATGATCAATATTGGAGTGGATGTGGAAAAACTGGGACACTAATGCAGTGGAGTTGTGAATTGATCCAACCTTTCTGGAGAGCAATTTCTAATTATGCCCAAAGGGAAATAAAACTGTATATACTCTTTGATCCAATAATACACTATTAGATCTGTACCCTGAAGAGATCAAGAAAAAGGGAAAAATTCCACATGTACAAAAATATTAACAGCAGCATTTTGGTAGTGCAAAGAATTGGAAATTGAGGGGATGCCTATCAATCGGGGAATGGTTGAACAAATTGTGATATATATATATATATATATATATATATATATATATATATACACACATATATATGTATATATACACACACGTGTGTGTGTGTGTGTGTGTGTGTGTGTGTGTGAGAGAGAGAGAGAGAGAGAGAGAGAGAGAGAGAGAGAGAGAGATGGAACACTATTGTTCTGTAAGAAATCATGAGGGACGGGAATTTCAGAAAAGCCTGGAAAAACTTGCATGAATAGATGCGGAGTGAAATGACAAGAAACAGAAGAATATTATACACACTACCAACAACATGGGGTAATGGTCAACTATGATGGATTTATTCATTTCAGCAGTATAATAATCAAAGATAATTTTAAAAGTCTTGTGATGAAAAATACCATCCATATCTCTGGAGAAGGAACTGTGGAATTTAAATGAAAACCGAAGTTTAATATCTTCAATTTTTAAAAGTTGCTTATGTATTATGTCATTTCCCCCCTTTACAATAGAATCAATATGGATCTTTGTTTAGCACAGATTGCGTTCTATCAGTGGGAGTTAGTAGGGAAGGGAGGGAGGGAGAAAAATGTAAAACTCAAAACCTTGCAAAAAAAAGATTGGTAAAAACCACCATTGGAAAAACAAATGAATAAAATATTTTAAAAATAAAAAGAAATCATGAGCCAGCAGATTTCAGAAAAACCTGGAAAGACTTAACATGAAATGATGCTGAGTATAATAAGCAGAACCAAGAGAACATTGTAAAATATAACAGCAATATTGTGCAGTGATCAACTATGATGGACAGATTTCTCAGCAACATAGTGATTAAAGACAATTCCAAAAATGTGGGGTGGAAAACACTATCCACATCCAGAGAACAAACTCTGGAATCTAATGTGGAACAACAAATGATATTTTAACTTTTTAAAATTTTTTTCTTTCTTGTGTTCCTTTTGTCCTGATTCTTTTTTCATAACATGAAATAATATGGAAATATGTGTAACATGATTATATATGTATAACCTATATCAGATTTCTTGCTATCTTGGGGAGGGGGGGAAAGAACTAAAAATCTTATACATCTGAATATTGAAAATTATATTAACATGAAATTGAAAAATTAAAATAAACATTATAAAGTTTAAAAAATAAGTAATACCATTAGTGGGAGAGATGATAGTTGATAGATGAATAAAGCAGCTTATTATTATGTGATTAATACTGTATTAAGTCCTAGACTTACAAATATAAGCAAAAGAAAGTCCCTACACTCAAGCAGCTTATATTTTAATAGAGGAAGAGAAGGCATAAAAGGGAACTAGAAAGTGGGGGGGAAGAAAATTTGTGTGGAGGCAAAGTGGATGGAGAAGAGAAAGTTGAGCCAGAAAAGAAGAGAATATGACTGAAACTCCTTCTCAAATGGTAGTTCTTGTGAGAGAATCACTAATCAGGAAAGGGGTTTCAGGGAAGAGGTAAAACCAGTTTGGAAAAGCAATGGGTAAGGACATAGAGGATAAGTCCAGAGTAAGTTGGTGGGATCAGTATCCCAAGGTCAGGCTAATTTTTTCATTACAAGGTATTGATGTCCTTAATTAGTTCAGGGAACTAAGACTAGAGTCATTTATATAACTTCCCAGTAGTCTATGTATTAAAGAGTTGGTGAAAGAGCAAAAATTTGGCTTCTCCCTAATCAACAGACCCTCAAAGGGAAGTTATGCCCAAATGAATCAATGATGCATTCTGCTCAACAAGTAGAGTCAACCAGCACTTATTAAGTACTTCCTATGGACCTGGCACTGTTCTAATTACTGGAATACAAAGATAAGCAAAGAGAAAAACAATCCTTGCCTTTAGGAAATTTATATTCTAAAGGGGAAAGGCAACTCATAAAGGGGAAGGACGACACATAAAAGGAAGAAATCTGAAGAGTCAAGAGTAGAGCTGGGAAAAAAAATGAAGGAGTGGGACTGGCCTGGGCACTTCTTCAAAATGGCAGTACCAGAAGGAAGTCCCTAGTTTGAAGGTAGGGAGCCATAAGAGAGATGGTATCTTCCAGAATAAGAAGACTCCAGGGAAATGTCTGAAGAGTCAGGAAAAGGAGAAATGGAGTGAGCATGGCTGCCTTAGGAACTGCCTCATATTTCTTGCTCATATTCTCTCTCTGCTATAAATAGTCATACCCTACTATAGTTAAACAAACCTACCTTTGTTCATTGTCAGATGTTCCAGGAGTTTCTCATTTCACTCTAATTCAGAGAAGCATTAGAAAATCCCTATATCTGATGCAGAGAGAAGGAAGGAAAACAATACATTCAATGTCTGTAAGCAGAAACAACAAATATGAGGCTGAACTCTGATTAATTGTAATAACCAGAACAAATTTTGAAACTCACTTCCCTCCTGTCAGTACAGAAGTAGAATACAATAGAGATAGAGTTGTATATGTTCTTAGATGAAGTCTGGTTTGTGCCTATTACAAAGGAGAGTTAATGAGGTGGAATATATCAGTAAAATATGGGTTCTTATGTGAAAAAAAACTAGAAAGCGTTGGTGAAAATGTGTCAGTTAAGGGAGTTAAGTTGATTTCAACCCTTCCCTTTTATCTTTGAATAATTAGACTATTATCATGTCCACCTAATATTCCTAGGTCTTGGGGCAGCTAAGTGGCGCAGTAGATAGAGTACTGGCCCTGGAGTCAGGAGGACCTGAGTTCAAATCGGGCTTCAGACCCTTAATAACTTTGGGCAAGTCACTTAACCCCACTGCCTTAAATAAAATTTTAAAAATTAAAAAAAAATATTCCTAGTTCTTCCAACTAACTCACATATTATTTGTTCTCAAGTGTTCAGTGTTCTGATTGTCCTCTCAATATTGTTCAGCTTATCTATGTCTTTTTCAAAATGTGATACGAGCTTAATATTTTAGATGTGGTAAGACCATAGTAGAATATATCATTCTTCTTTTTAGAGTCTAAGACAAGCTTTTTTTGATGACCTTATCATTTTCTGACTCATTTCTAGCTTAGAATACTCAGATCTTTTCCAGATAAATTACCAGCTGGCTTTGTCTCTTTTGTCTTGTACTTAAATGTTGACCTATTTTTTTCTTTTTTTAAATCTAGGGTAAAGCTTATATTTATCCCCATTAAATTCCATTTTATTAGATTTAACTAGACAAGTCTAATCAATCAGACCTTCTTGAATTCTGTCTCTGTCATTCAGTGTATTGTTAAATCCGCCAAAATATGCCTTCCTTATCACTACTGCCCTTACCCCATTAGAATGTAAGTTCCTTGAAGGACCTTTGTATTTGTATCCCCAGCACTTAGAAAATGCTTGGAACATAGTAGGCACTTAGTAAATTCTTTTTTCCCCCATTATTTCAATCAATTATTCTCTTCTTGAAGTATGATAAACACCTATTTCTGTGCATATCACATTAGGCATATCTCAAAGCCAACAAAATTCAGGAAAATATAATGACTATTCCTTTCTATTAAGAAAAAATTAACTATAAAGTGTAGAATATTGTGTTTTCTATTACTTTCCATTGCTCTATCTGGTGATTTTGCTGAAGTCTCTTATAAGAGAAAGTACTGGAGGAAAGGAATTTATTGGGAAGTAATTATGTCAAAACAGAATGCAGCAATAAAATATTTTGTAAAAAATTAAATCTTAGTTGTTTAAATTTCCTGTACATCCACAGTAGTCTGTTTAAATAGCTTCTTTGTTATTTCCTCATCAATTAAACAAAAGGCATTTAATTAATCCAGGTGCTAAGGATGGATATAAAGACAGGTGCTAAGGTGCCAAGGATAGATACAAAGATAAAAATGATATATTCCCTACCCTCAAGGAGCTTGCATTCTGTCAGAAGGAGCTTACATTCTAAGCAAAATATTTACATATAACTTTTTCCTCTGTTTTTTTCATAATTTCTTTACTAAAAGCTTCCAAGATCCCCTTGACTGACATCACTTATAGAATGATAGCACAGGATATCCTATCAATCCCTCTTCCAACCTTTTAAAAATACGTTTTCCCAGAGTCTAGGTTATACATCAGACAATATTTTTCTTTCATTTCCTTCCTTATCATAAATTCTAAGACAAGATGATCCACAAGCTACAGATTCAAAGTTCTCATCAATTAGTTTTTGTTTCATTTGAAGATTAAATTACTATTAAGGCAAGTCAAGAAATTATTCACCATATTTTGGGCAAAATCACTGAAGCCAGGATAGATTCAATTTTCCAGTGGTTAAATGAATAAGGAGTAAAACAAAAATGAGAATCTCTCATATTAAATCTCCTAGGCAAAATGGAAAAGCTAAAAAATTAAGTCCTAGAAAAGGATTGGACCACAAAGCAGGTCCTCTCTTTTGCTTTTATAAACAAACCATTTCTGGATACAAATAATGGAAAATAAGTAGTCTATAACTATGTTTGCCTAGATTTCCTTCTTGTAAGCTTTTCTAATGATTGTCTTGAGAAACCTGTATACTTTTTCAGCTAAAGCAGATTAAAAACATTCCTTTCTTAAAAAATTGTCCACCTACCAAAGGTTTTTAAGTAATCCATACTTAATGAAGGAAAAAAGCAGTGGAAATATTATCCTGTAAAAACAAGCAGCCTTAACATTAAAATGATTTGTGTTTCATGTGCATTAATACAGGGCCTCAGGCTTAAATGATATCAGGGTGAAGGTAAATCAGAATATTCAAAAAAAGAAAGAAAAGGGAATATGTTTAAGAACATTGGTCCTGTAACTTCTTTAGTCTTTGGTGTTTATGAGTCATTAGTTGTAACATCTGTCATTGTCAACCTGGGAAAAGTAGAAAATGTTGAAATTCTTTATAACTTGAAGGGTTTTAAAAATAAATAATATATTTAAGACTAGGTCAAATATTTCTAATACTGACTCTTCTTAGACAAAACAGTCAGATCTACATTATATAATTTGTAGCATCTTTCAAGCTTCCCACTATTCCTGAAATACTCCCCACCTTAGGCCTTTTTTGGTGCTTTTATGGTTTTTAATTTCCATGGTTAGAGTTACTTTTTTGGGTATTAAAAAGGTAGAAACATTGCCTCTAGAAAAACACTTAAAGTAGACATAGTACAGAACATGGGATCATGGGATGTAGGACAAGTCTTGGAGGCCATCTAGTCCAGTTCTTTTCTATGTGAGGTTAAAAAAAAAAGTAGTAAATAGCAGAGGTACAATTCAAATCCAGCTTCTCTGGCTCCAAATCTTTCTAGTATACATATAGTTTGGCCTGAAGAGATGAGTTATAGGAGATATATAAGAAAAATTTTTACTGGTAAGGTGTGAGAAGCAGTAGCAGAAAAGCACAATGCTGTCAACCTAAGACTAGTACCTGGATGATGAAACATCAAAAATCTTGTTAATATGAACTTACATAGGAGTTGAATATTCATTTTGTCATGGAGACCAATAAATGAGTCAAATGCTAAGGTTTCCAGTGTGGGGAACATTAAAAAAAAAAAAAGAAACAAGCATATTCAAACCCATATATGCTACACAATTCAAGTCATCTTGGAATTCATTGATTTATAGTTTAAAAGTACTAGAAAGGATCTATGGATTATCTAGTTTAACTCTTCATTTTTATTTAGTGTTTTTATTTCATAAAGTGATTTGTTTGTTTCTTTTTCTTTCCACTTTGCTGTCTGGTTCTAAGAAAACCGGACAGTTTTAAATTATAATTTCTTGAAATATGATATCTAACGGAATGGAGCCAAGATGGTGGAATACTGGAAGAAGTATGACAAACTCTACTCACAAAACTCCTTCAAACAGATCTGGAAAACCAGACTGAACCCTGATGGAGAAATCCAAGAAAAGGTCACAATGAGTCATTTTTTCCAGCCAATGTTTGCATAGGGAGAAAGACAGAGAGGCCTATGGATTCATGGAACTGAATTTGGTCAGAAAAACAGCCAACGTGAAATATGCCAAACAGCAAGGACTGAAAGAGGACTAAAGGTTATATGAGGATTCAGATCCCAGACCAAGGCAATGATCTAGTACAGGTATAGGAACAGGTGCTTCCTGGAAGCTTTGTTGCCCACTACCCAGTTCAAGGCAACAGATCTAAGGTAAACTGAGAAAACCCACACCAGTACAGAATGAAGAGTGGTTGTAGGACCTATGTTCTGTACTGAGCAAGGAGGAAATTCAGAATCAAAAGTGAGTCTGTGAGTCTGATCCTTAAGGAGTAGAGCTTCCTTCCTTCCAGTTCCTAGCTCAACTTGAAGTATACAGAGAAATAACTAGGATAAGAATCCTAGAACAAAGGGGGAAAAAATAAACCTCCTGTTCTTACTCTGAATCATCAGAACTTGAGAATGGTTAATTCTAGGAGTAATCTCTTTTTTTTTTTAAGACTTTTTCAAGGCAATGGAGTTAAGTGGCTTGCCCAAGGCCACACAGCTAGGTAATTATTAAGTGTCTGAGGTCAAATTTGAACCCAGGTACTCCTGACTCCAATGCTGGTGCTCTATTCAGTGCACTATCTACCTGCCCCTTTTTAAATTTTTTTTTTATTTTTTATTTATGTTTTTATTTGTTCATGTTTTTGCAAGGCAATGGGGTTAAGTGGCTTGCCTAAGGCCACACAGCTAGGTAATTATTAAGTGTCTGAGGCCGGTTTGAACTCAGGTACTCCTGAATCCAGGGCTGGTGCTCTATCCACTGCACCACCTAGCCTCCCCATAATCTCCTCTTGCTCAAATCCAAACTCAGGTCAGGATCAGACCCATTTGGGAGTACTGAAAAATTCACCTGAGCTATTTCTGCCTGAGCTATTTCTGAGATCCTGAAATAACAACACTTGGGGGCAGTTAGATGGCGTGGTGGATAGAGCACCAGTCCTGGAGTCAGGAATATCTGAGTTCAAATCCCACCTCAGACACTTAATACTTAGTTGTGTGACTTTGGGCAAGTCACTTAACCCTATTGTCTTGCAAAAAAAAAAATTACTTTAACACTCAATATTCCCAGCACAAGACCAGCTCAGACTGCTCTTCTAGAAGTATACAGATCCTAGCCTTCACATTAAGTCTAAAGTCAGGAAGTAGACTGAAAAAAGAGCAAACAAAAAAAATTCCACAATAAAAAAACTCTTATGATGACAGAAATACTCAAGACAAAACACAGAAGGGAATACTTCCTAACATCTACAAGAAGACCCAAAGAAGAATAAAACTTGTTCATAAGTTCAACTAGAATTCCTGGAGACATGAAACAAGATTTTTTTTTTGTTTTGTGTTTTAGAATTAATTTTTTTATAAATGAAATGAAAGCACTAAAGAAGAATGGGCAAAATGAGCTATAAAAGAAATAATTGGAAAGGGAATCAATAGTTTGGCACAAGAAGTATCAAAGAAGCAAATTCCCTGAGAATTAGAATGGACCAGATAGAAGCTAATGTCTCTAAGAAGCTACAAATAGAAAAACAAGGTCAAAGACCTAAAAAAAAATGCAAGAAAATGATTGGAAAAAAATATTGAACTACCTACCAGAATACCATGACCTAGGTCTCATATTTCAAGAAGTTTTTAAAACAAAACTGCCTCAATCTTTAAAAATTAGGTTAAATTAAAAATTAAAAGAATTCACTGTTCATCTCCTGAAAGAAATCTCAAAATGAAAACTCTCAGGAAGATATGAATATTATTGAATAGGAATAGAAAAGAACATGCATAACTCTAAACTATGCAAAAATCTTCCATATTAGGGCATAAAAGCTTCTCAAGCAAATACAAAAAAAAAAGCAAAAGTTTTAAATACATCTTTCTTAAAATTTTATTTATTTTTTAATTTTTATTTAAGACAATGGAGTTAAATGACTTGCCCAAGGTCACACAGCTGCTTCATTATTAGAAAAACTAAATGTATTTGACCATCTTAATATTAATAACAAGATCATAAATTATATAGAAATAGGCACAGAAACAAGATGTATCTTCGACAAGATACATCTTTTCCTGTTTAAAAAAACAACAATTAGAAAGCATGGGAATAAATAAATATTTACTAATACAACAAAGAATATCTATCTAAAGCCAAGAACCAGACTTTTCTGTAATGGAGTTAAACTAGAGACTTTCTAATAAGATCAGGGATAAAATAAGGAAGTCATTATCAACATTATTATTCAATATTGTTCCAGAAATGCTATAGAGACAAGACAAGTAAAAGAAATTGAGGAAAAAATAGACAAAGAAGAAACAAAATTATTGATTTTGATAGCTGACATGATAGTTTATTTGAAAAATCCTAGTCAACAAAAAAAAACCTAATCAAAACAATAAACATTTTTGACCATGTTGCAGGATCTAAAGTAAACCTACAGAAATCATCAGTATTTCTCTATGTCATCAACAAAATCTAGTATGAAGAAATTAAAATAAAAATTCCATTTAAAATAACTACAGAAAGTCTATAGTACTTGAGAATCTACTTTGTAACATACACACACAGGAATAGGACAATTACAACTACAAAACTCTCTTCACATGAAGAATAATTTTTTAGAGCCTGAAAAAAAAGTAACAAAATTCATTAGGAGGAATAGAATATCTACAATCTCAAGGGGAATAATGAAATAAGTACTTATTGCGTCTAATTGCTTGTGACCACATTTGGATTTTTCTTGGCAAAGATAATGAAGTGGTTTTCCTTTTCTTTCTCCAGATCATTTTATAAACGAAGAAATAGGCAAGCTGAGTTAAGTGACTTGACCAAGATCACACAGTCAGTAAATGTCAAAAGTCAAATTTGAACTCAGGACTCCAGGCCTAGCACTCTAGCTACTGTATTTATTGAAGTCTATATAAATACATGCATTTAAAGTAGGTAGATACTCTTCATTTTCTCACTTGTATTAAGCTTTAATATCCTTTTACTTTAAGACCATTTATTTAATATGCTGTATTCTTCATTTTAAAGATCATTTTCTTAACAAAACAAATACAGCCAAACATGAAGAATTCTCACTCAGATGATGATATGAGAGGGTATAGTCAAACTGCCTTGTAGCTGGGAAACCATCCTTCCCTCAAGGAGAGAACTGATGAGGTGTGTTAATGTCATTACTGGGCAGCTAAGAGGAGCTTTCCCTGCTCATATACTTGTTAAAGGGGAATTAGCTTAAGGTTCCTGTCTCCCAAACAGGTAGAGTATTTCTAAACCCTTTGGGAGAAGTTGGAGCTCTAAAGCAAAACTTAATCCTGTTCCCAGTTGCAGGTAGCTCAGCCAGCTATATCCTTACAAACGATTTGTTCATCCATTGCTAATCTTTAATGTAATTACTTGGGAATCTATTTATCCCTTATATAAAAAGACATTTTTGCAGCTGCAGAATCTTTATCTGATGTGATTTAGATAAAGATTTAAGAAAAGATTTTTTTTTTTATCTCTGATAGACCAAAGGGTATTGGTAATGATTTTAGTAACTGACTTTCTGGAAATAAAAAAATCCATATCAACATTTTCTCCATAATTTTATTAAGTCTAGAAAATCAACTAAACAAAAAAAATTAAGCCCTGATTTGTAGAACTTGCAGATTTCCAAGGTGGAAATGCTCACACTGAATATTTAGCGATTAATTCTCAAGAGCTGGTATGAACAAGCTTCAACAAATCACATATACTTGTTACACTCAAATAACAAATATTTTATTAAGCACCTACTATGTGCCAGTCTCTGTGATGAGCAATGACAATGCAAAGAAAGGCAAAAGAAAAGCTGCCACAAAAAAAACAGACCCTGCTTTCTAGAAACACAGTCTAATGGGGGAGAGACAACATAAAAACAATTGGGTATAAACAAGATATACATACAGTATAAATTGGAGATAATCCACAAAAGGAAGGCACCAGCATTTATAGGGAGTAGGAAAAGATTCTTTCAGAAGGTGGAATTTTAAGTGAGGCTTTGTGAAGGAGTCCAGGGAAACCAGTAGAGGGATAGAATTCCATACAAAAAAAGGCAACCAGTGAAAATATGGGGAGATGGAGAATATGGAGGAGAACACCATCTCTGAAACAAAGAGTACATGTAGTGGAGAAGGTATAAGCACACTGGAAAGTAGGCAAAGCTTTAAAAAAGCAAAGAATTTATATTTGATCCTTGGACATAATATGAAATTTATTTAATAGAGGAGTGATTTGGTGAGATCCACACTTTAAAAAGACCACTTAATAGCTAAGTAGAGAATGACTACAGGAGTTAAGACAGGGAGACCAACACTTGGCACAGTGCCTAGCACATAGTAATTGATTAATAAATGTTTGCTGACTATTGACAGTTTGTATATGTGAGTGGTAGGAATTGAATTCCAATATTTGTCAGAGGCAGGATATTCATGCCCGAGTTCCCTAATAAATGCTTTTTTAAGAGCTACCATAGTTAAAAAATCAGCGACTTGGCAACCCACCTGATAATGAACTCTCTCCAAATTTAAGCTAATCCTCAGAAAAAGGTATTTTTGCAACAAAGTCCTGCCAGTTTTCTGATTGATCTCCTTTCTTCAAGTCTTTCCCCACTCTGATACATTTTCCACTCAGTATAATCTTCCCAAAGTTCAGGTCTGATAATTCCCTATCTAATAAAATCCAGTGGCTATCTATAACCTCCCAGACCATATAGAAACTCCTCCGCTTTGGGTTTGAAGCTCTACTTAATCTGACCCCTAATTAACCTTTCCAGTCTTTTTATACCATATCTCCAATCTCATATACTTTACAACCCAGTGTCATCTACCTCCTTATGGTACCTCACATAGTATACTCCATTTTCCCCTGGTTGTCCCAGGACATTTTCACTGACTGTACCCCATGCCTGGTATTCTCTGTCTCCTGCATACCTTGATTTCTTTCAAGTCTTAACTAAAGTCATATCTTTTGTAAGACATTTCAGTCAATGCTGGTATCATTATTATATATATATATACATATATATATATGTATATATATATACATATATATATATATATATATATGTCTTTCTGTATAACTGTTTGCATGTTTTCCCACCTATTAGACAGTATACTCCTTTAAAACAATGCCTCTCTTTGCATTCCCAGGGCTTGGAACAGGGGCTGGAACATAGTAGGTTATTAATGCTGTTGACTTGCCATTTTAGAAGCTGTCAAATCTTGCATTTCCAAGACAGCCTTTGAGAACCTTTGGAATGGTCAGTATCACACCACAATGAAGCTCTGGAAAAAGACTTCAGTGGGAGTAATAATGAAAACAAAAGCAAATTAGGAGCTGAGAAGTTCTGCTTTTTCATTGTCATAAGCTAACATTATACCATCTGTCCCGTGGCGTGGGCCTAATCCTTCCTTGTTTTTCTTGCTTTGAACATCCTTTTAAAAAAAACACAAAACACACTTTTGATTGCCCTAAGCATTTTTCTTGTTTGGTTTCATAACAGATAATGCATTCAGTTGTTCACTTATGCAACAAAAGACAAGTTATCAGAAAGACTTACCAAAAAAAAAAAACCCATCTGTTTCTTGAATAATTTAAGGAGATGTTATTTTTTAAAGAAAAAAATTAAATTAAGAGGAGAAAACATTATTCTTTGCTTTATGAATTTTTGTATTTAATGAATGTGGCCATGAAACTTTTAAGATTATTGTGATTACCTCTAGAGGCACCATGATTAAAGGGACAGAGTTGACTTCAGTGTTACCAAGTCTTAGATTTAAATCTAGCCTCTGGCATCTACTATCATAACCCTGAGCAAATCACTTAATCCCAGAGCCCCAGACAACTCCCTAAATCTACAAATTTCAGGAAAAGTGTTGATCTGCATTGGAAAAGGAAATTCCTCACCTGGAGTTCCCTATAACAAATGAAATCACAGGTCAAGTTAAAAAAATTACCTATCATCTCACAAACTAGATTATAAAAATTCCTCCTTCCCACTTCATCTCCTTGTCTCCCAGGTTTGACTCTTTCATCTTTTTCTTTCTTACCAAACTAGAATGACTCAAAAATTATTAACATTTGATAGCTATATATGCATCTGTTATTTTCAAAACTACAGAATTCTAGCCCTATAATTGATTAACTCTGGAGTAATGAAACCCAAATGAATGAAGTAATGAAATTACCAGTACCTCTGAAATAATGAGTAATTTCAACAAAGAGGAAAAAGCAGTCCCCCTTAATGATACTAAGAGAAAAGCGTTAGTTTTGTCTGGATTTCTTCTACAGAAAAAAAAAAGTTTGAATTTTTGAAGTCAAAATAGTTTGGGCCTTCTTCGACTCACTCTATCTCCAGGTAAATTTGAAGGTGCGGAGAAGTTTCTAATTTCTGAAATGAAGAAGGCTGAGATCTGGAATCAGCAGACTGAAGGAATTAATTACTTTAAAAAAAATTTAAGCCTCTCTGGGCTATTTTCAGATCTTGCTAATTTAATAATAGTTGATGAATGACATTGAATAAGCAGGTTGGGAACCTGAGAAGAGAAGATGATAAAATTAAAAAGTCAGACACAAATACTTTACCAGATTGCTTTTATATACAAGCCAAGTGCTGGGAGTCACTTTAATTCTTCATTAAAATGTATTGAACTCCAAAGAATACTAGGCACCAATTGGAATATTTAAGAAAGGTAATCATTGATTCTGAAGAGCAAGGCAAGGGGACCCCTAAAGAGTTCTATTTTTCTTTTAATTTTATTTTAAATAACAGAGAATCCTAGGAATTCTGCTGTAATTAGGTGGTGGCAGTGGATAGAGGGCCCAGGTCTAAATTCAGGAAGCCTAATCTACCTGAGTTCAAATAGGAACTCAGACATTTATTAGCTGTGTGACCCTGGGCAAGTCACTTAATCCTGTCTGCCTCACTTTCCTCATCTGAAAATGAGCTGGAGAAGGAAATGGTAAACTATTTCAATTCCTTTGCTATGAAAACACCAAATGGGGACTGAAAAATAATTAAGCAGGAATTCTAGAGAGTTCTGACAAGACACAACCCTTTTTTAAACTGAATTTCATCTTATTCATTCCATGCAGATGAAGTTGATTTAAGCATTTGTATGTCTTGGTAAATTTACTCTTAGGTACTGGCAAACTGAGCAGGAAGAAGATCACAGTAATCTTTCAGCACAAAAATGGGAAATTTTGTACCAAATTTTGCAAGAGGGGTGTGAGAAATATTTTGGGGAATATTATCTAATAATTGTTAAGTTCAAAATAAAAAAAAATTTCTGTTACTCAAGAAATTAATTGGAATAAAAAAACTCAGGATAAGATTAGGGTCAGGGAATAAAAGGACTAGATTAGAAAATCTTTATTATTCAAAAATCATATGAAAGAAATATTACAAGCTAGGACCTTGATACAAGGTAAACATTTTTAGCTGCTGATTTCCAGTACACTGTGTACTAGCTTTCCTTGCTCACTGAACACATATTAATAACAATTTTGCTTTTTCATTTTGGCACTTGGGTTATGCTATCAAGAACATACTTAAGACTCTTCAAAGTCACTCCACAAAATAAAGTGGAATATTAAACTTTGAAACCTTTTGTTAATTTTTGGCTGAACAAATAAAACTACTACTTTGATATAGTGGTATTCTGCATGATTTTACCCTAGATTATTTTTCTTGCTTTGTTCTTTGTTGTTCAGTCGTTTCAGGTATATCTGACTCTTCATGACCTCATTTGGGGTTTTCTTGGTAAAGATACTGGAGTGGTTACCTTTTTCTTCTTCAGCTCATTTTACAGATGAGGAAGCTGAGGCAAACAGGTTTAAATGACTTCCCCAGTGTCATAACTAGTAAGTGTCCAAGCCTGGATGGGATCTCAGGAAGTTAATCTTCCTACCAGGTCTGTTCTATTCACTGTTCTCCCTAGCTGCTCACAGAATAGGTTTACTTAGGAAATAACCATTGAGATTTTGATCTGCATCTTATTCAACCACTAATTCATTGAATTGACAGTTACTTAAATATATTCTAGGTGTGAGCCACTGAATAAGGACTATGGTATATACAAAGAAAATGTTCTGCTCTCCTAATCTGTCACATAAACAAGCCATTAAAATACTCTCTTCTAAATATATCTCAGAGACTACAATTCTCTATTTCTTCCCCACACAAAGATGCATATGCCAAAAGGAGTTGATACATCTCTCTTTTTCTAGATGACATAGGAAATCTTCCCAAATAATTTGAATAACCAAATGGGGGAAAAGAGGAGAGAGGGAGATAGAAGGACAATTGAAGAAAATAGGTTACTCTCCTAAACTGTGAGGTAGATCAATAAGAACTGTTGTGAGCAGGGAGCACAATGATTAGATTATAAAAGAATGGAGGCAGTAAGGAATCACCTTTAGCCTCATGGGGTTGAAGACAGAAACCCATTTACAAGATGCATGAAAAAGAAGTTAACAATAGTATTCCAGAGATTTCTTGTGTAATGTTCTGTGCTCTGGGGATTGTATATAAAATTAAGAATACTGGAAATAGAGCTCTTTTGAATTGTATAAAAACAAACTTAGAGGGACCTCCATATATAAGGCAGAGAAGACCTGCCAAACTGCAAAGAATGAGAAGGTGATGACTGACATCTGGTGGATGAGATCAGAATTGCTAAATTTTCTGGGAGGTCCTGGGGAAGGGGTCTACCCAAAACTAGGAGACCAAAACAGAGGAAGACAGAAAGGACTGAGATGGAAGGCTCTGGAGACAAGAGGACCCCCTAGTGAGTTCAAAGGGGCTGAGTCGAAGCTGCAGAGAACACTAGCCACAGGGGAAAAATGTGGGAAATGAAAGTTGCAGAGAATAAGCAATTCAGACAAAGGATTTGAGGAAAGCATTGAAGGATGGAGGTAAAAACTCTGATCATTCCTCAGATGGAATCTTGTATGGGGCAGTATTATTAGTCATACTGTCTCTTGGGTTCTGGAGGGTGTGGAGGTAGGCTCATTTTTTTATGGGCTCAGACGTTGGTCCCATTTATTTCTATGAGTTTGTAAATAAGACTTAGCTTTGTTCCCCTGAGAGTTTGTGAAGGGAGTTAATGATCACCCAGGTGAATATGTAGTTCCTAGATCCCAGAATAACCAAACCTCAGATGGTAAAGGATCTCAAGACCATTTAGTTTAACTATTACTTGAATAAGAGTCATAAAACATACTTTATTACTGTTTATCCTTTGCTTTAAGACCCCAAATAAGGATCCTATTACCTGTTGAGGGAGTTCATTTCATTTTTTGAATACTTATAATTCTTAGGAAATATTGTCTTGCATCATTTCTAATTTGCTCAGGAAGTCTTATCTTTCTGCATTCAAATCAGGCCTCAGAAACTTAGTAATTGATCCTGGTCAAAGACCCCTGATCCTTTTTGCCTCAGCTGGAAAATGAGCTGGAGAAGAAAATTTTTGCAAAAAAAACAAAAATAAAAAACCCAAATAGGGTCACAAAGAGTTGGCCATGACTGAACAACAACAAACACCTAATTCCTCTTAGTAACTTCTTCCAGTGGAACCAGTCTAATTCCTCTCATCTGTGTGACAATGCTTCTGACACTTACAGACAATTATTCCTTCCCTTCTCCAAGACAGCTTCATCAGGATAAAAGAATTTTTCAGATGAAGAAATCAAAGCCATCTATAGTCATATAAAAATATTCTAAATCACTATTGATTAGATAACTGTAAATAGAAACAATTCTGAGGTACAACTATCAGATTGGTTAATATGACAGAAAAGGAAAATGATAAATATTGTAGGGGATATGGGAAATTGGGGATTCTAATGTATTGCTAGGGGTAGTTGTGAACTGGTCTAACCATTCTAGAGAACAATTAGGAACCATGCCTGAAGGGCTATAAAATGTGCCTATCCTTTGATCTAACAATTCCATTATTAGGTCTGACTCACCAAAAAAAAAACATTTTTTAGTAAGGGAAAAGGAGAAAATTTTTTTTTAAAAGGAAAAAAGTTCTATTTGTATTGGCAAATAATTGGAAATTAAAGGGATGTCAATTGGTGGATGACTGAAAAAGTGGGATATGATTGTAATGGAATACTATTGTGCTATAAGAAATGATGACCAGGACGATTTCTGAAAAACCTGGAAAGCCTTACATAAATTGGTTCAAAGTGAAGTGAGCAGAACCAGGAGACCTTTGTACACAATAACAGCAATACTGTATGATGATCAACTGTGAACCACTTAGCTATTCTCAGTAATACAGTGACAATTTCAAAGGAGTCATAATGAAAAATGCAATACACCTCCAGAGAAAGAATTGATGGAGCCTGAATGCACATCAATTTTTCACTTTCGTGTGCATTTTCTGTTTCTTTTCTTACAATATTACTAAAATGGAAATATGTTTTACATGATTGAACATATATAATTAATTTCAAATTGTTTCCTATCTTAGGGAGAGAATAGGAGGAAGATAGAGAATTTAGAACTTGAAACTTTTAAAAATGAATGCTAAAATTGTTTTTAAATGTAATGGGGGGGAAATAAATTATGGGAGGTAGACCCCAGATGGTGGTGTGAGAGCAGGAATTCCAAAAAATTTGTCTCCCCCTCCCCAAACTTCAAAAAACCATCAAATTATGACTGTAGACAAAATTTAGAGGGGCAGAATCCACAGAAAGACTGAGTGTACAACTTCCCAGTCCAAGACAATTTAGAAAATCCTTGGGGAAGGTCTGCTTCACCAGGACCAGAGATTGGAAAAAGCCGAAGCACAGCCAGGCCTCAGTGCAGCTGGGCTGGAGCAACCAGTTCAGCCTTCCAAGAATAGCCTGAGGGGCACATGGGTCCATGGCAGAGGGGATGATTTCCAGGCCTCTAGCCCAGGTATCACCAGGAAGATGGTGAGAAAACTCTGCTACACCAGAGTGAGCACAGAACCCTGGCCAGCACCAACCTCAGAACAGCCCTGTGGTGGGAACCTGCTGAGTCACCCAGTATTTCCAGAGCACACAACCTCACAGATGGCAAGGACAGAGAGGAGAGACTGCAGAGATCTCTCTGCTAACCCTGGGGCAGAACTCTGCTGTTTGTCCATACTCAGATCTGGCTTACAGTCTGGGCCCCCTTACTACCATAGAGGAGCAGGGACCCTCCTCACAGCTCCAGGGCAGAGGGAAGGGCCTGTGGTCATTCATATACCAGAACACAGGCAAGAGATCAGTCAGAGCCTCTCATAAGAACTTGGAGGAACTGAGGACCCTGTGGATGTCCCAAAAACCTCCCAAAGCTTTAGAAGTATGATAAATCAGTCATAGGCTGAGGAAATAAGCAAACAACAGAAAAAGAAGAATCTGATCATAGAAAATTACTTTGGTCCCATGGAGGATCAAAATACACACTCAGAAGATGACAAAGTTGAAGCTTCTGTATCCAAACCCTCCAAGAAAAATAGGAAATGGGCTCAGGCTATGGACAAGCTCAGAAAAGACTTTGAAAAACAAATAAGGGAAGTAGAGGAAAAATTGGGAAGGGAAATAGTGATACAGATAAATCATGAAAATCAAATTAGCAGCTTGGTGAAAGTTACCAAAATATTACTGAAGAAAATAATATGTTAAAAACCAGTTTAGGCCAATTGGAAAAAGCAACCCAAAAGCCAAATGAGAAGAATGCCTTAAAAAGCAGAAGTGGCCAAGCTGGAAAAGGAGATTTAAAAAACAATTTGAACAAAATAATTCCTTCAAATGTAGAATGGAACTAAAGGAAACTGATGACTTTGAGAGAAATCAAGAAACAATAAAGCAATGCCAAAAGAACAGAAAATTAAAAGAAAATGTGAAATATCACATGGGGAAAAACAGCTGACCTGGAAAACAAGTCTGGGAGAGATAATGTAAAAATTATTGGGCTACCTGAAAGTCATGACCAGGAAAAGAGCCTAGGCTTCAATTTTCAAGAAATAATACAGCAAAATTGCCCTGAGATCCTAGAAGCAGAGGGTAAGATAGAAATTGCGGAAATCTACCAATCACCTCCTGAAAGAGATCCCAAAAGAAAAACTCACAGGTCAAAGAGAAAATACTATGAGCTTCCAGAAAGAAACAATTCAACTACCATGGTTCTACAGTCAGGTTTACACAGGATTTGGCAGTGTCTATATTAAAGGCTTGTAGGGCTTCGAATATGATATTCTGGAAGGCAATAGAGCTTGGATTACAACTGAGAATCAACTACCCAGCAAAACTGAACATCCTTTCAGGGTAAAAGATGGACAGTCAATAAAACAGGGGACTTTCAAACTTTCCTATTGAAACAACAGTGCTGAACAGAAAGTTCGATCTCATGATTTCTTTCTCATCACATTCAACTTAGATCAATGCATACTATGGGAATGACATAAAGACTAACAAACTGCCTTCTGTGGGGGGTGGGGGGAGGGAAGCAAGATTGGGGGAAAATTATAAAACTCAAAATAAATAAAACCTTTGTAAAATTTAAAATAAAATAAAAGTAAAAAAAAGAAAAAATACTATCTACAAAAAGAAAAAGAAAATTTGATCTCCTATTGCCCACAATAGCTCTGGTGTGGGTCTGGACATCAATTTACAAGAGTCAGGTCAGGTAGAAAAACACATCCAAACATATGAGGTTGGGAAGTGAAAATCTACCAACTTTACTTTTGGAAACTCAGACTTTTTATAGCAAAAACTTATCTCAGGAATGACTGGTTAAAGGAGACCCAGTTTCATAATTTCCTGGGTAAATTTACAATATTTGTTCTTAGAAATATGCATACTTCTCTATGAAAGAAACCTTTTACAACCACCTCTGGAGCCACAGATTATCCTAGGTCATGGTTCACTGGTGAGCCAACAGATCTATACAATGAGCAATAATCCATACATATCTTTGATGAAGAAGATCACCAAGGATATGTGAATATCACTTCCAGGGGTTGGCCCTCTACAATCTCCAAGTACAGAACTCAGGTGAAGCATAGAGAGGGAGAATGGGAAGGACTGATTATGAGGTATTTAATGATGCTGAACTGCATGTCTGCATGAGAAGAAGATAATGATAACTTATGAACTTTCTCATTTATAAGATTAGTTAGAAGGAGTATGTATAGACAAGGCACAGGAGGGAGATGAATATAATCGTATAATATAGTATAAAGATGGAGTCAATGGGGATAAAGGAAAGCACTGAAAGATGAGGAAAGGAGAGGAAGAATAGGCTAAGATATTTCACATAAAAGAGTCAAGAAAAAGCTTTTGCAATGGAGTGGAAAGGGGAATGTGGGGGGGGGGGAGTGAGCCCTCATGCTCATCAGAAATGGCTCAGTGAAGAAATAACATACACACTTAATAAGATATAGAAATCTATCTTACCCTAGAGAAAAATGAGGAAAAGGTGAGAATAAGGGGACAAGTGAGAGGAGGGGAGGAGTAGGTGATATAAGAGAGGGAAGATTGTGGGAGAGTGTACTAAGAAACAACACACTTCTGAGTAGGGACAGGGTGAAAAGAGAGAGAGAATAGAATAAATGGAAGTGGAGAGGAATAGAATGGGGAGAAATATAGCTAGTAATAGCAATCTTATTGAAAAAAAATTCAAAAAAGTATCTCCCTAAGACTAACAACATTTTGGGAGGCAGATAAATGAAATTCTAGCTTGGTATCCTTCTCTGAGGAGAGCAGAGTGATTTACCTCTGCCTCCAATCTCCTACTACCTCCCTTAAAGATAAGTGGAGGAGACTCTAGGTATTTCTATTTATACCTTCCTAAGAGTCACATCTACATAAATCCATGCAGATATAACTTAGATGGATAAAACATAGAACATCCCCCCACACCCACACATGTATGATAGATTCAGCTTATCTATTCCTCAGAGACTGAGCTCAAAATCTTTATACCTAAAAAAGGAGAGCCCAATCATAGGCACTGGGATATGATCTATTATATTAAATCACAAATAGAAAATGGGGCAGCCATAGTTCAGTTCCTCCTGAAATTGGATACACTTCATTGTGAACTTCCTGTATAGATACACAGATGGTTTCATTCTAATTCATCTCTAACCACTTAATGCTGTTGCTCTGGACCAACAGTGCCACTTGATGTCTTTTTTTCTCTTTTTAATGAATATTTAAAAAGCATTGTTTTGTGATTATTTTAATTATAGCTACAGCACTTTTCTCACTCTGTCATCACTCCCCCAGCTGTACATGAGGTGTGGTAGAGAATGGGTTGGGGACAGGGAAAGAAGTAGGACCATACACAGAGTGTAAAGGACCTGCAAGCTTTCTATACATTGCTGTAAAGGATTTATTTTACTAGCTTTCTCAATAATCAGGGAGAGTGTGGAGGAGAATTTGGAAATAATGAATAAAGCTGAATTTAAAAAAAGTACGTGTGTGTGTGTGTGTGTGTGTGTGTGTGTGTGTGTGTGTGTGTTGGGGATGGGGGTGGTGGAATCCAGGCATTGATACCTGCCTGGACTGACTGCTGATTGCACCCATGCTGCTCCCAGATAGATTACCTTTGGCCAGGAAAGTTAGTAGGTCACCTTCTGAATTCTTTTTCAATCAGATCTCACATTCAAACTCCCATGAATTCACTTTGATTCCATTGTTTCTGTACTAACACTTGCTGGATAATCTTTTGGGGAGTTGTGAGTCAACCAGCCTTTGAAAACTATATTGTTAGTCCTTTTGTCTGCTCAGGGAAGACCTGAATTGGACATTGCCTAGAACTTTGGGTTTCAGATCAATTTATGTTGGGGCAGGAGGAGGCAAGGCAGCCTCTGGGATGTTTCAGAGGCTTTCAGTTGCTCATTTTAAGAATTTGTTTTTTATTAGACATCATCTCCTTGATGTTGTGTTGTTTATTTACTTACCCATTTTCATATTAAGGGTAAAAAAAAAGTTGTATAATACAGCATGCCAGTATGTGAGTCTGCTACCTTAGGGGAACTCTATATAATGCCAATGTAAAGTGATTGACAACCACTGAAAACAGCATAGTCAAAAGGAGATGGGGTTAGGTAGTAGATGGAGAGCTCAGAATTAAGTTCTTCTCCACTCACATTTCTCTTCACATGGAGGCTGTGGAACATACTTCTGGGAACATTGTGATGTTGAATAATGAAAGTGCCACTTGTACCTGGCATTCTACCTGGTTCCAAACTGCTAACCAGGTGATAAAGATGAGCCCTTTCAATTTGCTATGTAGCCAGACCTAGAGCTGACTTCAGAAGGAACTAGTTGACCACAGCCTCAGTCATTTTTTGCTTTCTGTAGATCTCTTTGCTTGGTTTGACTCTTTAACTGATGGCAGCCAGTGAGAATCATTGCTCCAAGGGGAGAGGCCTTAAACCCGGCCTTCTCTCTTCCCTCTCATCCTCAATTATTCTGAAAAAAAATAGACCTTAGTCCTCTGTCTTGCTATTTGTTCTTTCTTTTTTAGGTGAAGGAGGCTCAGATGTTCAGGGGAGAACAAACCTCTAGGTTCTGTGAGGTGCCAAGGCTGAGATTTCAAGATTCCAATTCAACACTGGGTTTTGAATGGGGAGTCCATTCTCCCCAGAGACTGAGTGGTATGGGGAGACAATACCCCCCAAGATACTTTTGTAATTGTATAGATTTGAAATAACTTTGTAAAAGCTAAGGTTAAGTGGATAAATGGAATAGGAACTTTATTTGCTGCTGCTAACAGTAAGGAGAAACACAACCAAGGGGCATTTGAACTTATCACATTAAAGAGACATCTCCCCCAGTTCTCAGGTTGCTGCCTACAATGATGAAGCTTCAAAGTTGGGACAAAGTCATGTTTGCTCTGAGAGTGAGGTTAGAGAGATACTTACACTTATTAATTGGTAGATCCACAAAACCACACACTTCTAATCGAGGAAAGGTGCTGCCCTATAGAGAGGGGTAGAGATGAGAGATATATGATTCCCTAGTAACTATAGAGGGCACAATCCTAACTCATCTGGGGAAATACATTCTTCTGAAGGAAGTATCTAATAGTGCCATCTGGTGTTTAAACAAATATCTTTTTTTTAAATTTTTTTTAGGTTTTTGCAAGGCAAACGGGGTTAAGTGGCTTGCTCAAGGCCACACAGCTAGGTAATTATTAAGTATCTGAGACTGGATTTGAACCCAGGTACTCCTGACTCCAGGGCCGGTGCTTTATCCACTACACCTAGCCGCCCCTTAAACAAATATCTTTGATATCTATTTTAATAAAGCTGAAACTTTGATTTCTGCTTAATTATGGGTTAAATAAGCTTTACAAATTTTTGAGAAAACTCCATCTTCATCATTCTATCTGCTCAAAAATCTTTAGTGGCCTTCCAATACCTATAATATAATACAAACTTATTATGTTCGTATTCAAGGATAGCAGTATTGAAAGGAACTTCAGAAATCATCTAGCCAACCCATTAACCAAAACAGAAATTCCTTTCTCTAATGATTTCTCATCGAGCCTCCACCTGAAGAGACCTTCAATGTTGGGGAATACCCTACTTACCAGGGCAACCCATTCATGTATGTTTTCCAATCCATTCATTCAATTCAGTTCTCTCTATTTATAGTAATGCTTTAATGAGATAGAAGTTTATTAGTGAGAGATTGGCAATTTCTCTCCAACTTAATAAATGGTTTTTGAGAGCTAGTACAAGTCAAAATTTCATTAATATGTGGCCAACCTAGTTATGTGCTTTTCTGAAGGTAGGCTGTTCTTCAGGAAAGAGTTCATCATCAAGACTTTACTCAAAGGGAGGGGCAGAGCCAAGATGGCAAAGTAAAGGGAATATTTTTTCTGAGTTCTATTAACATTTCTCTCTAAAAAAATTTTAAAAATATCAAGTTGAATTCTAAGTGGCACAACCAAAGTGAATCATTTTTCCAGTCCAGGACAATTTAAAAAGTTGTAAAGAGAAGTCTGAAGTGGCACTGGAGTGGGAAGGCTGGTCAGGAGCGCGAGTTGGAAACAACTCTGTGGATCTTAGAGGCAATGACAGAAGCAGAAGCTTTAACTAGGAGCACTTAGCACCTAGTTATGGTGAAGGACTGACTGTCTGGTAAGATGAATAACACAGGGCTCGAGCACCGGCCCTGGAGTCAGGAGTACCTGAGTTCAAATGTGACCTCAGACACTTAATAATTACCTAGCTGTGTGGCCTTGGACAAGCCACCTAACCCTGTTTGCCTTGCAAAAACCTTAAAAAAAAAAAAAAGAAAGATAACTCAGGGTACCCAAGTGCTAGCACAGTCCTGGGACATGATGTCATTTGGCAACTCTATAGCCCTTAATCCAGTTCTGGGTCAGAGTTCAGGGAAATGGGGAATGTTTGTGGTCACAAGAAAGTAGGGTATGGGCTGTAATATCAAGGCAGAGAGGAGTTGTGTTGAGAAGAACAGGACCCTACTTTTGGTACTTTGGATAAGTTCCAAAGTATAGACCAGGAAAGCAGTGACATATCTCTCCCTGGATACATAACCTTGAAAGCACAAAAAACTAACAGGTCCCCAGAACCAGCCATGAAAAACATCAGGGCACAAAGTCTTAAGCTTGGCATAGTCAGATACCTTTAGAGGTAAGCAGAGTCTAACTCTAATATCAAGTCCAATGTCAAGAAGTAGACCTGGAAAAAAACCCTGATTATAAAAATTATGGTGACATAGAAGCCACAAAGAAAAATATAGATTGGGCGACTAGGTGGCACACTGGCCTTGGAGTCAGGAGTAGCTGAGTTCAAATCCAGCCTCAGACACTTAATAATTAGCTAGCTGTGTAGACTTGGGCAAGTCACTTAACCCCATTGCCTTGCAAAAACTACATATATATATATATATATATATATATATATACATATATATATATATATATATATACATATAAATTGAATATAATCCCAGCAAAAATTTCCAGAAGAGCTAAAGAAAGATGTATATAAAATAGGCAAAAACATTTTAAATCATGAAAGAGCAGTAGTGGGAAAACTGAGAAAAGAAATAAAAGCAATACAAGAAAATTAGGAAAAGAAAATTAATAACTTGGTAATGAAAAGAAAGAAAATAACTTCAGAATTGGCCAAATGGTAAAAGAGGTATAAAATTTCCTTGAAGAAAATAAATCCTTAAAATTTAGAATTGGTCAAGTGGAAGATAATGACTTCACAAAACTATAAAACTAAGTCAAGAGGATGAAAGAAAGAAGAAAATGTGAAATATCTCATAGGTCACACTAATCAAGATTACATGAGATTTAGTAATTACTACTCTAAAGGAATGAAGGAAAATTATCTCATATAGGTTAATTGGTTGGTTGTGGTCCTTTGTTCTTGAAGAAGACCAAAATGACATCATTATGTTGGGGTCAAGGTACAGTGTGTCCAACTGTAGCTAATCAGACCAAACAAACTCAGAAGGCTCTACCACAGGTCAGGTACAAATAGTCTATATGTACATTTGCAATGGAGGAGTCTCTAAAGTTGTGCATCTTGTATTTCTTTTGAGGTACTTTCTGCTTTTCTCACAGAGCACTACACCTTCTTTGATGTGGACTGGGTTGTCCTGTGCAATATCTCCCATGCCTCACAGCTTAAATACCAAAGTTGTTCCAAGAGACTTTGAGAGGGTCTTTGTATTACTTCTTCTGACCTCCATGTGAGCATTTGCTTTGTGTGAGTTCTCCATATAAAAAATGCTTTAGGTGAATGTACTTTTGGCATTTGATCAATGTGACCAATCCACCAGAGTTGCACTTTCTGCAAGCTGTTAAGCTCAAGAAAGATCTTCAGTGTCCAGTACCCTTATCTGGAGGGTGATCTTCAGACTTCCTAAGACAATTCAAAGGGAATCATAGGGATACAATGAGGTCATCACAATGGCTCTGCAGAACTTCAGTCTGGCAGACAGTCTCCCTTCCTCCCTCATTTTTCTTCAGTAAATTATTTAACTTGAAAAGGTTACCTGTAGAGACTAAATCGTGGAGGGAGAATTGGTGCATGATTTTTTGTTCATTGATGATTGTGCACTTAAGGCAGCCCCTGAGGCTGAGGTGTAACAAAGTCTGAATAGATTCTCCACTGCTTGTGCCAATTTTGGCCTAACAATGAAAACTAAGAATATCATCCAAATGTGGAACCATCAGTTAGAGCAAATGAAGAAATTTTGATTGCTGTGAATAGAGTTTTGGCAATAAACTTTCCAGGAACATACACATTGATGATGAGGTTGATGCTCATCTTAAGAACTAGCTCAGCATCTCACACAAAAGTAGTGCACAAGGAAAAATTTTTACAATGGAGAGGAAAATGGTGGGGTATGTATGTTGGGATTGGGTAATATCTGAACTTAATTTTCATTTGTACTGGTTCAAAGAGAAAAGAAAAAAAATACATATACACATGCAAAGTTGGGTATAGAAATTCAACTTACCCAATGTAGGAGGAGGCTGATTTAAAAGAATGGGGGAATAATAAGAGGGAGGGAAAAATTAAAGAAGAAAGTGGTCAGAAGCAAAATAGACTTTTTTTTTAGGTTTTTGCAAGGCAAACGGGGTTAAGTGGCTTGCCCAAGGCCACACAGCTAGGTAATTATTAAGTGTCTGAGACCGTATTTGAACCCAGGTACTCCTGACTCCAAGGCCGATGCTTTATCCACAATGCCACCTAGCCGCCCAAAATAGACTTTTGAGGAGAGGACAGGGCTAAAAAAAGAGAAGACCGAAAATAGGTTGGAGAAATCAGAGTTAGCAATCATAAACTTTGAATATGAATGGAATGAATTTATACAAAAATGGAAGTGGCTAGCAAGATGGCTTAGAAATCAGATAGAAATATGTTGCTTGGCAGCTAGGTGGCGCAGTGGATAAAGCACTGGAGTCAGGAGGACCTTAACTCAAATCTAGCCTCAGATACTTAATAATTACCTAGCTGTGTGACCTTGGGTAAGTCACTTAACTCCATTATTTTGCAAAAATGAAAACCAAAAAACCCCAAAACAAACAAAAAAAGGAATATGTTGCTTCCAAAAAACATACTTGAAACAGAACTCCTAAAAGGCTGGAGCAGAAACCATTATGCTACAGCTTAAATTTTTAAAGAGGCAAGGAGGTTAGCAATCATGATCTCAAACAAAGAAAAAAGCAAAAATAGGCACAGTTAAAAAAAAAACTCATGGAAACTACATTCTGTTAAAAGGTACCATAGACAATGAAATAATATCAATCCTAAATGGTATAGCACCTAAATTCTTGAAGAAAATGTTAGCTGAATTACAAGAGGAAAGAAAATAGTACAACTATGCTAGTGGGGACCTCAACTTATCCCTCTCAGATCTAGATAAATCTAACCACAAAATAAATAAGAAAAAAAGTTAAGGAGATGAATAACATTTTAGAAAAGTTGGTTATGATAGATCTTCGATGTTACTGAATAAGAATAGAAAGGAATATACCTTCTACTCAGGTGCATGTGGCACCTTCACAAAAATAACCATTTATTAAAAACCACATAACCAAAGGAAAAAAAACCTGAAATATAAAATGTACCCTTTTCAGGACATAATGCAATAAAAAATTAACATTCAATAAAGGGGCATGAAATCATAGATTAAAAAATTAATGGAAGCTAAATGATCTAATGATAATGAGTAAGTAAAAAAATCATCAAAACGACCAATAATTTCATTAGAGATAATGTCAAAAATGAACATATCAAAATTTGTGGGATATAGCCAAAGCAATATTTAGGGGAAGCTTTTAATTTGTAAACACTTAATTCAATACAAGAAAACAGATCAATGAACTAAAAAAATGGATGGGTGAGGTGGTGGAGCAAGGGAGAAAATTTGAAATTAAAGTAATTTTAAAAAAAAGACAATAATCAATGTAGAAACTACCAGGATTTTTGTTCTCTTGACATAGCCTTCAAGAATCCCAGGTCATCTTTATGTCTCTCTTTTCTTTTTTTAAAGGTTTTTTGCAAGGTAAATGGGGTTAAGTGGCTTGCCCAAGGCCACACAGCTAGGTAATTATTAAGTGTCTGAGACTGGATTTGAACCCAGGTACTCCTGACTCCAAGGCTGGTACTTTATCCACTATGCCACCTAGCGACCCCTCATCTTTATGTTTCAATAAGACACCTTAGGACTTCAATCAACAAGAAGGGACATCCATAAAATAAGGATATTTTAGATTCAAGATTTCATATTTAATCAAAATCTGTTTCTCTATAATTTTTTGTTTTTAGGAATAAGTAATAAATGTAATTTCTCTTCTTTGAAGCCTGAGATCATCTTCTCTTTCCCCTGTTCCTCCAAATTCTTCTTTTCTTTGAGTTTAAAATATCTTTTGTTCCTTTACCTGATCCTCATAAGGCATATTTTGAATCCTCAAATCATCTTAGTCACCATCCCTTGGATGACCTCCAGCTTTTCAGTCAACATACTTCTTAAAATATACTCCACCCCAGAACTGAACACAGTACTTGAGATGTGGTCTAACTGGGGTAGACAACAAATAAAATATTACCAAGATTACATTAGATCTTCTGGCTGCCATATCTCAATAGTGCTTGAAATTTATGTCTACTAAAAATCTCAGGTTATTTTTTATTGAACGATTAAATTTTTGTCATTTTATGCACACATACAACTGATTTTTTAAATCTAAGAGTAGAACTTTATATTTATTTCTAGTAATTTTTTTTATCTTCCAAAATGTGGAGATGATATATCACTGGAAAGTATGCCCACAGTGAAAACATGGATCTTTCAAAGTACTGAAGAAGTACATTTTACCTTTTTGAAATCTTGACTGAAATTAGTAGTTTTGAGTACAGGTAATTAAGGCATTATATGAAAAAGAAGAGTCAAAATTAATAATGAACCTCCAAAGTAATACAAAACATTCAAAGATTTGATCAAGTTGCTTTTATTTATTTCAATCAATATGTGCACTATACTCCTATTATTTTACATAATTTGTTTAATTGCCTGACTTCTTAACAGAGAGATGAATGCTTTTACTCTGATTCCCACATCACACAATGGAAATGTTCCTTGAGATGCACAACTGGCAATGTCTGCCCCAACATCTTTAGCTGCTCAAAATGATATTACCGTCCTTAGGATGGTGTCTCATAATGTAATTTTTTTCTCAAGTCTCTGATATTTACCACTTGAGACTTTGCTTTTGCTCAGACTCAATCTCTATTGAAGCACTGATCATTCAGGCATGATCGAAATCGTATCTTGGGCTTAGTATGGTCTACTTTCAGGGGGAACTTGACTTGTCAACTCTTTGACAATGTGACAGTGGTTAAGTTCATGTAAATATATGAATATAATGAAGCCACATTATAGTATTTTAAGTTTAAGTATATCTTAACCTCTCCTATTCCCCTGCACTCTGCCCCAAAACACCATCTCAGTACAACATAAGCTCTTTGTATCTGATGTGAGCAAACTTGAACCTCAGACAATAGGCATATAATCTAGAAACCTGGCAAATAATAAGCAACACTAACAAAGTACTTTAAATATTTTCATGGGGTGATTGCAATTATTATAATTTCCATATTAGAAATGAGAAAACTGAGGCCAAGAAGAAGTAAGTAACCATCTTGAGGTCATAAAAATAGTAAATGTCCTAACTCCAAGTTCTGTACTTTCCCCCCATACTTAAACAAGGGCCAAGTATATAAGATAATAGATCTAGATCTAGAAGGAAACTAAGAAGTCATCTGTCCAGCCTTCCATTTTACAGATGATGAAACTGAGTCCCAGGAGGTAAAATTAACTTTCCCAAGGTTACACAGGTAAGAAGTAGAAGAGTCAGGATTAGAGTCTAGGTCCTCTCAGTACTCTTTCCCCTGAACCAGCCATCATCAGTATTCATTCTTATGACTAAGTTTCCAAAATAGAATCAACCATATCTTTAAAACTATGGACATTTAATTTATAATTATGTCAAAGAGTGAGGTGTTTGGAAATAGGAAGATTTCTCCTAACACTTCAGATCCCTTTATAGTTATTTAACATTTTTTTTGTTGGTTTTTTTTTGCAAGGCAATGGGGTTAAGTGGCTTGTCCAAGGCCACATAGCTAAGTGATTATTAAGTGTCTGAGGCCAGATTTGAACTCAGGTACTCCTGACTCCAAGGCCAGTGCTCTATCCACTGCACCACCTAGCCGCCCCTATTTAACATATTTTAACCTCATTTTTTAATGAGGAAAGATTATATGATAAACTTTCCTGTTTTTATGCAGGTATAATATTAACCAATTATCCTGAGCCTGTCACTTTTGTTTTCTGTTGCTTGTTTGTTTTTTGTCTGAACCTGTGATTTCATTGGTGGAAGGAATTCCTAATGAGGAAAATGCCTCTACCAACTGGTAGTCTTAGAGAGTTGCCTTGGGCATTATGTGGTAAAATAATCTGTAAAGGGTCATATTTGTCAATATTTTTTTAATACTCAGATCTTCCTGATTCTGAAGCTGGCTCTCTAGCTACCATGTCAGGTTGTCTGTCCAGTCTTTAAATAACTTTAGGGCCTTTTCTTTCAGATAATGAGACATTAATTCCTGAGTAATTTTGATCTGCTGATACCTAGTGACAATGTATCAATATAGCACTAATGTAGCAAGCACAGTGACTATTCTAGGGCCTACAAAATACTAGCTATTGGTTTCTAATACTAGAAATTGGTTTCTAAAGGATTATTTTTCATTAGTTCTAGATAATCATATTAGATTTTGGATATTCATATGTAACAAGAAGGATGTGGAAAAGTAAATCTTTTCCTATTATTCTAACATGTGAAGTCTATTTGAGCCAAGAAATGATGGTAATTTTGACATATTGCTGGTTTGTTCAAATAAATTACTTATATATTCATTAATAAATTATGAAAATTCATGATGTTTGCTCCTGAATAAAATGAGCTTCAATGCTGAAATGAGAAGTATGATATTGTTGGTTAAAATAAGCTGTGGCAAAAATACCCAGTGATAAAAGCATATTATATTTCATATAAAATTAAACCTCAAGACTTGGGGTTTTAAGACTTTCCAATAATTGCTATAACAGTGGGTAGAACACTGAAATGAAAGTCAGGAGACCTAGCTTTCCCTCCTGGCTCTTTCCACTCAAGTGACCCTAGAAAAGTCATTTAACCTGTTAGACAAGGTAAAAGACTTGATTTCATTGGTAGAGGGAAACTCAAGGAAAGAAACACCCTCTAGAAATGCAGTTTGGCAAATTCTCTGCTATTTATAATCTTAGAGCGTTGAGAGATTAAATGATTGCCCAGGGTCACCTATATGAGAAGTGGGGCTTGAACCCACTCTTTCTGACTTTGAGGACAACTCATGCACCATGTCTTCTCCCTTACATTTCCTTTTCTCTCCTAATCAGCTCTAAGTATGTGTCACCATATCACAATGGCAACAATACCAACAACATTTAGAGGCAGTATTCTGCCGTAGAAAAATTCTAGGAGAAACTTAAATTTGTATCCTGGCTCTGATC
The DNA here is from genome assembly GCF_037893015.1 of Macrotis lagotis. NCBI lineage: Eukaryota > Metazoa > Chordata > Mammalia > Peramelemorphia > Peramelidae > Macrotis > Macrotis lagotis. The sequence continues at coordinate 411,350,996 of NC_133666.1, forward strand.
ACTAAGTTGTCAAATTCTGGCAAATCACTTAACCTCCCTGAGTCTTAGTTTTTTCATTTATCAAATGTGGGGACTGCTACATAAAATTCCCTTTTCATGTGCTACATATTCTAAAGTAACATGAGTTATTATTTGTAAAATAGCTCCCATGTGTTAGAGCTCCTGCTAATATGTTGTTTGAGAACCAAAGTCAATCTAACTTCAGATATAAAGATAAAAATGTCATAAAAACTTGTTTTCTACTAAAAAAGTGCTAAGACAAAGATATTGAAACTTAAAATGGAGAGCATATGCATATCCTATATGACATTGCCTAGACCAACATGACTTTACAATAGTTTTTAATACCTTGTTTGTTGCAGTTGCAGTTATTAATATCTTAGAGACTTATTTAAAGTCAGGAAACAAGTCTCCAACATTGTTCCTATGGAACTAAGAGGCCCTTCCTACCCCTCACTGTAACATTCTTTCATTTAATATCATGTTGTTTCAAGTCTAATCAATATAATTAGTTGGGGTAACCCTATGTTTCTTTCAATAGTACAATCTCTCATTCATCAGAAAGTAAATTATGCTTACACAAGAACCCAATTAGTGGTTAGTCCCATAGGCATCTAAAAACTCAACATTTTCAAAACAAGAATTTGTTTTTCTTCCTCTTCTTCCTCCAACTCCCCACCTGTCTCTCCTCTAGACTTCCCTGTTTCTTTTGGAGGACTAACTTTACAGTCACCAAGGTTCACTGTGGAGTGTCTTTGATCTCTTCTCTTCTTTTCCTCTCACTCAAAATAAGCAATCACCATGACTTAACAATTTTATTTCCACTCCATTTCTTCCATTTGTCCCTTTTCTCTATTCACATAGCCACCATGCTAATTTAGGCACTCTTACCTCTCACCCAGACTATTGCTTCTTCTTCTTCTTCTTCTTCTTCTTCTTCTTCTTCTTCTTCTTCTTCTTCTTCTTCTTCTTGTTAAGTTGTTCTCTGACTCTTCATGACACTGTGAACCATAGCATGCCAATGCTGTCCATGGGGTTTTCTTGGCAAAGCTACTAGAGTGGTTTGCTATTTCCTTCTTCAGCGGATTTACAACAGCCTACTAATTGGACTTCTAGCTTCTCCTCTTTCCACTATATCTATTACACAGCTGTCAAAACAATTTTCCTAAAACACAGTGCTTATTATGTCACCTCCTCTCCCACCCCCCAAAATGTTCAGTGACTTTCAATTGCCAATATGATAAAACACAATCTCTTCAACTTGATATTTATATTCATTAAAATTTAACTCTAATTTTTCCAAATTTATTTTTCATTAATCCCTTTCTCACATTCTAAATACCTTTAAATTGGCCTACCTACATCACACTCCTCATCCAAAGTATCATATCCATGTCTGTGCCTTTGTAAAATAACATACAGTACTTCCTTCTCATCTCCACCATGTAGAATCCCTAGCCTCCTTCATTATCCAGCTCATGTGTCACTTCATATTAGAAGTCTTTCCTGAACCTGGTTGAAGTGATTTTCTTTCAAAAATGTTCTTGAATTTACTGATCTGTTATTTGCCCTCCTTAGAACAGCAGTTCTTAACCTGGATATAAAACACATAAATAATATTTTAATATGTTTCTTTTGTAATCCTATATATCTTATTTTATGCATTTAAAATATTATTCTGTGAAGGGATCCTTTGGTTTCATCAGCTTGAGGAATCTACAACATAAAATTGGTTATCATTCCCTGTTCTAGAAGTATGTAAGCTCCTTGAAGGCAAGGACTTTTAAATTTCTATTTTTGTGTTCTAAGCACCTAACAAAGTGATATACTTGATAAATGTGTGATTGGTACCTTTTTTTTTAATACGCCAACATATAATGGATAAAATCCTTCTTGAAGCATAAGTTTTGATGTTTGGAGTAAAAGAAGTAGGTGAATCCACCTCAATGCATTCTGTTTTATCTTAACCAGTCCCCTCCCCCACTTTTGTCCTTATGCTCTGGGCCTCACTAAAATAGTAAATACATACACATATGTGTATGCAAAAGTATATATATACATACACATATATGAAATCTAGGGGAATGATTTCTAAAATCAAGATGATAAATATCTCTTTTCTTTAAAACTTCTCTAGTTTAATTACTTTGAACAGACTGAGAAAATAGTTGCAATAGCATCACTTACTTAAGATACTTCTGGGGAGAATTCATTGTTCACTAAGGTATATGCTTGCCCATCTAGACATTTTTTCAGACTCTGCTGGTTCCTAATTCCTGTCTCCTAGAGAATAATATACAAAGAGTTATTAATGGGACCAGATACCACTCAAATTAGTTTTTTACTGTGTTGATCCCTTTCACCTGTAAAGAAATAAAATACAACTCCAGAGGAGTCATACAATTAAGAGTAACTGACTTCTCCTAAATGGTGGGAGCAAGAATCTGTCTTTGGTTAGCAAGATTCATCCCACCTAACCTGGTCCTCTAGGCTCAGTACATTCTGAATTGTGGTGGCTCAATGGTTTTAGCAATTGCCTTTCTTTCAGTCTTTGAAGGGAAGATCAGAGAAACATGAATTCTATACTGAGTAACTCCACAAAATCCTAATGGATGCAAGACTTTCCACTCCTTTAGTGTCCGGTATCTTCATTTTACTTCTATTATCTTTTTTTCCCCATAACTTTCTATGCACAATCCTAGAAACCTATACAAATTTCATTATCCCAGTAACCAATTGAATCCTGAGAAAGTAGCTCAAGCTCTCTAGTTATCCAGATTCTGATGCAGGTTTAAAATTGATTGATTGACTGATAAAATAGTATTTCATACATAGCAAGAACTTAATATTTGTTCAGTTTAATTGACTTGATGGGGTGGAGCCAAGAAGGCAGCATTTCCCAGAAACTCCTTTACCAAACTCCAAAAGCCAACAAATTATAATGCTAGCCAAAATTTAGAGAGGCAGAACCCACAGAAAGACTGTGTGATACATTTTTCCAGTCCAAGATAACTTATAAGTTCCGTGGGAAAGGTATGTTTCACCAGGACTGAGGGTTGGAAAAAAGCTGCAGCTAAAGCACTGCCCAACCCAGCCTAGCCCAGGGATCACTGGAAACAGCTTGAAGGGACTGTGAGAGTACTCTGCTACAGCCAGAATGAGTGTGGAGTGAGAAGCACCAGTTGCAGAACCTGCAGTGAGAATTTGGGGAAACCAGCCTGCTGCAGATGGTAAGGGGCTCAGGGGAGATGGCAGAAATCTCTCTGTTCTCCTTGGGGAAGGATTCTGCTGTTTGTCCACACTCAGATCCAGGTTGCTGTTTGGCCTTACATACTAAGATAGCAGGGTCCGTCCTCACAGCTCCAGGGCAGAGGGGAGTGCCTGTGATCATCTACATATCAAAGAACAGGCAAGAGAGCATAAGACCTTGGAGGAATAAAAGTCCCAGTGGGGTATACCAAAAAAAAAAAACCCAAAGTGGGTGTCCCAATAATACTCAAAAGCTTAGGAAGCACCCCAAAACCAGACATAGCCTGGGGAAATGAATAAGCAGAGAAAAAAGAGGAATACCATTGAGAAATTCTTTGTCTATGATCCCAAGAAGGATCAAAATACTCAATCTGAAGATGAGGAAGTACAAGCTCCTGCATCTAAAGACTCTATGAAAAATGAAAGTTGGGTTCAGGCTATGACGGAGCTCAAAAAAGATTTTGAAAATCAAGTAAGGGAGATAGAAGAAAAATTGGGAAAAGAAATGAGAGAGATGCAGGAAAAACATGAAAAAGAAGTCAGCAGCTTAGTCAGAGATCCAAAAAAATGCTGAAGAAAAATAATATGTTAAAAAAGTAGCAAAGGTCAAATGGATAAAACAGTTCAAAAAGTTATTGAGGAAAAGAATGCTTTAAAAAGCAGAATTGGCCAGTTGGAAAAGGAGATAAGAAAGCTCTCTGAGGAAAACAAATCCTTCAGATGTACAATGGAGCTAAAGGAAGCTGATGACTTTGCAAGAAATCAAGACACAATACTTCTAAACCAAAAGAATGAAAAATTAGAAGAAAATGTGAAACATCTCATTGAAAAAACAATTGATCTGGAAAAATAGACTAGGGAAAGATAACTTAAAAATTATTGGGATGCCTGAAAGTCATGATCAGGAAAAGAGCCTTGACCTCATTTTAAAATAAATTATACAGGAAAATTGCCCTGATATCCTAGAAGCAAAGGGCAAAATAGAAATTGAGAGAATACACTGATCTCCCCTGGAAAGAAATCCAAAAAAAAAAAACCCAGGAAGATTATAGCCAAGTTCCAGAACTCCCAAGCCAAAAATAAAATATTATAAGCAGCCAGAAGGACACAATTCAAATATTGTGGAGCTGCAGTCAGGATCACACAGGACTTAGCAGGAACTACATTAAGGGATCGAAGGGCTTGGAATATAATATTCCAGAAGGCAAAAGAGCTTGGAATGCAACTGAGAATCAACTATTCAGGAAAACTGAACATCCTCTTCCAGGGGAAAAGATGGGCTTTCAATGAACCAGGGGAATTTCAAATGTTCCTGTTGAAATGACCAGAGCTGAACAGAAAGTTTGATCTTGAAATACAGGACCCAGGTGAAACAAAGAGAGTGGAGGAGAAGGTTAAATTATGAGGGACTTAATGATGTATTCCTGCATGGAAAAATGATACTGATAATACTCATATGAACCTTCTCATTTAATAGAGCAGGTAGAAGAAGCTTTTATAGATGAAGCACAGGAGAGAGCTGAATTTGAAGATATAATATATTGTAAAAATGGAGTCAATGGCAAAAGGGAAGTGCACTAGAAGTAAGAGAAAAGAGAGGTGGAATAGGCTAAGATATTTTTTGTATTATATATATATTTATATATTATACATATTATATTATATATTTATTTATATATATTTACAATGAGCATTTGCAATGATATGGAAGGGGAGAAGGCAAGGGGAAATGAGGGAGCCTTCACTCTCATCAGAAATGACTCAGAGAGGAAACAGCATATACATTCAATAGAGTATAGACATCCAGAGTAAAAAGGAGAGGAGAAAGGGGTAAGGGGGTGGTGTGGATGATAGAGAAGAAGGTAGATCATAGGAGAGAATAGTCAGATATAACACATTTTATTTTTTACTTCTTGCAAGGGGCTGGGATTGGGTGGCCTGTCTGGGACTATGGGGTCAGGTGGTTGCTGAGTCTCTGGGATGGGATGTGGGCTTGGGGCCTCTTGGCCCCAGGGCCAGTGATCAGTCCACTGAGCTACTCAGCTACCCTACAGCACATTTAAGAAGAGGGACAGAGTGAAAGAAGAGAGAAAATATAATATATGGTAATGGGGAGGAATGGATGGAGGGAATTACAATCAGCAACAGCAACAGTGCAAAAATATGGAAGTAATTTTTATGAGGGACTTATCATAAAGAATGTGATTCACCTGAGACAGAGCTGATGATATCAGAACACAGAATGAAAACTTTTTTTCTCTTTATTTCTCATGAGGGTCTATATTTTTTTTGGGGGGGTATCATGTTTACTCTTAAACAAGAATATTTTAGTAATATTTAGTAAAAAACATCACTTGTACAAAAATATTCATAGCAGCTCTGTTTGTGGTGGCAAAGACTTGGAAATTAATGTAAATGTCATTCAATTGGGGAATGGCTTATGAAAATGAGGCATATGTATGTGATGGAACACTATTGTTCTATTAGAAGTCAGGAGGGATGGGTCAGGGAAGCCCAGAAAGATTTGCATGGACTGATAATGAATGAAATGAGTAGAACCAGAAGAACATTTTTTTCACCCTAGCAGCAACATGGGGGTTATGCCCAACCTTGATGAACTTGCTCATTCTATTAGTGCAACAATCAGATGCAATATTTTTCTTCCTAAAGGATATGATTTCTTTCTCATCACATTCAACTTAGATCAATGTACACTATGGAAACAAGACTAACATACTGCCTTCTGTGGGGGGTGGGGGGAGGGAAGAAAGATTAGGGGAAAAATTGTAAAAAATTCAAAATCAAGTCAAATCAAATCAAAATTTAATTGACTCTATAGTCCTGTCTAAACTTTGTCCTTTGGATAGTTGACATTCTGGAAATCATTCTGGAAATATTCTTTTGGATGGAACTGAATTAAGATAATGGCAATGATAAAAGTGGCAATTGCCTAAGTTTGAATGTTTTGGAAGCTTAATTTTTTTAAAATTACTTTTTCAATTAAAAAATGGAGTTTTCAGGGTGGCTAGGTGGCATAGTGGGGGGGTGGCTAGGTGGCATAGTGGATCAGCCTTGGAGTCAGGAGTATCTGGGTTCAAATCCAGTCTCGGACACTTAATAATTACCTGCTGTATGGCCTTGGGCAAGCCACTTCATCCCATTTACCTTGCAAAAACCCTAAAAAAAATGGAGTTTTTTTTTCACTTTTTGACTCCACACTGCCCATTTCCCTAAAAAAAAGAAAAAGAAAATTCTTATAACAGTTACAGCTTTGCCTCTGTGTGGAAGTAGGTAGCATTCATCTTGGGTGGAACCATGATTGATCAATTGTGTTGATCAGAGTTCTTAAGTCTTCTAAAGTTGCTCATTTTTACAATATTCTTGTTATTGTACAGATTATTCAGGCTCTTCTCATTATTCCCTTAACAAATTCAATACAAATTTTCCCATTTTTTTTCTAAAACTTTATCTTTCATCCTTTCTTATACACAATAGTATTTTCATTACATTCACATATCATAATCGTGTAATAATTGCCTAATAAAATACCCCTTTGGACTCCAATTTTTAGTGACTATGTAAAGATTTGGGGGTTCTTTTTTTTCCTTTTTCTTTGGCCTCTCTGAAGTATAGGATTAGTAAAGCTTGGTCAAAGAGGATGCATAATTTAGTAACTCCTTTAGAAGAGTTCCCAATATTGTCCAAAATGAGTAATTCACTAGGAAGGAAAAATTCATTTACATAGGGCCTGCCTATGAACCAGGCACTATTCTAAATATTTCTTGAGACCTACAACAATCTTTCAAGGTCAGTGCTGTTAATCATTCCTATTTCTCATTTGAGGAAACTAAAGCAAACAGAGGTTAAAGGACTTACCCAGAATCACATAGTTAGTGTGCCTGAGATTGGATTTGAACTTAGGTCTTTCTGACTCCAGGTATGACATTCCAACCACAGCACTACCTGATGTCACAGATTTATCAATTGATTTATCAACAATGTATCAAAGTGTCTTATTTTTCCTTAGTCCTTATAACATTTCATTTACATTTTCCCCTCAATTTGATCAAAATAACAGATGTGAGGCAGATCCTCAGAATTGCTTTAAACTGAATTTTTCTAATTAGATTTGGAGCATTTCCTTATATAGTAAAGATAGTCTGGATTTTTTTTTTCCTTTTAAAATGTCTGTTCAATGAATCCTTTTACCATTTCTCAGTGGCAGAATGAATCATTTCTTATATGCCTAGGAAACATGACCTGTATCAGAAAAATTTACTGTAATGATTCTTTTTCCTTTCTGTTAGCTGTTACCTTTTTGATCTAAATTATGTTGGTTTTATTTGAGCAAAACTTTTAAAATTCTACCTAATCAAAACTGTCCATTTTATCTTCTTATATGAAATCTTTTTTTTTTAGTAAGGCAAATGGGGTTAAGTGGCTTGCCCAAGGCCACACAGCTAGGTAATTATTAAGTGTCTGAGACCGGATTTGAACCCAGGTACTCCTGACTCCACGGCCGGTGCTTTATTCACTATGCCACCTAGCCGCCCCCATTTTATCTTCTGATAACTTCTTTTTATTTTAATGATTTTTTATTTTTACATTGTTACAATAATTTCTTGTGGAAATAAACATAAAGCTCCCCCCAAAAAGATAGATTTCTATACCCTATTGATTGTGTATGTTATTTCATCTCTCAACCATTTCCAATGAGAATGAAGGCTCACTCATTCCCCCCTCACTTTCTCCCCTTTTACTCCATTACAAAAAACTTTTTCTTGTCTTTTATAGGATATATCTTAGCACATTCTACTTCTCTTTTGCCTTTTTCCCAGTACTTCTATCACCCATTGACACCATCTTTATACTATATTATATCTTTATATCCAGCTTCCTCCTGTGCCTTGTTCATATATGCTCCTTCTAACTGCTCTTATTAATGAGAAGGTTCATATGAGTTATCAGTATCTTCTTCCCATGTAGGAATACATGCAGTTCAACATCATTAAATCCCTTATAATTAGTCCTTCCCATTGACCCTCTCTATGCTTCACCTAAGTCCTGTACTTGGAGAATTTTCTGTTCGACTCTGGTTGTTTCAACAGGAAAATTGGAAAGTCCCCTGTTTCACTGAAAGTCTGTTTTTTTCTCCTGAAAGAGGATATTCAGTTTTGCTGCTAGTTGATTCTCAGTTATAATTCAAACTCTTTTGCCTTCTGGAATATCATATTCCAAGTCCTATGAGCCCTTAATGTAGATGCTGCCAAATTCTATGTAATCCTGACTGTAGCCCCGTGATATTTGAATTCTTTCTGGCTGCTTGTAGTATTTTCTCTTTGACTTGGGAGTTTTGGAGTTTGGCTATGATATCCCTGGGAGTGTTTTGGGGGTGGGGTATTTCTTTCAGGAGGTAATCAGTGGATTCCCTCTGCTTCTAGGATCCCAAATTGAGTTTGCTGAATTATTTCTTAAAAAATGACATCTAGATTCTTTTTTTCATTATAACATTCAGGTAGTCCAATAATTTTTAAATTATGTCTCCTGAATCTATTTTCCACGTCAGTTGTTTTTCCAACAAGATATTTCACATTTTCTTCTAGTTTTTCATTCTTTTGAATGTTTTATTATTTCTTGATTTCTTGCAAAATCATCAACTTCCTTTAGCTCCATCCTGCATTTGAAGGAGTTATTTTCTTTAAAGATCTTTAACTCCTTTTCCAACTGACCAATTCTGCTTTTTAAGACATTCTTCTCATTTGCATTTTGGACTACTTTTTCCATTTGACCTAAACTGGTTTTTTTTTAGGTTTTTTTTTTTTTGCAAGGCAAATGGGGTTAAGTGGCTTGCCCAAGGCCACACAGCCAGGTAATTATTAAGTGTCTGAGACCGGATTTGAACCCAGGTACTCCTGACTCCAGGGCCGGTGCTTTATCCACTGCATCACCTAGCTGCCCCTAAACTGGTTTTTAATGTTATTTTCTTCAATTTTTTTTGTATCTCTTTCACCAAGTTGCTGACTTGATTTTCTTGCATTGTTCTCATTTGTCTTCCCATTTCCCCCTCTCTACCTCCCTTCCCTTACTTGATTTTCAAAGGCTTTTTTGAGCTCTTTCATAGTCTGACAAATATTCCTATTTTTCTTGGAGGTTTTAGACACTGAAGCTTTGATCTGATCATCTTCTGAGTGTATATTTTGATCCTCCAGGGGGCCATATTAATTTTTCTATGGTTAGATTCTTCTTTTTCTGTTACTTGCTCATTTTCTCAGCTTATGACCTGATTTACCATACTTCCAAAGCTTTGGGGGGGGGGGGGCTCCACCACTTAATTCCTTTAAGGTCTTATGAGGGGCTCTGACTGCTCTCCTGGCTTGTGCTCTGGTCTGTGGATGACCTTCAAGCACTCCCCTCTACCTTGGAGCTGTCAGGAGGATCCCTATTTCTTTGTGGTAGTTCGGGGGCCCAGACTGTGACCTGGATCTGAGTGTGGGCAAAGAAGCAGAATCCTGCCCCACCTCCCCACCTCCTTACCATCTGTGGACTGAGTGCTCCGGAATGAGCTGCTAGATGGCTTCTCAGGTTCCCTCCACTACCCTGAGGCTGGTGCTGTTCTGGGTTCCATGCTCACTCTAGTGCAGCAAGTTCTCCCAACAACCCTCCAAGCTGTCCCCAGTGATCACTGGGCCAAGAGGTTTGGAAACCGCTCCCACTGCCATGGATCCAGGCACTTCCAGGAACCCCGATGTTTGCTCTGGTGCAGCATGGCTGTTGTCTGGTGCTGTGGCTTTTTCCAACCCCTAGTCCTGCTGAAACAGACCTTTTCCATAGATCTACCAAGTTGTCTTGAACTGGGAAATTGTTTTACTCAGTCTATGGGTTCTGTCCCTCTAAAATTTGGTAAGAGTCACAATTTTATGATTTTTTGGAGCTTTGGGGGGAAGAGTTTTGGGGAATTCCTGCCCCCATGCCACCATTTTGGCTCTGTCCTCTATGATACTTTCTATCTCTTCTTTGGTTAGGAACTCCTCTCCCCAGTCATAAATCCAAAAGGTAATTTTTTTTTACTAGAATTTATTGAGACCATATATATATATATTTGGAGCATATACTGTTGCTCTAAGCCTAATTTCTTTCAGGCTATTTTTCAATTTTTTCAGTAATTTTTTGTCAAATAATGAGTTTTACTCCAGTAACTGGGGCCTTTGGATTTACTAAAGACTAGATTACTAGTTTTGTTTGTTGAAACTTGAGTTTGTGTAGTGAGAGTGTAGTCTTCCATTCCAGGCTCTCTCTTCTCCATTGAATTTATCCCAGACAACTTCTTTCTGTTTAGTATTTTCCTAGATGGTCCTCACATCAGGAACCACTGATTTGAATGTAAATTGGAAGAGACCTCAAAGGTCACCTAGTCCACCTATTAATCAGAAGCCATTTCTATGATATCCCTGACAAGAGATGAACATAGAAATGTCTTTCTTCTTCCCCCTCCAATGAGGAGGAACCCACTACTTGCTGACATGGTCCATTTCACTTGTGAATAACTCTAATTGTTTCAAAGCTTTTCATTTAAAGTAGCAGCAAGATGGTGGAGGAATGGGAAGCAATGGAATGAGATCCTCTCCATAAACTCTAACAGTTCTAGAAAATGAACCAGACCAAATCCTGATAGAGAAATACAGGAAAAAGTCATGTGAGACCTTTGTCCAGTCCAACTCTGCATAGGGAGACAGGCATGAAGGTCTGTGGATGCTGAAGATGTGCTCAGGCAAGTAGCACACTGAACTGTGATATACATGGAGCAGTGACTGTACACAGGTCCAGAGGTGATCCCAGATCCATAACCTAGGGGCCGGGATTAGGATGAGTGCTACCTGGAAGTTTTGTCTCTTACTACTCAGTCGCTGGTCACAGATCCTGGGATTCTGATCATGGCAGTGATGTTCTATGGAAGGGAGGTCCTGCTCAGTGTGAGGAGAAAGGAAGTTCAGAAGCTAGTTGCAGAATAGGAGGGATATGACTCAGACCTCAGGTGCAAAGAAAAGTTTCTCTTTCAACTTCTAGCCCAGTTTGCTGAGGAATAACCAAAGTGGACAGCCCAGATCAAAGAAGAACCTGCAATTCTGCTGCTCTGAATCCACAGAACTTTCCAGTTAATTGATTGATAGGGGCAAATTCCATGTCAGAAGAGCTCAGCACTAACTCTGCTCTGAATCATTCTACTTTGGGGAACTGAAAGCTTGTAACTGAGATCCTTGAATACCCATCACTTAACAGCAATCTCACTCACCCAGACTTTCCCTTTGGAAATATGGCAGAACCTAACATTAAGCTCAAAATCAGGAAGGAGGTAATGGACAAACAAAAAAAAAATGAACTGTATTATAGTCAGCCATTATGGTAGCAGAGATACTCAAGGCATAAAAGTAGGAAAGAATGACTAAAACACAAGCTTTGTTTCAGAGAAAAATACAAATTCAACTATAATTCTTGGAAGAGATGGAAATGAGTTAAAAATGTTTTTGTAAAGAAAGAAAAGGGAGAATGGAAAAGAAATGAAAGTTATAGAAGAAAAATTGGCAAGGAGGTATTGGATAAGCAAAAAAATTAGCTGATCAGTTCAATTCAATACAATTCAATGAGAGTCACCATTTATTAAGGACCATTAATTTTGGTCAAAACACTATGTAGTTACAAATGAAAAGTCTCTGTTTAGTGACTTTAAGTTCTCTTGAGAAGATACATTTTAAAAAATAAGTATAATTGGGGGAGGGAATTCTGAGAATAAGAATACTCTGGCATTCAAGAAAAGATTTATAGAGAATCTTTCGCAGAGAAACTCCCAGAGAAAGAATAAGAGAATTCTGAGAAGCAGAGATAAGGAGTATAAACCAGATGTAGAGATAATATATGCAAAAGTTTGGAGTCAGGAGATGGGATATTGAGAGAACAGTCAGTATTCTGGTTTGGATGGAACAGAATTTTTGAAGATTAGTATGAAATAAGGCTGTAAAAGTAGGTAGCAGATAGATTGTGAAGGATCTTAAACTAGAAGTGATTGGTTTGGAATTTGTATTTTATCCTAGAATAATTCTGTGGGAAACCCCTGAAGGTTTCTGTACAAAGGAATGGCATAGTCAAATCTCTAAGGTCATTCAATTGTAATTGTATAGTAAGTAGTTAAGTGATGTGGATCTGGAGTTCAAAAGAAAGAAATTAGGAAGATATTTATACATGTATACATACACACATGCATATAAATACATGAAAATACATATGTATTATATGTGGGGAGAGAAAGAGAATGAGCTGGAAATAACACAAAAAATGATGTTTGTCTTCAATAGAAATAGGGAATTGGGAGAGAGATGAGGAGGTGATAATTTTTGTTTGAACATGTTAGGTTTGAGATAATGATAGGACATTTAAGATATTCAGTAAACAGTTGTTGATGTAGGAATGAATTCGAGACTCTAAGGGGGTATGGTGGTCAAGTTTGTGGTAGTGGCTTGATTTGCTAGCACATGCTAGCTTTCCCTCAGGGAAAGAGGTGAAGGTAATACAAGAAGAACAGGAAAGAATGAAAAGACTGGAATATGAAGCAAAAATAAAATAACAGAAAGAGAGAAAGGAGATTATAGTGAGAGATATTTCATGGAAGTAGTATGGGTGAACAAAGAGATTCAATATATGGCCCCCTCTGTGGGTAGCTGTTGTGAAGATATACACCATGGGAATAAAGGAGTTGATGTCAGGAGCTTTTGTAGAAACATCAATACATTATAGAAGTCTCCAAGTATGAGGGCAAAGATAGGAATGGAAAGACTGTGAACTAGATATTCCATAACTTGAAAAATGAAGTGACCTGAAGGCTAGTAAGAGGACTGATTAAAACCAGACTCAATTAAGTTTACAGACAAGTGAAATGAACTTGTGGAGAAATGATAATAGGGAGAATTTGAAGAGGTCGTAGGTAGCCAGGAACATGTATCCTTTATCTACCTGTCTAATATGTCTAGGGATAGTAGATTAGCTTGCACTGATAAGGATGACTGAGAGAGAACTAGATGGAAGCACAAAAAAATGTAAAGAATTTAAGAAGAGATCTAGGATAGAACTGGAATTTCAAAGGGCAGTAGAAGACAGGGACTGGAGCAGGCGGTCCTAGGAGAAGGAAGTATGAATCTGCTAGACATCCAACTAGGGAAGTACCTGTTCTTCCAGTGCCTGTGAAGACAGCAGTAGCATGGCTCTTCCCTCTATAAATACCAGGTCAAAAGATAAGAGTCGTTTTGTAGGTTTGAATTCAAAGAATGTTTAGCCTGGTAGGACTAGCAAACCTTAGCTTCATTAGCATAGGCTTCAATAACTGAGAGCTGCCTTCATGCTGGAGTAGAACTTTAGTGGATGACTTCTCATTGCTTGCCCATGTACTACAGACATATAAAAGAACTAGGCCCAGGATAAGATCAAGCTTGAGTGCATTTGGGAAACTGTGGGCAACTTTTAAAAGGTATCTGGCTGCCCATTTCTGGAAAAGCTGAACCCTTTAATACCAATAGTCTCCTGGTGATCAAGTGGGGCGCCAATCATGGGATCTCAGAAAAATCAGAATTCCCAGTGAGGCTAAGTATAATAGAAAGATGTGGGGATACTGTAAGATATGAGCTGTATCCTATGTCTAACAATTATTTGCAAAAATAAAATGAAAGATGTTGTTTGGATGAGTTACAATTCATTAAAGATAAATATATCTGGAGGTAGGCCTGTTCGTAGGAAGGAGAAGGGACAAGAGATAGACAAGCCTGTATGTCCCACTGGTATACACAAAATATGAAAAGAGCCCAAAATATGAAAAGAACTTCCAGTGGATTGGTGGATCTTCAATGAGGAATTTATATAAAGCACATAAATTTCAGAGAAGTGAACCTGTGTAAGTATCAAAGCAGTATGTACAGTAAAGTATGGTATCTGTCCTGTAGCCTCAGTCTTCAAGCACTAAATGGATGAGGCTTCATTTCCTGGTTCCAACATTTACAATCTGTGTGGATATCAAATTATTTAGTTATTCAAAAAACATTTATTAAGGGCCTACGATATTATGCTAACTAAGACCTAGGACAGAAAATCTAATGGGAGAGACAAAGTGGGAATTTAGTTTCTTAAGCTATAAAATGAGGGGATTATATTGGATGACCTATAAGATCTCTTTCAGTTTTAAATAGATGATTTTATGTTTACTCAGCATCTCTAATGTTTGAGTTAAAATAAATAATAAACTGCATCTATTTTTTCTTAGCTTACTATAATAATACCATGTTATAAATCCATATGGATTTGCAGTAACCAGTCAGAAACTAAAGAGCCTAGAAGAGGAGGGAGGGAGGAGGCTCCAAATCAAGCCTTTGGCTTAATTTTATATCTCTAACTTACTTCTTTTTCATACCTTTCCTTCTATTTCTCAGACTTTTCCTCACAATTGGCTGTGAATTAAAAATGAAGAATATTTATTGTTCATTGCCATCAACTTTTGTGTTCCTCTTTCTTAGTTATAAGAACTTATAAACAGAAAATTTTATACTTTTTATCAAGAATACAAGAACCAGTTAAATATGATTGTTAAATTTCCTTTTTTACTTCATTGTGGTCTTGGATTGACTTTTTTTTTCTTTTGTGAATCAATGGCTAGCAAAAGAAAATAGGGTGCCCCCTATGCGTGGAGAAATTAAATTCAATTGTTAGGCACAACTGGTAAAGACTGAAGAACACATGGGTTCAAGTACTTACTCTATTATATAAAGCTGGGACATTTTGGGTAAAACCTTTACCTTTTAAAGTTTCAATCTCCTTATCTGTGATAAATAAAATAGGGATAACACTACACGTATTACTTACTTCATAGAGGTATGGTGAAAAAATGCTTTGAAAATAAGGTGCTATAATAATATGAACTATTAAAAAAAATGTTGAGTATCTGTGTATAAAGTATATTGCTAGGGGAAAGTTACCTACTGGACTCAAGGAACTAACAATCCAGCAGAAAGCTAAAACATGAAGATAATTTTTAAAAATATAGAGGTACAAGGTATGAGATTTATGAAGATAACCTCCAGGGGCAGCTAGGTGGTACAGTGGATAGAGCACCGGCCCTGGAGTCAGGAGTACCTGAGTTCAAATTCAGCCTCAGACACTTAATAATTACCTAGCTGTGTGGCCTTGGGCAAGCCACTTAACCCCATTTGCCTTGAAAAAAAAAAAGATAACCTCCACATGTGAGGAGCAAATAGTATTACACTCCACAAAAGTGGAGCCTAAAGATTCCCAGAACTGTCATTTCCTCAGATATAATCCCTTCCCCCACCTCTTTGCCTCATCACTAGTAGGAGGGAACATTTTCTCTGATTGGGAGACTCAGAAATTTATCTTGCTAGAATCCTTTCTTCCTCTCTTCTCCCTTTCACCAAACAGCTGCAAAGTTCAGGGGTTAAGGTGATTGGGGCAGTGCTCTGGTTTCCACAGGGCATGGCAATCAGTTCACTTGGATCGTCTTTTAGTCTAGGTGAGCAAACCAAGACTCTCTTAAAATCCCAATTAATATATGGGTCCAAATCTGTTCTTCTTTAGCTCATTTTATGGCATCTCTCTTCATTGCAGAACAAACTGTATAATTCATTTCCACTAAGACTTCTCTCTTATAACACTTTCTCTAAACACTAAGATCTCACCCTTCTTTTATAACTTTCTCTAGTTTTTTTGTTTTTTTGCAAGGCAGTGGGGTTAAGTGGCTTGCCCAAGGCCACACAGCTAGGTAATTATTAAGTGCCTGAGACTGGATTTGAACTCAGGTACTCCTGACTCCAGGGCCGGTGCTCTATTCACTGTGCCACCTAGCTGCCCCTATAACTTTGTCTAAAACTCATTTTTGGAGATTCCAAATTAGACCTTGCCATGATTGTTTCTTGTATTATTTCTGTGGTTATCTTACTGTTTACTTAAACATTTGTATAATTAAGAAAATGTGTTGTTCTGCTGGATGACCAAGGAAGTGTTTGAAACACAGATCTGTTTTAGCTCAGTTTTCCTGTTTACAGAACAGGGATGATGGCTTCTGACAACCCACCTGATTTGGAGGTTCTTAGATGCTGTAAGATATGAAGTTAATGTAGGATGCTGTGAAGGTTTCTGTTAATCCATGCAATAGAATTTAGGAAAAGGTACTAAATAAAAATCTAATATTCTTAATGTTTTAGATTAGGCAAATAGTAAAACTGATTAGTGGAAAAGGGGGCTATAATAGTATTCTTTCAAGACCACATGATTTATTTTTAGCATTTCTAAATGCTACTTAAAAAAAGATTAAAACATGACTATCTAAACGTTACAGTTTTCAAGTTTATATGGTACATGCATATATGTATAGTTTATTATATACAAAATATTGTATATCATATATTGAATGTATGTATCTAGACAACTGAAGTGATCCTGTAGGAAACATCTCTTCACATGAAGAGATGCTTCCTACAAGATCACTTCAGACAATATTGCATATTATTATATATATATATATATAATATATAAACCTGAAAGTCAGTTTTAGAAAACTGTATTTTATCTTATTTTCTGTAATATTCAAAAATTTCAAGTCCTCTCTAAACAAAAATAAATCATCACATTGCTCTTTAAAGAATAGATTATTACAGCATCAGACAATATTGTATATTATATACAATAAACCTGAAAAAGTCAGTTTTAGACAACTGTATTTTATCTTATTTTTTATAATATTCAGAAATTTCAAGTCCTCTCTAAACAAAAATAAATCATGACATTGTTCTTCAAAGAATACTTATTACAGCATCCTTTCCCCTTTTAATCAGTTTTACTAATTGCCTAAATTCTGATCAAATACTATATGCAAAATACATTTGGTGCCTTCAAAGGCTACATGTTACTTGATTTAATATCAGCAATCATATTACTGTATATATATATATATATATATATATATATATATATATATATATATACTACTTTGGTTTTTAAAATATATATGTGATTCCACAACTGCTTAGAAAATGAACCCTTTATTCAAGCAGCATTTAGTTAAAGGCCTACTATGTGCTAGGCCTTTGAAAGAGACAGTATTACTCTATAGTAGACAGAGTGAATCAATTCTCAGCAATTAGTTTTGGAAGGCTTTATTTAACTTGGCAAGGTTTGGCTGTGAAGTCATTAACATTCTCACTCCGATGGCTTTCATTTGAAAATGAATTCTATGAATGTAAGTGAAACTGTATATTAAAAAAAAAAAGATAACTTGGGTTTCCAAAAAAGAGGACGAGTTAAGAGGACAGGGATCCTTTCGTTCTGGTGACCTAGGATCCACTTTTCTTTGCTGGCTCAGTGAGCCGACAGCTCTTGGAAGGGAGGCAGGCAGCCCCGAGACCCTGGTGGGGGCAACAAGCTGCCTCATTTCATAACGTTCATGTGACTCGAGGCAAAGCAGCTGATAGGAGCGGCGGCTTCCTTGGCAGGCTCGGGCTCACATGACCCCGGGCTCGGGGCTTGCTGTCTGCCTGGGTGCCAAGTCTTGCAGAAGTGTTTGGGCGGCTTATCTGAGTCTCCAGAAAGCAGCATCAGCATTTCCGTGAAGATAAACTTTGTTCCAGAAGAGTGACGAGTCCTGATGAGAGAGAGAGAGAGTCTATGCTCCCCACACACGCACAGACACACACACACACACACACAGATAGACAGACACGGGGCGGGGGAATGACTGTACAGGAGTTTTAAAAAGAACTGGTGCCAGGTACACCAGCAGGCACCCGGGGGCCTGCCCGGCCGGGTGACTCAGCCCTCCTGACCTTGACGTTGCGCTGCGGCGGGGCCTCGGGCCCGGCCCGGCCGGCTCGGCGGCCTCCCGGGTGCCACCCTGGAGGGGGAGGGGAGCAGGCGGGGAGGAATGCCCGAGCCCTCGGGGAATCCCGACCCTTTCTGCCCCCTCCCCGCGGGCACCCGTCGGTCCTCGGCCGCCCCCCCAGCCCCGTACTTCCCTTCGCGTCCACTTCTCCAGGGCAACCCATGGCTCCGCGCTGTGCTTCCCATCCCCCGGCAGCCGACGGCGGGTCCTCGCCGGCACCCTTCCTCCTCCCGAGCGTGCGAAGCTTTGGGAAGTGCCACAGGTACCGCCGCGGAGCAGCCTAGGAAATGTGGTTCCCCCGCGGGCGGCAGGCTGCGCCTCCGGGCGGGCCGGGGAGCGGCCGCAGACTACGACTCCCAGCAGGCAGAGCGACCCGTCCGGCGCTCCCTCAGCTTTACCAGAGTGCTTTACTTCCCCCTTCCTCGTCTTCCTTCGCCGAGGCCCCGGGCCGCGCTGCCTCACGGCACTCGTAGTCCTGGCCCGGCCCGGGCCTCCGTGATCCCGAGGCCCGCCGCGCAGGCCGAGAGACTCCAATTCCCAGGGGGCAGAGCGACGGCCGCGCCTGCGCGTTCTCCTCGGGAGGGCGTGTGCGTGTGTGTGTATGTCTGTGTGTGAGAGAGAGGAGTAGGGAAAGAGAGTGTGTGTGTGTGTGTGTGTGTGTGTGAGAGGGAGAGAGTGCGGGTCGGGGTGGAGGCCGTTACGTTCGGGGCAACGGCTACGACGGCCAAGGAGCAATTAGAGAGGCGGCGTCCGGGGCTTCCGCCTGGGCTTCGGCGTCGGCGGCGGGGGCCGCGGAGGGGAGCGGAGCGAGTCGCCGGGCGGGGCGAGCCGCCGGGGCCTGGGCCGGCCGGATCGGGGGCCATGAGCCTGTGAGGGGTCGCCCCGGGGCGCGGAGCCGGACCCCAGCGCGGACAGCGATGTCTCAGCCGCCGCCGCCGCCGCCGCCGCCGCCCCCCCCGCCGCCGCCTCCCCCCGAGGCCGCGGCCGCCGCGGCGGCGGCTCAGGGGGGGCTCGCGAAGCGGAAGGACCGCCGCATCCTGTCCGGGAGCTGCCCGGACCCCAAGTGCCAGGCGCGCCTCTTCTTCCCGGCCTCCGGCTCGGCCAGCATCGAGTGCACCGAGTGCGGCCAGCGGCACGAGCAGCGGCAGCTGCTGGGGGTGGAGGAGGTGACCGACCCGGACGTGGTGCTGCACAACCTGCTGCGGAACGCGCTGCTCGGGGTGACGGGGGCCCCCAAGAAGAACACGGAGCTGGTGAAGGTGCTGGGCCTGTCCAACTACCACTGCAAGCTGCTGTCGCCCATCCTGGCCCGCTACGGGATGGACAAGCAGACGGGCCGGGCCAAGCTGCTGCGAGACATGAACCAGGGCGAGCTGTTCGACTGCGCCCTGCTGGGCGACCGCGCCTTCCTCATCGAGCCCGAGCACGTCAACACCGTGGGCTACGGCAAGGACCGCTCCGGGAGCCTGCTCTACCTGCACGACACCCTGGAGGACATCAAGAGGGCCAACCGCAGCCAGGAGTGCCTGATCCCGGTGCACGTGGACGGGGACGGCCACTGCCTGGTGCACGCCGTGTCGCGGGCCCTGGTGGGCCGGGAGCTCTTCTGGCACGCCCTCAGGGAGAACCTGAAGCAGCACTTCCAGCAGCACCTGGCGCGCTACCAAGCCCTCTTCCACGACTTCATCGACGCCGCCGAGTGGGAGGACATCATCAACGAATGCGACCCTCTCTTTGTGCCGCCCGAGGGCGTGCCCTTGGGGCTGAGGAACATCCACATCTTCGGCCTCGCCAACGTGCTGCACCGGCCGATCATCCTCCTGGACTCCCTCAGCGGCATGAGAAGCTCGGGGGACTATTCTGCCACCTTTCTCCCGGGGCTCATCCCTGCCGAGAAGTGCACCGGGAGAGACGGCCATCTGAACAAACCCATCTGCATCGCCTGGAGCAGCTCCGGCAGAAACCACTATATTCCTTTGGTTGGCATAAAAGGGGCCGCTTTACCTAAACTGCCCATGAAGCTACTCCCTAAAGCTTGGGGAGTACCTCAGGACCTCATCAAAAAGTATATCAAACTTGAAGAGGACGGGGGCTGTGTAATCGGAGGAGACAGGAGTTTGCAGGACAAATACTTGCTGAGGCTGGTGGCTGCTATGGAGGAAGTCTTCATGGACAAGCACGGCATTCATCCCAGTTTAGTTGCAGATGTTCATCAGTACTTCTATAGGAGAACTGGGGTGATAGGCGTTCAGCCCGAAGAAGTAACAGCAGCTGCAAAAAAAGCCGTGATGGATAATCGCCTTCACAAGTGTTTGATCTGCGGTGCCCTTTCAGAACTTCACGTTCCCCCCGAGTGGCTAGCCCCAGGAGGGAAATTGTACAACCTGGCCAAAAGCACCCACGGACAGCTGAGACCTGACAAAAATTATAGTTTCCCTTTGAACAACCTGGTGTGCTCCTATGATTCGGTGAAGGATGTACTGATACCGGACTACAATCTGAGTAATCTCACAGCTTGTAATTGGTGCCATGGCACATCGGTTCGAAGAGTCAGAGGTGATGGTTCCGTTGTATATTTGGATGGGGACAGAACTAATACCAGATCCACCGGAGGTAAATGTGGTTGTGGGTTCAAGCATTATTGGGAAGGTAAAGAGTATGACAATCTGCCTGAAGCTTTTCCTATTACTTTGGAATGGAGTGGAAGAGTGGTTAGAGAAACAGTGTATTGGTTTCAGTACGAAAGCGATGTGTCTTTGAATAGCAATGTTTATGACGTTGCAATGAAACTCGTTACCAAACATTTCCCTGGTGAATTTGGGAGTGAAATCCTAGTTCAGAAAGTTGTCCACACTATATTGCATCAGACCGCCAAAAAGAATCCTGATGACTATACTCCTGTAAATATTGATGGTGCTCATGCCCAGAGAGTCGAGGACGTACAACAGGGGCAAGATTTGGAGTCTCAGCTTCCAACTAAAATTATTCTTACTGGGCAGAAAACAAAAACTTTGCACAAGGAGGAATTAAATATGAGTAAAACTGAGAGAACTATTCAACAGAACATTACGGAACAAGCTTCTGTCATGCAGAAACGGAAAACTGAGAAGTTGAAACAAGAACAAAAAGCTCAGCCTAGAACTGTCTCCCCAAACATTATTCGTGATGGTCCATCATCTGCACCTGCTACACCTACCAAGGCCCCATATTCACCAGTATCCACCAAGGAGAAGAAAATCCGAATAACAACAAACGATGGGCGGCAGTCAATGCTTACACTTAAACCCTCAACGACCTATTTTGAACTTCAGGAAAGCATAGCCAGAGAATTTGATATTCCTCCTTATTTACAATGTATTCGATACGGTTTTCCTCCTAAAGAGCTAATGCCCCCCTTAGCTGGAATGGAAAAAGAGCCTGTGCCCTTACAACATGGTGATAGAATAACAATAGAAATCCTAAAAGGTAAAGAGGAAGGTGGTCAGCCCAGTGCAGCACACTCAGCACACACTGTGAAGCATGAAGATATTGCTCTTACTAGCAAAATATCTTCTAAGGAACTTCAGGAGCAGACTGACAAAGAGATGTACTCCTTGTGTCTTCTGGCAACTCTAATGGGTAAGATCAGTTTAATTTTATATCTTCTCTGTAAAATGAAGAAAGTATTGTTCTCCCTTCTATTCCTGAAGACCTTGAGTCTAAAAATCAGATCATATATACTGGGAGAAAATAGCTTGCTTTAGGTTTTTGACATGACTGTATAAATATGCCAGATTGTAAAGACATGCTTTTTGCTGTCATTATAGATTCCTTAGAATAACTAATTTATACTTGCAGTGTTTTTTTTTGTTTTTTTTTTAAACACCACGTTATGCCCTTTCATTTTCTTTGAAGGTTTAGGTGGCAGTTGAGTCTATCTACCTTTCTTCCTTTGATTTTTTTGTTTAAATTTATTTTGTTTTCCTGTGTTTAGGTCAGGTGATTCAGGACTTCCTGTCTGATGAATTGCAGATTCTGGTGTCGATATTTCCACCCTACCCCCCACCTAATTTAATGGTGGTGTTGATTTAGCTCCTTTTCCTGTTCTTACCTCCTCCCACCCTTACTCCTGTTCACATCTTTTTTTTTTTTTTTGGTAGCTTTAAGTGCTTTCCTTGGCCTCAATGAATCTGTCTTTGATTGTGATGAAGTACCATAGGGAGAAGGAGGTAGGTAGTATAGGGTTGTTTAAATAAATTAGGGATAATGAGTATGACTTTTCCTTTCCAATGATTCTGCTGATATTAATGAAAAAAAAACCTCTTGTTATCAGTGAAATGTTATCAGTTTTTAGACAGTAATTTTTGTATTCTAGCCAGTTTGGGTAGAAAGGTTTATAACATAGCAGTGAAATGTTGCCAAATGAATTTAGACTTTTATTTGTATTAAAATTTGTAATTTGACCACTGTACATGGTGATTAGGATATGAAGAAAACAATGTAGATACCAATAGTTGCTTATTTTTTTTCTTGAAAGATTTTCTGATTTCCATCAGGATAGCATCATAAGTGGTTCCATTCATTAAAATGCTAGTAAATGTCAATGTTTCTTTGCTTTCCTAGGTAAAAACTCAGATTTCTTCCTGAACAGTTAATTTTGGGGGGGGTTCTAATTTTGATGGGAAATAAAATCTTTTTAATATATTGGTTTAGTATTCAGAGTGTTTAATTCAGGAAATTTAAATTCTAGTCCAAACTCCTCTATAAACTAATTCAGATCTTTTAAAATAATAATTTAATGAACTTTGAAGAGAAGGGTGAATTTTTTAATTAGAAGCTAAATCTTTTGAATCAGTTATTTTGTTTAAATCAAATAAATATTAGTTAAATATGGTTATTTATTAACATCTTTTTCTATGAGATGCTTTCTATGAATGCTTTCTCTTAATATGTAAATATAAACACTTAAGCTCAGAGATTTTTTTTTCTTTTAGAGCTTGTAGATTTTTAACCCTAAGGGAAATCTCTTTATCTACTCCAGACTTCCTAATTTTACATATGAGGAAACTGAGACCCAGAGAGAGTTAAGTGATTTGCTCAAAATTGTGGCAGAGGATTTGAACCTGAATATTTTGATACCAAATCCAGTATTTTTTTTTTCTGCCAAACTTTTAAGAGGACATTTACTATAACTGTGTTAAGTGCAATGTAAGATACTTAATAAAATGTGACCTTTTTTTGAAGTGTTATTTATAATTTTGAGTTCTAATCCTTAGATTTTCATCAACTGTAGCCTTGAATATGTCACTTAATCTCCCTGTGTCTCAAACTTTCTCATTGGTAAATTGAAGTATTTGGACTAGATGATATCTAAGGTCCCTTCCAGTTCTAACATTCTCTGTTTATCTTGAGGATCTGTTTGGCAAAGGATAGGGAACACTTGGTGCCTGGACTGAAGAGTCTGTAAAATGATGGAGCTCAAGATGGAGCTGTGATGGATGCTTTGTTTCTTAAATGACCACATTTGAATAAAACTGGTGATAATTAAGAAAGTACCTTACTGGTACTTCTACACTTTACTACTTTACTTTATTTGATTTCCATCCTGAATTTAAGGATTCCTGTGACTTTATAACTTTTATCAGCTAGTCACTAATACACTTTACCATGTAGAAAAATTATAAAACCCCCAAATGTCAGCAAAATATAATTTTGAAAGGTATATTACCTTACAAATAATAGTGGATGTTGCAGACATTAAAACAGGTGACTTTTAGCATCTTCCATTAAAAAAAAATTGACCACTAATAGAGATTTGTAGCATTGTTTTATAGGGTTTTTTGGTACAGAATATCCATATATCAGAAAAGCATCTCTCAGGTGCATCTACTGTATTACTAATATTTGTCATTGGCCAGTGTGTAGAGCAAGCCTTTTTTCTAAAGCGCTTTTCTGTAAAAAGCAGGATTCTACCAGAATAATGTCATCTTTTATGGGTTAGGCAATTTTTTCACCCAGATTACTAAACATTGATGAACTTAATGCCTTTCTGCAAGTTTCTGTCAGTCTTTAAATGACATATGGGTACATATTGCGCATCCTTTGAGACTGTTGACTCTACAGAATTAAAATGTATAAATCCAAATTTTACTTAGTGTATTAATGCTGTATTATTAGTTCAGTTTCACTGATTTTGTTGTTGTATTAATTCAGTTTTCTTCCCAACACATTTTTTTTTTTTCCTTCTTAAAATGACATCCTGATTTAGGTGAAAGAGAGAATAACTTATTTTAGAGTTTAGAAGTGGTGGTATAATACTTTATCTGTTTTTATATCAGTGATTGCTCATTTCTTGGGAATGGAGAGATGTTTTCATTGTATGATTTTTGGAACCTCTTCCTAATTCCACATCATTGCCCCCAAAGAGCAGTATGAATTTTAAGTGATTTTTGTTATAATTTACTCTATAATTTTAAAATCTTAAAACCCAGGCAAAAATACAAAATCAGTGTTAGGAACACTGTAAATGTAACTGGACCTGAATATGATAACTATATTTCTGATTATTCTTTAAAATATTGGAGAAAGGCAGTTTTATGAATTGAAATGACACTTTAGTACCTCACTTCACCATGTTTCCCCAAGCTTTCTGTGGAATATTATGTACTCCTAACAGGGAAGCATTCATAACTTTGTATAAAACTTCATTAATAGATTCATTTGCACAGTGCTGTATGTTACTATGTTTTACATGAAAACATATTTTCCAAAGACATGAGCTTTAACATTGATTGCATAGAGTGGATATACTTGAGAAGTTGGGATAGGAACTATTTTAGCCAAATCTATGTTATAGAAAGGACATGAGAGAGTAGATGGTGATAGCTTCTTTTAATTAGTCTGAAATCTTTTGTAGTAGAAACAGATATTCCTCATTTGCAGCAGAAATGTATATTTTGGCAGTATATTTTTAATGTTATATAGATTCTTTAGTTCATAGTCATCTTCATTTTTTTTTTTTTGTTGAGTTTTAAGAGTATGTTGAATTTTAAATTTCCATCACAGAATTTACCAAAATAGTTAAAATTTTTATTTTGTGTTACTTTTAGGTTTCAGACTTTATAGTTAAGACTGTGGACAAGTCACTTAACTCCATTGCCTTGCAAAAACTTAAAAAAAAATTGTAGTCAGATCTCAATTATAATATTCATTTGTGAATTATCAGCCAGTTTTAGATCCTTGACCATTTTAATCCATTACTATTTAGGTTACATGCCTCATCTGAAAAAGGGTTAGAACTTGACATCTCACTCCTGTGCGTTGTGCTGTTTCTTGAGTTTTTTTTTTTAAATGAATATTCGTAGGGTGGTAGATTTAGAGTTGAAAGGGACCTTAGGCATCATCTAATACACTCTCTCATTTTACAGAGAAGGAAAATGAAGCCCAGGAAGATATTGTGCATTACTGAGGTCATGTAGAAAGTAATAAGAAGCAGATCTGGTATTAGAAACTCTGTCACTTGACTTCAAATCTCAGTTTTCTTTCAACTATGCCACTCTGCTTCATAATTAAAACAACAAGGTGGTTGTTAGAAATTGATTGAAATATCAATTGCTAATTTTCCAATACTTGGTTGATATGAGAGGTTTAAATTGAGACAGGTATACTAAGAAAGAATGGACAGGGAAAGAGTGTTTATAATTCCAGCTGTGTTACTACTGGGGTTGAAGTCAAGAGCCAAAGAGAGCATGGGAGTTTTGGCAATGGGAGCTAACTGCAAAGCATAGGTTCCTTGAGATTAGGAATGGGTTTTAGTGAAGGGCCACCATCCCTGTTTTCCTGACTTCAAGTTTTCACTTTTTCATCAATATCATTTATAGTTGGCAAACTTAAAAGCAGAGTTAGAAAATTTTTCCTAAATGTGGAGTTTTCTATAATAAGAAGAAAAAAATTATAGCCATTTGGGAAAGAGAAAGTGTTGAACATTTAAGACCTATTGAAGGTCTCCGTGAAGGTTGAAGTGGTTATTCAGTCCCAGTAGAGGAGAAAGTGAGACTGGTGACTAATTTGGCACTGGGCCTTCCCCTTACAACACTTCACATGCATGTCATGGCATCACCTCCCTGATTGTCATGGTCTTCTTTGAAAACAAAGGGCAAATACCATCATCATCAAACAAACACTTATTAAGTGCCTACTATGTATCAGGCAATGTGATAATTCCTTAAGAAATACTAAGGAAAGGGATGGCCAGGTGGCGCAGTGGATAGAGCACTGGTCTTGGAGTCAGTTCAAATCTGGCCTTAGACACTTAATAATTACCTAGCCGTGTGACCTTGGGCAAGCCACTTAACCCCATTGCCTTGAAAATTCTAAAAAAAAAGAAATACTAATGAAGAAGATAGCCCTAGTCCTTGAAGAGCTCCCAATCTAATGGGGGGGGGGGGAGAATATGTGAAAATAAACTATATAGGCAATTAATAAACATTCATTAAGTGGCTACTGTGTGCCAGTCACTATGCTAAAATGCTGTTTGAGGAAATACTTCAAGTGAGGGAAGGCACTAGAAAGGGATTAGGAAATGCTTTCTGTAGAAGGTAGGATTTTAACCAGGTCTTGAAAGAAGCCAGAAAAACTAGGAGGTGGAGATGAGGAAAGGAAAAAGTCTATATATAGAGTGGTTAGGAATAGGTTAAGAATAGTCAGAAAAGAAACTGAAGTAGAATCATTATTGCTTTGTAATAGCACTGGGCAAGTTTTGCCAGGGAAATTATAAAAGAAATAATTGTCTTTATTTTTTGGGGTCATTTATTTCAGGTTGTAGTTGGTAATAGTAGTTCACATTTATATGGTGCTTTATCAGTTTTTGCACTTTTTAGTATCAACTGATCTCTGAACGTCAGTTTCTCATGGGTAAAATGGGGATAATAATATTTGTATTACATACCTTATAGGACTGTTGTAAGGACAAGCCTTTGTTTTGAATATTAGAGTTGTGAGGGACCGTAGAGCTCATCTAGTCCAAACCCATCATTTTTCTTAATTGTTTATGGATAAAATGGTTTCATCGACAAAGCCCCATTCTAAAACCATTGTTTTTATTGTTTTTAGTGAGATAATAAAATGAATTCTAGCAGGTTCTATGGACCTTGCTACCAATATTGACTCTGGATCTGTTTTTGTTCTACAGGAGAAGATATCTGGTCTCATGCGAAGGGACTTCCACACCTGTTCCAACAGGGTGGGGTGTTCTACAACATAATGAAGAAAACCATGGGTACAATTTATTTCTAACTTTATTCTTGGATCATATATCTACTCAAGTCATTTTGACATTAGGAAAGTTTGCATTTAATTGGGTATACCTTTAAAAAAATCTAGATTGTAGCTATCATCAGTATATAGTAGTCAAATCAATTAATGTGACATTGAACTGACATCTATTGGTCATATTTTTCTTGCCATTTCATCACTAAAAGTGTTCAAATAACTTGATCTTTTTTCAACCTATCTAAAAATTGTCAATTTCTAGTAGAAAAGTTGAGTAGTTTTTTTATTTTATCAAAATCCATGGGATAATAGTTATACCTCATGATTAGAAAGTTATGATTATACAGTAAATAGCAGATTGACTAGCAAAGTCAATCAGAACCAGAAAATATGTAGATTTCTATATTTGAGATTTTCTGGCCCAAATTTAATTACTAATTAACTTTTCCCCTCCCCTTATATCTTATATACAGTAGTGTACTGTTGTATACATACACATACTTAGAGTACTAGGCACACATCTTTTTTTTCCTTTGCTCACTAACATAGACACTCTTTCCCTAAGTTCTAGGGATATTGTCAAGGCTTCCATTTCCTTTGAAGCTCTGTTCTTATGAATTAGCATTTACTTTTTGGCTTATCTGGGTCCCACTAAACTTTACATTGTAATTTCATTCCATTTAAAGTAACATTTCCCTTTTGTTAGTGTTTTCTTGATTATGTTCCTCTCTGAAATATCTTTAAAATGTTTATCCTTTTAAGAGTTCTTAGCTGTATGGGACAGAAAAGTAAATTATTGAAACTCTGATGTATTAAATTCAGTCATTTGAAATTGAATCTCCCTAGAAAATTGTTTCCTAAATCTATTTCTTGTCAGATTGCCATTCAACAAAGCATATTGTAGGTGGGTGAAGTTTCAATGGCCTTTAGGACAATTTCACCTGCCAAATTATTCTTTTGTTCCGGTGTTCTAGAAGTTCATAGTGTGTTGCATTTTCTACCCACGTAAGTCCTCTTCTCCTTCCATCCCTCTCAAAACTATATTAGCAGAGACACAGTCAGCATTTATACCTAACTGATCAAATCCATAGTAATAAATATCCTAAGATCTTTGTCCTTTGCCTCATATTTGGTACAGAGGAAATTTAGTGTTACTTTTGGAATTTGGGGAAATATTTAAACTAAATGACTAAAAAATTTTATGTTCTATTAAGAGGATAAGGCAGCAGCTAGCTGGTGGAGAAGTAGATAGAGTGCTGGGTCAGAAAGACTCATCATCCTGAGAAGAAATCTGGCCTTTAGCACTTAACTAATTGTGTGACCATAGGCAAGTCATTTAACTTTGTTTGCCTCAGCTCTTCATCTGTAAATTGAGATGGAGAAAAAAATGATAAACCATTCCAGTGTCTCTGCCAAGGAAAACCTAAATGGGGTCACATGAAGTAGGATAACATTGAAACAACTGAATAACAACAATAACAAAACAGACTAACTATAAAAGTGTAGTTCTGCAGTTTTAAAGTTGAGATATATTGATAAAATTCACAAAGGCATATAAGTTATGGGGGCAGCTAGGTGGCACAGTGGATAGAGCACCGGCCCTGGAGTCAGGAGTACCTTGAGTTCAAATCCAGCCTGAGACACTTAATAATTACCTAGCTGTGTGGTCTTGGGCAAGCCACTTAACCCCATTGCCTTGCAAAAACCTAAAAAAAAAAAAAAAAAAAAAAAGGTATATAAGTTATGACATTAGATAACCTAAATGACCATAAATAAAGGAGGTTATCTGAAGAAATGATAAGATTTTTAATGTGCAGTAACTTAAATCTAGTTTTTATAAGCATGGCAAGAAGGTTAAATATTTTTCTAGTTGAGTAACTAATTTTACTAAAGCTTTGTTTAGTTGATATCTCTATTGAGTGGTATGAAGTTTGAAGCAGCTGCTGACTGACTGCCCCATTGTTTGCCAGAATGATTGAAGAAACTACTTGGGCTTATTTGGTCTCCATTTTTCTTGGTTTCTTAAGTTTTGAATGAGAGAGATTTAAAATCACATTTAGTTTTGATATAATACATTATTATCAGTTTTTGAAAAATCCACACTACCCTACCAAAAAAATAGTTGTTTTTCTTACTTGGTAGAAATTAGTTTTAGTTCTACTGGCATTGGAAAAAACCTAAAAAGTAAAACATGTTTTCTGGATAAAGTCTTTATTAGATGGAGTAGCAACTCTCCATTTTCTTTCTGTCTTTTTCCTCCCATCGCCTTCATTTTCAGAAAGAAAGGGACCAAGTATGCTTTAGGCCATTTCCAGTGATAAAGAATAGACTCTAAAGGACAAAAAGATTTATAAGTTAAAAGTATTTATATACCTAAAATAGCCTTATATACTTTGGAGATATTAAAGTCTTCTTTTTAAAATTCTTAAGATCATATGAGGATGAAGAAGTATGTTAAATTATGCAAATTTTTTTGCAATTAAAACATTAATTCAGAGAAAGAAACATTACATTGTGGTATATAGAGGCTAAACAGGTTGGCACTAAGCATATCAAACTACAGGTCTGAATTTTTCAAGATTTCAACATTTGTGATAATTAGGAAAGGTTACAAATTTTACCTTTTTGTCACCTTGATAAAGGAAATT
Source organism: Macrotis lagotis (assembly GCF_037893015.1). Lineage (NCBI taxonomy): Eukaryota > Metazoa > Chordata > Mammalia > Peramelemorphia > Peramelidae > Macrotis > Macrotis lagotis. The sequence continues at coordinate 411,381,065 of NC_133666.1, forward strand.
AATAATATAAAGAAAATTGCAAGTGAGATTTTAGTTTTCCTTGTTTTTAGTATTTTTATTTATATCATTCATATGTTTATATTTTAAACAGATTTTTATTCATAACTTTTGTTTTTATACTTTTGTTTTCTTCTTGATTTTTACCTTCCAGGGAACCATCTCTTATAATAAAGAATTTTTTTTTGAAAGGCAACGAGGTTTAAGTGACTTGCCCAGGGTCACACAGCTAGGTAATTATTTAAGTGTCTAAGGTTGGATTTGAGCTCAGGTCCTTCCACAGCTAGCTGTCCCAAGAATTTTTTTCAAAAAGAGGAAAAATATCTTAACAAAAGTGATCAATTTATGAAAAAATTGTGTCATCATATACAAGATGCCAAATTGTAACCTCTTCAGAGTATTAGGGAAAAGGTATGTTGTAGGTCTTCTTTGAGCTTTATAATTTCACAGCATTCTGTTTATTGTTTTGTAGTTGGTTTTTTCATTTACATTGTTGTGATTGTATATATTATTTTCCTGGCTCTACTTTCTTTCTTTTCATCAGTTTGTGCCTTAGATATTCATCGTAGCTATCATTTCTTGGAGCTTAAAAGGATTCCATTATATTCCACAATTTGTTTAGTCCTTCCCAAATTTTTGCAGTCACACAAAAAAAGTGTTGCCTGCCTCAGAAATTTTGGTGTAGAGTTATTATTCTTGTAGAGGTATTCTTATATGTCATTCTTCCTACAATTCTCTATAGGTCTTGGGTTAGATTCCTTCATCTGACACCTACTGGCTGGGTGAATCTAGGCAACTCTTTTTTTTTTTTTAATTTATTTTTATTAAAGATATTTGAGTTTTACAATCCCCCCCATTTTACACCCCCCCCCCCCCACCACCATGGAAAGCAATTAGGCCACTCTTTAAGAACACAGGTTACCAAAAGGGTACTGAGTCTGGATTATATAAGTATTGCTCCTAGGGAGACTGAGTTTAATGATTTCTCACTTTTGATTTGGGAATGGATTGTTATTGACTGAATGCCTACACTGTCTGGTCCAGTATGATCAGACGCCAATATATTTTGAAAGATGCATCCTAAAAATGCAGTTAAAGTTGTCTGTTTTAATCAAACAGAGCAAACTTAAAAGGAAAAATAAAATATTTTTATAAAACCATAAAGACTGGAAATTTTGGAATGCTTCAAAAATGTATGATAGGATTTTAGATATAGAGTCATAAAGGATCTCAAACACCAGTCTTTCCATTTTACTCCCTCATACTATAGTTAAGGAAACTTTGACTTAGGAAGGCTAAGTGATTTATTTACTTTAGGGTTGTATAGGTAAGAAGCACCAGAGGTAAAATTTGAATCCAAGGCCTCTGACTGTAGAGACAATACTCTTCCCATTGTAACTTCCCCCATTATCCCCATTTGTTGGATTAGAAATAACATTAACTAACAAGTTTTTATCGTGTCAATTATGTCCTAGGTCCTAGAGACATAAAACTTTTAGAATTTATTTTTTTCTTGAGAGAAAACACATATTTGTTGATTGGTGATTGTCTATACAAACTAGCCTACTATATCTACTGATGGGCCATTCCATCAAGCTATTTTACTATTTACTTACTGCCTTGTGCCCCATCGCTCCTTCCCCCCTTCTAAAAATCCTCCTTTTCCTGATCACTACTTTCCTGTATATGTTTTCCAACTTTTTTTTTTTAATGAGGTTTTTGCAAGGCAAATGGAGTTAAGTGGCTTGCCCAAGGCAATTGCCCAAACTAATTATTATGTATCTCAGGCCGGATTTGAATGCAGGTACTGCTGAGGTCAGGGCCAGTGCTCTATCCACTGCGCCACCTAGCTGCCCCTGTTGTCTACCTTTATTAGAATGTAAGCTCTTTGAGGGCAGAGGATTTCTGGATTTTTTTGTTTTTGTTTTTTTAGTTTTTAATTTGTATCTTTGATGCTTTGCATAGTGCCTGGCTATCTGTAAGTGCTTACTACATGGTTTTTCAGTCATTCAGAGGTAAGGAGAGGGGATGCATTATAGCAATGGGGACAAGCTTTACAAAGTCATAGAAACTGGAGATAATGTGTTAAGTGAGAAAAGAAGGACAGCTTGCCTGGACCACTGAATTCATTAGAGTGTGTAAACTTTAATGCTAGGTTAGAGCTATGCTGTGAAGGCTTTAAATGCCAAACAGATGAATTTGCATATGATGAAAGAGGTAATAAGGGGCCACAGGAGGTTATTGAGTAAGGGAGTGACATATTCAGACTTGGACTTGAAGACTGTCTCTTTGGCAGCTGTATGGAAATTCAGAAATTGGCCGAGGCCAGTTAGGAAGCTAATTGTGAGACCAGACTGTATGAGAAGTGATGAGGCTTCTGTAAATTCTAGTGAGTATAGACCATTTTTCAATGTTACATTCAAAGCTTTTGATTTTTCACTGCTACCTTCAGGTTAAGTTTTCCTGTATGACAGTAAACAAAAGTATATTGTTTGTTTGCTTGCTTGTTAGTATATTATATTTTAAATATATTTAGAATTTGGACCACAAAGTCAGACTGACTTTTTTTTCCTTTAATTGTACAAATCTTGTGAAGTTTTGGGTATATGTATGTAAAAAGAGAATGATACCTTTTTTTTTTGATTGTGAGCATGATAGACTTGGGTTTGAGTACTGCTTCTGTTAAGAACTATATGACTATGGGAAAGGCATCACAGTTTCCTGGGCAACTAAGACTTCCAAGTTACAGATGAGTCTGTGACCTATATTGGGGAATTATCACCCTGAGAATTAAATCACAGGTCCAACTCTTTCCTGCAAAAAAAGGAAAGTTTATGAAGTTAATTTGTATATGTAGATGTTAGAAATTGTTTACAAAAGGAAAAGAATTAAGTATCTTTGTAATACTTTGTGATTTGCCAACATTCTCATTTGGGTCTCATTTTGGAACACTTCAGATCTGCGGTACAAGTATGATTGATTATTCCCATCTCCAGTCACCATTTATCCTTTCCTTTCTTAACATACATAGCCCATTTGTGAACTGTGCAGCCTTAGGCAAGTTACTTACCTTCAATGTGCTTATGTCTCCTCAGTTGTAAAATAGAGGTTGTATTAGATGATCTCTTAAATTCCTTCCACTTTTAAATCTGTCATCTAATTTTTCCTTGCATTTCTGACTTTAAATTACACTTATTCCTATCACATTTTTACATATTTAATTATTCTTTCTCAGGTCTTATTTTCTTAATATAATTGCAAAATTTTTAAGGGTAAGGACTGTATAATATTGGTCAACTTGCATTTTATTAAGTTCCTACTGTGTGCCAGATACTGTGCTAAACACAGGTTACAAGGACAAAATTGAAATAGTCCCTGCCTTCAAAAACCTTATGCTTTATTGAGAGTGGCAATATATATACGTTTTAATTCTCTCCAAGACACCAACAAAGCAGACAAAAGGTGATTTTGAAAGGGGAGTCACCAGCAGCTGGAGAGAGCAGATCATGTTTAGTTGCTTCTTGAAACGAAAGGGGTAGTTAGGTGGCTCAGTGGATAGAGTACTGCCCAAATCAGGAGGATATGAGTTCAAATGTGGTCTCAGATGCTTACTTGCTGTGAGACCCTGGGCAAGTCACTTAAGTTACATTAAGTCACTTAAGTCACATTACCTTCAAGAAAGAAGGAAAGAAATCGAGGATTCCAAGAGCCAGAGATGACGAGGAATATTGTATGCCCTATTCAGTCATACAGATAGAAAATAAACACTGTGAGTGAAGAATTACAAGTAAATCAATATGACTGGAACACAGAGAGCATAAGGGGAATACTTCATAAGTGAATGGAAGGTTTGGAGGGAGTCAGGTACAGAAGAGCTTTAAATGACAAATAGCGATGGAAATTATATTTGTCCCAGAGGCAGTAGGGGGCTCTAAGGTTGAATAAAAGGATGAGATTATCAGATCTATGTTCCTGAACTTGAGGAAAACTATACACATAAGCATAGATATGTATGTGTGTGTGTGTAAATGTACAATACACACACCTCTGTGTGTGTGTGTGTGTGTGTCCAGTGATAATCATAGGATTGAACTGACCTACTGCCATTGTAAGTTCTGGATCAGGATGATGATGACATTTATTTTATTTTTATTTTTTAAAATTTAAGGCAATGGGGTTAAATGACTTGCCCAGGATCACACAGCTTAGGCAATTATTAAGTATCTGAGATCAGATTTGAACTGGGGTCGTCCTGACTCTAGGGCCAATGCTCTATTCATTGTACCACCTAGCTGCCTGATGATGACATTTATAAAGAAGATTCAACATACCATAGGATATTGAACTTCGTTTTTGAATCATAAGAAAGTTAAATTAGGTTTATTGTTTTGTATTAAGGTAATTTTACTTTATTTGAATTTGGGTAATCCTCATGTGATATTTATTTGACAATTCCTTTTACCAGGATACTCAATGAAAATGACCCATTTCCTGGCTATATTAGATAACAGATAAATATGTAATATATATATATATATATATATATTAGGTGGGAGTTACAAGGATGTTAGAAACTATTAAATCAAGAATAATTCTTATTTTTTAATAGCCACAGTTGGTTTGTGTAGAAGAAAAGTTAACTTATTAATAGAAGGTTATGAAAGTGATTGTAAATATAGAAACTTAGAAGTTATATTCTGTCTCCTGCACTAAGAAAGTTCAGATTATTTAGAATGCTAAGAAATAGATTTGTCATTCAGGGAGGACAATAAGCTGTTGTTCTGTAAATTGTTTTTCTTGGTTGATACTAAGGGAAAAAATCATTCCACATTAAGGCATTTTGAATCTTCCAAAGTATTTGTCGTCCTTTAATTTTATTCTTGAATAATTCCTTTCTCATATTTGACTAATTGGTAAAGCATTAAATACAAAAATATAGACATGTTTTTAAAAACTGTAATTGGAAGTTTATGAGAATTCTCCAAGTAAGTGAGACTTCCTTTAATATGCAAATGTATATTGTGGGGAAAAAATGGGAATATGGTAAAGAAAATCACAGAAACTGAATCCAGAATCTCCAAAACAAATGAAGATCAGGAATGGAGTATATAGGAGCAGGAGAGGACCTTATTCCAATTTATCAAGGAATGCAAGTGTCTTACTTGTGAGAGAGGCATAATTCAAAATTAAAAGAGACTTTGAGAAAAACAAAGGCAGACAGCAGTGATGAAGAAAAAGAATATCCAGGTTGTGCTAATCAAATCAGATAGACTAGGAAACACCAAAGTCTCCAGGACAAAGATCAAACAAGAATATCAAGTCTTTGATCTGTAATATTCGAAGAATATTGGAGAAAAGCTATGGCCTAGTGTTAGGAGGAAGAAAAATGGATTCCTAGGGAGAGAGCCAGAATAATGGTAGCTGAGTAGATGAAGTGTCCTTGGAAAGTCATCTCTTTTTTAACCAGAGGAGATGGGGGGGTGGGGGTTAAGGGTCAATCTGTTTTCCCTTCTGAACGGTGTAGTAAGTCATTTAGTCTGATGCTGGAATTAAAAAATGATGTAATTATGGCTCTCAGATTTTAAATAATTTATTCAAGGTCACAGAGTAATTAAGTAATAGATTAATTAGTCTCTAATCCATATATTTTAAATTCATGTCCATCTTTCTAATATGCCTTACACTAACCACCCTCAGGTGGGAAGGAAGAAAGTGGAGTTTATCTATGCCAGGGCCTAGAAGAATGGTTTTTGTCCTCAAAATTGGGATAGAATATATCTGGTACTCTTAAACTGGTTTCAAGATAGACTTACAAAAACAGCTTTCGTTTTTGTCCCTCAAGTCTTTATTTTATGTATTTTTAAAACTTTAAACTTAAATACAAAATAAGAAAAAAAATATCATTTGCACAAAAAAACAATTAGATAGGATTCATAATATAAAGCAATAAATTTCCATTTCAAGAAAGCCTATGTAATTAATGTTACACATTGTGTTCAGAATTGCCCATCTTTTCTTTGCTTCATTGTAGGATTTCTTCTCTTCTCTGCTGTGCACTGTTTATTTCCCTTCTGCAATTTTCCCCCTTTGCCCTCTAGAATAGCTTCAGCTAAGCATGGATATACATATATATTATCTATGAATGTATATTTATACTCAGACACATAAATATATAGATATATTTATACTCACACATAAATATATACATACATATAGACATTAAGAATTATTTTCAGATATTTCAAACTATTCCTATAATTTGGTTATCTGAATAGATTGTGGCTTAATCTGTTTGTAGGCAATATGAGGGGGAAAAAAAGAATAAAGTCAGAAGTGGGGAAGGCTGGGATCCAAAGTCTGTAAGAGACTCCCATTTATTACCCCTGGGTAGGTAAGGAGGAACTGCAATGAGAAAATATGGGTATCATATTCCAATCTGGAGCTACTAGTGATGGACGCTTTAAATATTTACATAGATGAGAACAACTAAATTTTCTTTAAAAGTAGAAATTTTTTTTCTTTAATAAACAACACTATGATCTCTCCCCTTTATAGAATCTTAAATGTACAGAAAACTAGATTAGGTGGTAAAGGGCATGAATTATAGTCTAAAGCTCTTGGTTTTTGTTCTTTATAAGCTATATAATATTTAACAATTTATTTAATCTCTCAGCCTGTTTATTTATAAAATGAAAGTTGAACTTGAAGATTTCTGTGTTAAAATAATCTAAGATGCCATAACAGATGCTTTAGTTACCTGAAATATAGTTTACTTAAAAAGCAGCTAGGGCAGCTAGGTGGCACAGTGGATAGAGCACTGGCCCTGGAGTCAGGAAAACTTGAATTCAAATCTAGCCTCAGACACTTAATAATTATCTAGCTGTGTGATCTTGGTCATTGCCTTGCAAAAACTAAAAAAAAAAAAAAAATTGAGTGTTGTATATATAGGTTAGTTAATGAATGGAATATAGAAGTATAAGAAATCTGACCTCAGAGGTTCTTAAGAATCTAATTATGAAACTAGGCATAGACCAGTTTTTTAAAAAATTTTAAATAATGTATTTCTAAGAGTAAACTGAACTAAAAAAAAAAGGCTTGGTTACTCCAAACATTTCATTTTGTTGGTGTTTTAGGTGTGATGTACATATAAACATAAATAGCATTATCACATTTACCAGCTTAGTGTCTCTCTATGGTGATAGTCCCACTATTCCTCAAAAGCTCAGCCTTTTTTCTCTTCCCTTTCTTTATTTTCCCTTCCCCTTCCCCAAATAATAACATTTCTCAGACCTGCATCCGTGAACAAAACTTCTTTTCGAGGGAAAAAACATTACCAAGGATTGTTTCTCAAGATAGATAGGAAACACATAGCTTTTCTAGACCACACATATCAGAGGATTGCTGGAAATTCTCAAGGACCATTAAGTTCAACTCTTCTCCAACTCTAACCCCTTCTCCACACCTGTCCCCAAGTTCACTGAGGGGTGTGAAAGACAGAACTCTAATTTTACTATTGTTCAGTCTATGATTAGGTCTACTTCTGTAGAAAGCAATATTGAATTTTTCAAAAAATGACTAAAAAGTTCCATAACTGTAACTCGGAGATCCTGTTGCCAGGCATATACCCCAAGGAAGTCAGTTATAGAAAGAAAGGACCCATATTTATCAAAATATTTAGCTCTCCCCCCCCCTTTCTTTTTTGCTCATAACAAAGAACCAGAAACAAAATATGCACCCATTGCTTGGGAATGCTTGCTGTGGTACATAAATGAATGGAATACTACTATGCTATAAAAAGTTATGAATGTGAAGAATATAGAGAAACATACAGATGGATACAAAATAAAGTTCAGTAGAACAAGGAAAACTATCAACAATAACTTTTTGTTAACAAAAACTTTTAAGAATTAAATAAATAAAAAACTTAAATTGAATCACAAGCTTTGCACTGAGGATGAGATTAGATAATGTATCTTCCTTGCATCTTTGTAGAAATAAAGGACATTAGGTGTAGAATATAGTATATGTTGTCATACTTGAGCTTGAAAAATGGGATGGTAATATGGGCACATGAGTGGGTTTCAAGTAGTTTTAATAGCTTTGAACAGTAGTATTGGAGGGTCAGTATTGTAAGGCCAGCTCTAAAAGAGGAAGACTAAATAGGTTAACTATTTGACGAGGTCATAACAGAGAAATAGATTATTTGTGGAACATATTTCTTTGCTTCATATTTCCTTTGCTACATTTCCCCCTCATGCAATTCCAGACCAAATTCAAAGCTTCCCACTCTGCTTAGCAGGTCCAGTTTGAGGAGAGAGTTGAAGTACATTTAACTGAGACAGCATCTGGGGGTGTTGACTCCAGGATTGGGCATAAGTTAATATCCAACTGGGGTCACTAGTTGGAGATGCATTGCTTCTAATGTATAGAAAACGAATCTTAAAGGAAAATTAAGCAGATGAGGTCAAAAAGTGAGCAAGAGAATGATTAGGATTGGGATGAATATAGGGGTCAGTAAAGAGGAAAAAAAGCCAGGAGCCCCACCAAGGGGAGGATCCTGAGAAAGAATAGCAATGCATGGAAATACAGAGAATAAAATAGTACTCCATGATCTCAGCAAAGATTGAAGATAGTAGTTGAATCAGTATTTAGCATATGTCTTATATGTGTCCTCAATTCAGGTAGCATTGGTTTTTTCAGTATGTAGGAGGACACTCTGTGGTAACAAGGCATATTGTATATGCATGCACTCATGTCCTTTATTCCCTGCTTGCTCTGACTGGGGATATGCCATAAAGAGAAAAAGCTGGGACATGATTATATCAACATCAAACCAGACCTTTAAGACAGCACATACACAGAAACTTTGTTTGACTTCAGAGAAGAGTTACAGTTGACATCTAATCATTCATTAACAATTCCATCTCAAAGCCAGACTCAGGAATAAGCAGGTGGGAAATATTCCTTTGCAAAGGAGCACAATAGGTAAACTGAGCCAGAAGGAGCTACCTTGGACTAAGGCCAAAGGCATCTTCTTAGATTTTCCCAGATATAAATTTCTACCTGTAACAGTCTTGGACTGTATTCCCTCTTGAATATCTTGTGACATTTCTCTCAAATGGTAGATTACTGACATTATGTAATGATCCACCAGAGAACTATATCTGAATCCAAACCTCAAAATAAAATCAATTATTGTCCCAAAAACTTTTACTGTAAATGACAAATTCCACTAATCACAACTTAGGGCTAGATATGGTTATTTTTCCTCATAGAGACATAATAAACAATAAAAGTTTACCAGTTCTACCATATAAGAGATCATCCTAAAATTCATCACTTAGCTTTCTTTTTAAGTTTCAGTTTGTTCTAATATGAAAACCAAATCATTAGCAATGACTAATTATAAGTTTAATTATAATGAAATAACTTCAAATAGCTTACTCTTTCATAAGTGATAACCATATAGTTGTACGTAATTCTTCTTAACTTCAGGCAAAGGTGGGAAATTTCATTTCTCCAAGTAGCAGTTATAAAACATTATATAAAACAGGGTTATTAGTAAGACTGGTAAAGTAGTATAGTTGATTTTAAAATTTAAATTTAAAATTAAAATAATTTCCCCACAGATTTTAAGTTTCTTTCAGCTCATATTCTAATAGTATTCAACTTGTTCAACATAACTTGTACAAAAGTTTACCAATTTATACAGTATAACAATATTATAGATTGGAAACTTGAAACAAATCCATTACTGATAAGATGACTCCAATCCAATTAAATGCATTTCCAAATTTTCTTGCGCAAAAAAATTAGGCTTCTTGTCACCATAAGCATTACAATATATTGCCCATGTTTTAAAACCTCATGTCATAGACCTAGCAGTGGAGCTTCCAAAAGAATATTCACAGTCCCAGAGTCTCATTCATCATAGTGGGTTGGATCAAGAAGTTCTCAGTTATGTTTATTAATAATAAACTTTGGGGCTGCTAGGTGGCTCAGTGGATAGAGCATTGGGCCTGGAGTCAGGAGTACCTGAGTTGAAATCCAGCTTCAGACACTTAATAATTACCTAGCTGTGTGGCCTTGGGCAAGCCACTTAACCCCATTTACCTTGCAAAAACAAACATAAAAATAAATTAACTTTAAATTGTGATGTAAAAGGATTAGTCACTAAGTCTTTCAGAACTTGTGAAATGATAGATAATTGTTTTCTGAATAAATCCTAGGGGCAGCTAGGTGCATAGAGCACCAGCCCTGGAGTCTGGAGGACCTGGTATTCAAATGCAGCCTCAAACACTTAATAACTACCTAGCTGTGTGTCTTGGGCAAGTCACTTAACCCTATTGCTTTGCAAACAAAACCAAAAAAATAAATCCTAAAAAGTATTAAAGTTGGAATTTATCAAACCTAAGTTGGAATAACTTCTGAAAACACAGTAAATCCCTGATTAAATTAAAATAGCCTTATATTTTAAAGGGACCAAAATAAACTCTCTTACTCTTGGATGTATTTCCTAAATGGTATTTCACAAAATCTCAATTTATGATTTTAATACTGTAGGGATTATATTTTATACTAATGCTATTTATTCCAAACATTTCCTGTTTGGGGGGTTGCTATTTCCAACTAGTCCACTGCCAAAGATTGCAAAAGCAGCAGTCTGTTGTTAAATTTAGTTTTACCCCAATGATAGAACACTCAGTTAAAATATGGGTTCCACAATCCCAGAAGAAATGTATAGCTTATTAACTGATTCATAGTTTTCTATATTCATCCTTTTTTTTTTTTTATCTTTTTTAGGTTTTTTGCAAGGCAAATGGGGTTAAGTGGCTTGCCCAAGGCCACACAGCTAGGTAATTATTAAATGTCTGAGATCAGATTTGAACCCAGGTACTCCTTGACTCCAGGACCGGTTCTTTATCCACTGCGCCACCTAGCGGCCCCATCCCTTTTTTATCAGTAAAATTTCCAATCTCATAATGTCTAGATTATAAGAGAAATTGTCTCACTAATAACCAAGGCTGATAAAATTATTAACTTTAACAATATTTAGAAAATTTTGGAACATACCAATACCATAAAATATTATGCACTGTAAAACTTGAAACAAAACTCCTTACTTTAGTTGAATAATTTAGGAGAAAACAAAGGAAGTTAACATTTATAGTGTTTGTCCTATATGTTGGATACTTTGTAATCATATGAAATAAATACAGGTGAAGTAATTAGTTCCAAGTCAATAAATAATGCTTTTTCCAATTTATTACAGTAAACTAGATGCCTTTTAAGTACCCACCTAATAACTAATACACTTTTTACTACTCTGAAAATAGAAATTTTGGTATAAGAATTATAGCAGCAATGTCATCACATTACTGCAATAAATTAGCTTATAGATGAAAATTTAGAGACCTACAAACTACATAAAAGACTTACATAACATTTTTTAGAGTGTTTCCTTTTATTTCAAAAAAAAAATTTCAAGTTACTTTGTCATAATTCTTATAGGAAAATTTCCCAATTTTCATGGTAGATAGTCTAATTCAAAAAGTACATTTCAAAACTCTTCCTGTTTTCTTAAAATGCCAGTGCAAGCCTAAATCAGAGGGCTTCCAGGATAGGAGGAACAGAGAGGAAGCAGAGTGAGGAAAATGGAACACAGGTAGCTCATACTTCCCAAGTGCTGTAATCTTATTTTTCTTCAGCAACTTTGGAATTCCCAGAATTCACAAGCCTCAAATTCCCAGAATTCACAAGCTTCAAAGCTGAGTAAGCTTTATGAACTGAAGAAACAACTTTTCCTCTGAGAAAAGCAAGGAGAGAGAATAGGGGAGGGATGGAATCCTCTTCCTCCCAATTCCAACCAGAATGAGAGAGAGAGAGGGAATAGTAAAGAAGTAGCTCCAATAGTCTAGCCTCCACAAAAAGAATGAAAAGGGAACTACAGTATAGAACTGTTAAGGGAAGAGTTCTAACAGAAGGCAGAGAAAAGATGCTCACCCAATAGGAGAAGGAAAGGAGAGGGGGATCTGGATCAAAACACACAGGGAGGAAAAACATAGCCACAGATATACCCCCCCCCACACACACACACATACCCACATCTATACCACATATCCCCCCCACACATACCCACACCTACACCCACACAATTTAACAGCCCTGAAAAAAATCATATAAATTTCATTTTCCTATGCAACCTACATGACTAGACAAAATGAAATTAAACTATCCTTTTTCCTAAGGTCCTAAAGATCGAATTTTTTTTCCAGTGTAAAAAGATAGGCTGAATCTTGAGGCATAGAATTAGATTGGCCTAAGATGCTAGCTGCAGCTTTAGCCATGTAAGTCATAGAAACAAAGATATGCCTTGTAGTTTTAGTTAATGGTAAAGACGTCAAACTATAACGTGCACAGCAGGCTTACCATTAGCCTTTCCAGTGTCCCAGGGAGGGAGAAAAGGCTGGTACCCCCACACTGAAGGGTCCACAGAATTTTGGGGGGCTAGGATAACCTGTAGTGCTCTCAGGACAGGATCTCTGGAAGACTGTGCCAAAACAACATCCTTTCTGACCAGGAAGGGGTAGACCAAAGTATCACAGAGCAGCAGAGGGTGCTTTTTCAAAAGTGACAGCTTACAAACAAAAATAAGAAATGGCTTCTCTGAGAAGCAAGTCTTCTGGAGTTAGCACTGATACCTGCTCCAAGTTTGGATGCCAAAATGTTGGTGACTGAAAGAGTAAATGTGAATGAATTTACTTAAAAAACTGACTCCACTTGGAAGTATTTAGGGAAAAAAAAAGGTTTATTCTGTTAACATAAAATAAAAGGATAAAACAGTAATGGAGATTTAGCAAAGTAAAGGAAGTCAGAACAGTAACAAGAATAATGCAACTGAACTAATCAACAGTCAGCAGGGAATAAGCAGCATAAAAAAGAGAAATTAAGGATAGTTGCAAACTAATTGCAACTGAGCTAGATTTCTTAGGGAAATCATTAGAATTCCTTAGGAATGTAACAAAGCTAAGAGAGAAGGAAAAGTATGGCTTGGTATCTGATCTGGGGGAGTTGGGTAGAGTTAGGGTGATAATATGGGTGAGTTCTAAGTAGTTTCAATAGTTTTGAACAATGAGAGGGAGATCGGTGTTGTAAAGCTAGCTCAAAAAGAAAAGGATTAAATAGGTTAACTGTTTGACATAGGACAAAGGGAACAGATTAATTACAGAACACATTTCTCTGCAACACCAGCACCTCCCTATTACCCCTAGGATAAAATTCAAACTCTTCTGTTATAACATTCAAATTCTTTATTTCAATTTCTTAACTTTACACCAACCTATCTTTCTAGTCTCAATATATATAACTTCTCTTCACATATTTTATAGAACCAAACTGGTTTTCCTACTGTTCCCCTATAGTGTTAGTTTCTTCTTTTTGTGCTTTTCCTAGGTTATCGTCCTGATCTGAAGTGAGTTCTCTTTTTTACCTCCACTTGTTAGAATTCCTAGTTTCCTTCAAGTGTCAGGTCAAATGCCACTTCCTATGTGTGGTCTTTGAACTCCTTAAGGACAGGGAGTATCTTTTTCCTTTTTGTATCCTTGGTGCTAGTAGGAACCTAACAAATACTTAATGACTGTCTGATGGACTATACCTTGAACTGCTCTGCTTTATTCTAGGTTTTTATTCTGGAGTCAGGAGTACCTGAGTTCAAATCTGGCCTGAGACACTTAATAATTTACCTAGCTGTGTGGCCTTGGGCAAGCCATTCAATTCCATTGCCTTGCAAAAACCTAAAAAAAAATTTAGAAACTCAGAAATGTATTTTTGCATTAATTAATAACATTAATGTTTTTATTTAATATTACTTAATATATTATTGAATATATATGAAGAGTACTGTATAATGTCAACATATTTTATCTTTTAATACCATCATGATTCATATTTCTTCTTTGACCAAAATAATTTTATGTGGATTTTCCAGATCCAGGGGAAGAGGCATCATATCCCTATTATAGGAGTGTTCATGTGGGTAGCTGAAGCCAGAAGTCATGAAAGTTAATAAGATAGATAACAGAGAGTCAAGAGAGAAGAGGATCAGGGTCCAACCTGTGGATATTGCATCAAATAGGAGTCATCTAGTAGATAGGAAGTGAGTAAAGCAGATGAAGAAAGCTAGGAGAACTAGGAGGTTAGAACTTTTGAATTTAAAAGAAGAAAGTGATGAGGGGATGATAGTGTCAATATTGTCCTGAGATCAAGGAAACAATAGAGGCCTTTCTGGTTGAAAATAGGCCACCAAATTTGGCAAATCAGAGATGACTTTGTGACTTTTGTAGTATTAGTAGAGTGATTGGGAGATAGGCTTCAGTTGCAAAAGGTTTACAGAGTAGTAAGTTTAGCTTGTTGGTGAAGTGAAGAGATTGCCAGCCTTGGAGTCAGGAAGACTACTCATCAGGAATTCAATACAGTCTCAGACACTAACTAGCTATGTGATCGTGGGCAAGTCATTTAACCTTAGTTCCTCATCTGTAAAAATGAGCTGGAGAGGTATTCTTGCCAAAAAAAAACAAAAAAAAAACCCCAAACCCATATGGGTTACAAAGAGTCAGATCCAACTGAAAAAACAAAACGAAACAAAACTACTCAACAAGGAAGTGAAGTAGTAGAGACTTAGGATGAAGACCACTTTTTTTCTGAAGTTTGACAGAGAAAAGGGAGAGGAAAGAGCATTTGGTATCTGAAAGAAGTTGAAGGATTGAGGGGAAATTTTTTTTTTTTTTTTTTTAGGATTGGAGAGCTGAACATATTTATTATAGGTAAGTGAATTGGGGACTGTAGCAAGCAAGAGAGGGAAATGATGTTTGTAGTGAGCTATTGAATATAGGAGTTGAAAAAGAATGGGATCAAGGGGCTAATTGAAGGTATTAACTTGAGCAGGAGAAAAGGATATCTTATCTTTTGTGACTTTAGGGAGTGAAAAGAAGTAGAGTGATGCTCCTGAGAGGTTTAGCAGTACTAACATGAAGGGAACTTCTGTCTTGTGGATGAAATCTTAATGAAGTAGGAAGCTGATTCTAGTTATGGCTTTTAGTTTATCTTAAAGGGGAGGTCATTTGAGATAATATTAAGGATACCTTTTTTTTAATCTTTAAGGAAGTTTTTAGTTTTCAAAGCATTTCTTTTTTTAAATTTTCATATTAATTTTATTTCAAATAGAAACTAAAATTGCAAACAGTTCATATACATCTAACTGTCGCTTAATGCTTCTGTCTCAGAGAATAAAGTGCTGTGTCTGACTATATGAGATTCCTCCTTCTGAGTTCAAATGTGACCTCAGACATTTACAGACTATGAGAACCCTGGACAGGGTTATTTATTTATTTTTAACTTTTGTTTTTGTTTTTTTAGGTTTTTGCAAGGCAAATAAATGGGGTTAAGTGGCTTGCCCAAGGCCACACAAAGTAATTATTAAGTGTCTGAGGCTGATTTGAACTTAAGCATTCTTGACTCCAGGACCAGTGCTCTATCCACTGCACTACCTAGCCACCCCAACAAGTCACTGTGTCAGTTTCCTTATTTGTAAAATGAGCTGGAGAAGGAAATGTCAAACTACAGTTTCTTCAACTGTAAGATGAACACTTTGGATTATATAATTGGATCATAGCTCTAGGAACAATATAACAATATTTTTTCATTACTATTCTATTTAATCAGATTTATTACTTTGGTGGATTTGTGAACTCATTACTAGTAGTTCATCCAGTAGTATAAAGTGCAACCAATCTGTGCTCTTCATCCTGTGTGGCTTATTTCTGTGCTTTCTCTAGGGTAAGATAGATGTTATTTCCTCTCTGAGTCATTTTTCATGAGAATGAAGGCTCATTCATTCCCCCTTGCCTTCCCGTATTCCACTCCATTGAAAAAGCTTTTTCTTGACTCTTATGTTAAATTTCTTAACTTCTTTATCTCCTTTCCCTTTCTCCCAATACTTTCCTTTATCACCCATTGACTTCATTTTTTTTTACTATTATTATACCATTATATTCTGCCCCTTCCTATGTCCTGTATATATGCTCCTTCTAACAGCTCTTATAAATGAGAAAGTTTATATGAGTTATCACTATCTTCTTCCCATGCAGGAATACAAACAGCTCAATATCGTTAAGTTCCCCATGGTTAGTCCTTCTCATGCACCCCTTCTGTGGTTCACCAGAGTCTTATATTTGGAGATCAAACTTTCTGTTCAGCTCTAGTTGTTTCAGTAGGAAAGTTTAAAAGTCCCCTGTTTCATTGAAAGTCCTTCCTTTCCCCTGAAAGAGGATGTTCAGTCAAAACTGGGGAAAGAAATATAAAAAAATACTGAAGAAAATAGTATGTTAAAAACCAGTTTAGGTCTAGGTAGTTGATTCTCAGTTGTAAACCAAGATCTTTTTTTGCCTTCGGGAATATCATATTCCAACCCCTACGAGCCCTTAATGTAGATGCTGCCATATCCTGTGTAATCCTGACTATGGAGCCTTGGTAGTTGAATTGTTTGTTTTTGGCAGCTTTTAGAATTTCCTGTTTCATTTAGGAGTTTTGAAATTTGGCTATACTATTCCTGGAAGTTTTTCTTTTGGGATCTCTTTCAGGAGGTGACCGGTGAATTCCCTCAATTTCTATTTTACCCTCTGCTTTTAAGATCTCAGGGCAATTTTGCTGTATTATTTCTTGAAAAATCAAGTCTAGTCATGGCTTTCAGATAGTCCAATAATTTTTAAATTATTTCTTCTGGATCTGTTTTCGAGGTCAGTTTTTCCAATGAGATATTTTAAATTTTCTTCTAATTTTTGGCTTTTGGGTAAGAGTTTTATTTCTTCCTGATTTCTTGCAAAAGTCATCAGCATTCCATTGTGCATTTGAAGGAGTTATTTTCTTCAGAGAGCTTTTTTTGTGTCCTTTTCCAGCTGGCCAATTCTGCTTTTTAAGGCACTTCTTCTCCTCATTTGCCTTTTGTTTTGGTTTTTCTATTAGACCTAAACTGGTTTTTAACATACTATTTTCTTCAGTATTTTTTTATATTTCTTTCCCCAAGCTATTGATTTGGTTTTCATGATTTTTCTGCTTCACTCTCATTTCTCTCATTTTTTTCCTCCACCTCCCTTAAATTGCTTTTCAAAGTCTTTTTTGAGCTCATCCATAGTCTGAGCCCATTTTCTATTTCTCTTGGAGATTTTGGATATGGAAGCTTCGATTTTGTTGTCAGCTGAATATCTTCCATGGGACTAAAGTAATTCTCTATGGTCAGAGTCTTCTTTTTTTCTGTTGTTTACTCATTTTCCTCAGCCCAAGACTAATTTCCAGCACATCCAAGGCTTTGGGTTTTTTTTGGGGGGGGGACACACCCCAATGGGACCCTTATTCCTCCAAGGTATTATGCTCTCTTGCCTGTGTTTTGATATGTAGAGGACCACAGCATGCCCCTCTGCCCTAGAGCTGTAAGGAGATACTCTGTTCGGCTATCTTAGTATGGAAGCCCAAACTGCAACCTGGAACTGAGTGTGGGCAAATAGCAGAGTCCTGCCCCTAGGGAGAGCAGAGAAATTTCTGCAGTCTCCCCTGACCCCCTTACCGTCTGTGGGCTGTGCTCTGGAGGTTTCTCCTAATTCTTGCTGCAGGTCCTATGACTGGTGTTCCTCACTCCACACTCATTCTGGTGTACAAATGATGTTTTTTTTTATACATTACTGAAATATTGTTGTTTAAGAGTAAACATAATACCCCTCCCCCCCAAAAAAATATAGACCTGCATGATCAATAAAATAAAGGAAAGAGAAAAAAATTTAAATTTAAATTTAAAAAATAATAATGGGGCAGCCAGGTGGCGCAATGGACAGATGCCAGCCCTGGAGCCAGGAGCACCTGAGCCCAAATCTGGCCCCAGACACCCAACAGTTACCCAGCTGTGTGATCCTGGGCAAGCCACCCCAACCCCGTTGCCCTGTAAAAAAACAAAAAAAAAACCCCAAAATAAAATAATAATAATAAAAGTAGTAGTAGTAGTAGTAGTAGTAGTAGTAGTAGTAGTAGTAGTAGTAGTAGTAGTAGTAGTAGTAGTAGTAATAGTAGTAATAGTAATAGTAGCAGTGCTCTGGAACTAGGGGCACCTGGGTCCAAATCCAGCCTCAGACACCCAACAATCACCCAACTGTGTCCCTCGGGTAAGCCACACAACCCCATTTGCCCTGCAACCCCCAATAATAGTAATAATAGTAATAATAATAATAATAATAATAATAATTCAGTCTGTGTTCCAACACCTCCAGCTCTGTTGTGGGTGGATCACATTCTTTATGATAAGTCCATCACAAAAGCTACTTCCATCAGCATTGCCATTGCTGATTGCAACTCCCTCCATTCGTACTTCCCCACTATCATACATTATATTTTCTCTCCTTTCACTCTGTCCCTCTTCTTAAATGTGCTGTGCATAGCTGAGTGGTGCAGCAGACAGATCTCCGGCCCTGGGACCAATAGGCCCCGAGTCCACATATCACCCCTTAGTCCTAGCATCCCCCCCGGCCCTGTGGTCCCAGCCCCTTGCAAGAAGTATAAAAGAAAATGTGTGAAATCTGACCACTCTCCCCCCACAGTCCACCCTCTCCTCTGTCACTCACCCCCCCGCCCGTCCCCCTTCCCCCTGTCCTCTTCTCTCCTTCTTACTCTAGATGTCTATACCCCATTGAGTATATATGCTGTTTCCTCTCCTAGCCACCTCTAATGAAAGTGAAGGTGCCCTCATTTCCCCCTTCCATATCATTTCAATAGCTCATTGTAATTAAAAAAAATTATTATATGAAATATCTTAGCCTATTCCACCTCTCCTTTCTCTTACTCCTATTACATTTCCCTTTTAGCCATTGACTCCATTTTTACACTATATTATATCTTCAAATTCAGCTTTCTCCTGTGCTTCATCTATAAAAGCTCCTTCTGCCTGCTCTATTAAATGAGAAGGTTCATATGAGTATTATCAGTATCATTTTTCCATGCAGGAATACATCATTAAGTCCCTCATAATTTAACCTTCTCCTCCACTCTCTATGCTTCACCTGAGTCCTGTATTTGAAGATCAAACTTTCTGTTCAGCTCTGGTCATTTCAGCAGGAACTTTTGAAATTCCCCTGGTTCATTGAAAAGTCCATCTTTTTCCCCTGGAAGAGGATGGTCAGTTTTGCTGGGTAGTTGATTCTCGGTTGCATTCCAAGCTCTTTTGCCTTCCGGAATATTATATTCCAAGCCCTATGAGCTTTTAATGTAGTTGCTGTTAAGTCCTGTGTGATCCTGACTGCAGCTCCATGATATTTGAATTATGTCCTTCTGGCTGCTTGTAATATTTTATTTTTGACTTGGGAGTTCTGGAACTTGGCTATAATATTCCTGGGGGTTGGTTTTTTTTTTTTTTTGCATCTCTTTTTGGGGGAGATCAGTGGATTCTCTCCATTTTTATTTTGCCCTCTGCTTCTAAGATATCAGGGCAATTTTCCTGTAGGAATTCTTTAAAAATGAGGTCAAGGCTCTTTTCCTGATCGTGACTTTCAGGTATCCCAGTAATTTTTAAATTATCTTTCCTGAATCTGTTTTCCAGATCAGTTGTTTTTTCAATGAGATGTTTCACAGTGAGCAGTTTCCCTCAGTTTCATTCTACATCTGAAGGATTTGTTTTCCTCAGAGAGCTTTCTTATATCATTTTCCATCTGGCCAATTCTGCTTTTTAAAACAATCTTCTCCTCAATAACATTTTTATCCATTTCATCTATGCTGGTTTTTAACATGTTATTTTCTTCAGCATTTTTTTGGACCTCCGTAAGCTGCTGACTTCATTTTCACGTTTTTCCTGCATCTCATTTCATTTCCCCATTTTTCTTCTGTCTCCCTCACTTGATTTTCAAAATCTTTTTTGAGCTCTACCATAGCCTCAGCCAAATTTCCATTTTTCTTGGAGTCTTTAGATGCAGGAGCTTGTACTTCCCCATCTTCAGATTGAGTGTTTTGATCCTTCTTGGGATCATAGACAATGTATTTCTCAATGGTGTTCCTCTTTTTTCTCTGTTTACTCATTTCCCCAGCCTATGCCTAGTTTTGGGGTGCTTCCTGAGCTTTGGGTATTATTGGGACACCCCCCTCCCAATAAGGATCTCCGGATGTGAAGCTCTGTCTTCCTTTCTGGTCTGTGAATGACCACAAGTACACCCTTCTTCCATGGGGCTGAAGTGGGGGGGTCCTGCTGTTCTATGGGAGGGCCTAGGCTGTGATCAGGATCCGAATGTGGTCAGAACCCCAGAGTCCTGTTTCAGGGACAGAGGACAGAACTTGGAAGTCTCTCTCCAACCCCCTACCTAGGCTGAGTACTCAAGGCTGAGTTGCCTGGGGGCTCCTGCTTACGGGCTCTGCCTGCTTCTGTTTCCTGGATCTGGGCTGTGGAGGCCATGCTGCTCACAGAGTGCCCCCCCCAACCTTCCAAGTTGTGCCTGGTGCTCCCTGGGGTGTAGGTCAGGAAACTGCTCTCGCTGCCCTGAACCATGGCTCCCAGGTGCCCTGGGGCTGCCTCTGGGAGGCTGAAGTTCCTTTACTCTGGTGGCTGCCCCTCTAACCCTGTGAAGCGAAGCCTTTCCGCTATTTTCCAGGTTACCTTGGACTGGAGAATTGCCTCACTGGATCCCTCTGTGGGTTCTGTCTCTCAAAAATTTAGAGTCCTTATTTTATAGGTTTTGAGTGTTAGAGAGCACCTAAGTGAGGATCTTCTCCTGTTGCCATCTTGGCTCTGCCCCCCCCCCCCAAACTCCCACATTCATTCTGGTGTAGCAGAATTCTCTCACTGCCCCCTTCCAGCTGTTCCTGGGCTACACTGACTTGGGCTTTTCCCAACTCCTGGGGCTTTTCCCAGCTCCCAGTCCTGGTGAAACACACCTTTTCCATGGAACTTCTAAGTTATCTTGAACTGGGAAATGTATCACTCAGTCTTTCTGTGGGTTCTGCCTCTCTAAATTTTGGCTAGAGTCATAATTTGACAGCTTTTGGAGTTTTTTTGGGAAGGAGTTCCTGGGAAATGCTGCCTTCTTGCTGCCATCTTGGCTCGTGTTCCCCCCCCCATAAAGCATTTCTAAGATCTCAGAATAATTGGGATAGATTCATTGGTTTTTAATACTATTAAATGATTATTATAAAGCAATCATATCAATTTTTAACACCCACCTCCCTGCCCCCTCCCAGTTCAGGCTCTTATCACCTCATGCCTGGAGTCTTGAAATATTCTCAGGTCTTCTTGCTTCAAATTTCTCACTTCAGTCCATCTTCCATTCAGCCACCAAAGTGATTTTCCTAAAGCACAGGTCTGTGATAATAACACTCCCTGACTCCTCTAATAATCTTTAAGATCAAATACAAAGTCCACTGATATTCAGAACTCTGCATAACCTAATCCCTTCCTACACTATATTTTTACAAGCTTACTCCTTGATCCAGTGTCCAAGATACTTCCTTTCCTTCTAAGCAGTTTCTCTAACTGAGGAATATTCCACTTCCTCATTTCAACATATTGCCTTCCCTGCTTTCCTTAAGTCCCAACTAAAATCTTGTCTTCTACAGGAAATCTTTTCCTAGCTCTCTTAATCCTAGTGCCTTCCCTCTCTTCATTTCCTTTTTATCTTGTATAAAGCTTGTTTGGACATATTTGCTTGCTTATTGTCTCCCCCATTAGAATTTGAGTACTTTGAGGACAAGGACTTAACAGTGCTTGGAACATAGATGTTTACTGAGATGGAAAAGAAGAGAATTAGATTTAAATTTAATATTTATATGTAAGCTTTTTACTATATTACTCTACCAGGATTTTTGTAATTTTATTTCTTTTACAAAAAGCCTTTATTTTTGAAAGATGCTGTCAACTTATTTAGATTTTTATTTTTAAATTAAAATCCAATTCTCTTGCATCACCTTCTTGATGTCACGGTCATCTTCTAGAATGAAGGACAAACAGCAATTTCTGAATATCCCTCAGCATCAAACCCAAAGGGTCATTTCTTGTAGCAAAAGATAAAAAGGAGGCAGGGGTTGGGAAAGGGGAGCAGTTCAGTGAAATCAAGGAATTCATTCATGGAGTCTGACAGTATATGCAGAGGAAGGGAGGGACATGTCTTTTTCTCCTCTTCTCTAAAGCCTAGCTTGGTTATCATCATCACATAGTTTTCAACCTTTTTTTTGTTTTTCTATTTATATTGTAAACATGTTTTCTTTCATCATTTTTATGTCTTTTTTGTGTTTCTCTAAACTATTCACATTCATTGTTTTCAATGCAGTAATATTATATTACAATGCAGGAATTCTTAACCTGGGGTCTATAAAGTCCCAAAGAGTCCATGGAAAGATTTCAAGGGAATTTGTGAATTTGGGTGGGAAAAAAATAATTCTCCTATATTTCAATATAGATGATTTTCTTTATAATCCTATGTATTTTATATATTTTAAAACATTGTTCTGAGAAAAGATCCATAAGCTTCATTAAATTGCCCAAAGGCTTCATGACAAAATAAAGTTAAGAACCTTTTTTTTTAAGTTTTTACTTGACATTGGGGTTAAGTGACTTGCCCAAGGTCATAGAGTTTAGGTGATTATTATGTGTCCAAGACTGGATTTGAACTTAGATCCTCCTGACTCCAGGGCCATGCTCCTCTGTTCACTGTACCACCTAACTGCCTTGCTAACTGCCTTTCTATATCACATTCATATTCCATTTGCTTTTTTTTTTTTTAGTTCTTTGCTTTCAGCAAAGTACTGTTGTGAATATATTGATACAACTCTCACTGTCTCCTATGGAAGCCCACTCTACTTTTGGAAATTCTAATAGGAAATTTCCTCTATGTATACCTGAATGAGAGATAGTGTGGCAGAGGATGTTGGGCTTAAAATCTGGAAGCTTTGGGTTCAAGTTCTGTCTCTGACAATAGTGACTGTGTGACCTTAAGCACATCTCTCAGTTCCCCAGACAATTAAGACTGTTGCATAGCAGTTATTGATCTGTCTCTGCCTTGTATAGCTGGGAGTTAACAGATTTAAGTCCCTTCCCCCTTCTCCCAGAAACCTAATTGAAATGTGTCTCTCTGCAGTTCTGTCCTTTGCTCTTTAAAAAAAAAAAATTGGTTTTTCCCCATTTATATGTCAAAACAATTTCAACATTCTTTTTTTCAAATTATAATTCCAAATCCTCTCCCTCCCTCCTTCCTCTTCTCATCTCATTGAGAAGGCAAGTAATTTAATATATGCGGTCATGCAAAACATTTATGTGTAAGTCATATTGTCAAAAGAAAAAAAAAGACAAAATAACCCAAGAAAAATAAAGAAAAGGCATGCTTCAATCACATTCAAACTCCCATTACATTAGTTTTTTTTTTTTTTTTTTAGGTTTTTTGCAAGGCAAATGGGTTAAGTGGCTTGCCCAAGGCCACACAGCTAGGTAATTATTAAGTGTCTGAGGCCAAATTTGAACCCAGGTACTCCTGACTCCAGGGCTGGTGCTTATCCACTGCGCCACGTAGCTGCCCCCAGTTTTTTTCTCTAGAGATAGCATTTTTAATCATGAGTCCTTCATAATTGTCTTAGATCATAGATTTACTAAGAATAGCTAAGTTATTCATAGTTGATCATCATGATTTTGCTGTTATGTATAGAATGTTCTCCTAGTTCTGCTTAATTCACTTTGCATTAGTTCATGAAAGTCCAGCTTTTTCTGAGAGCATCCTTTTAATCATTTCTTACAGTTTTTCCATAGCATTCCCAATACAGCTATATATTCAGCAACTTGTTAGGCCATTCCCAAATTGATGGGAATTGTTTGCCACCATTAAAAGAGCACTATAAATATTTTCCTACATGTAGGTCCTTTTCTTTTTTTTATCATGAAGTTGTTTAAATCATTTTCTTTAGGCCAAATCTCTTTAGTTCCTGCAGCAAATTCTTTTATATTATTGTCTGATACCTTTACCATCCTAGTCATCATTCCCGAGTTTTGTTCCAGTTTGTCATTGACCTCCCTAAAATGTGGCAAACAGGCCATTAACCTCCCTAAAAAGTGGTCTGACCAGGGATATTACAACAGGGCTATGCCTCTCAATGAAGTCCAAAATGGCATTAGCTTTTTCTTTTCTTTTTTTTTTTTGTGATCATATTATTGATTTGTTTTGAGTATGAATTCCATTAAATTTGCTGAAGCCTATGACAAGATCTTTTGCCTAGCCATAGTTCCAAATCCCATTCTTGTGCAGTTTATCACTAACCAAAAGTTTTATATTTGTTTATTCCATTATATTAGATTTGTTCCTTTTTTATTTAAAGCTTACCAAGGTCTTTTTGGGTCTTGACTCTTTTAATTCAGTTTTTAATTATCCCTTTAGGTTTTGTTATCTTTAAATTTAGTGAACTTGTAATTTATGCCTTTTTCTAAATCAGTGATAAAATGTTGACTAGATTCCTGTGGTAAATCTCTAGTTTGCTAGTTAAAGCTCCTTTTTTTCTGTCTGTACATTCAGCCAATAGCCATATCATTTGACCCACTTCTACATCAAATCTGTTGTTTGTTTGTCCTTCCTTTTCCTTCTTAAAGAAAATAGAGCACCAGGGAGATGATACTATGAAATGCAAGTGAATTGGATTTAAGTGAGGGAAGAACTGTACTAAGTCTCCCAGCCTCACTTTCTCCTCCAGAGTCATCTGGATCTTATGGCATGATATAGATCAGGAATGCAGATGACCCTGAATGCAGTGGCAGACCTTGACTTTTTAAGGTAATGTCTTTAACAGGCCTCAGTTTGACTGAGGCAATGCCCACTGATGATTTACACTTAAGTAAGAAATGAGGGAGTGAATTATCACTTTTTCCTGGTCCAAAAAAACAAAACAAAACAAAAAAACAAAAAAAGCCCCAAACAATCTGAGAAGGAGACCTTCTATTTACATTCTCTCTGAATCAATCCAGGCCCCAAACTTTGACCAAGTGGGGCTTGGTGTGGGACCTATTGTTGGCCAATCAATGAGAACAAGAGTGATTTGGATTTTAAGGTTTGGTTTCTTATTAAAGATTTTATTCATTTTGAGTTTTACAATTTTTCCCCTAATCTTACTTCCCCCCCCAGAAAGCAATTTGTCAGTCTTTACACTGTTTCCATGCTGTACATTGATCCAAATTGAGTGTGATGAGAGAGAAATCATATCCTTAAGGAAGAAACATAAAAAGTATAAGAGATAACAAGATCAGACAATAAGATACCAGTTTTTTTCCTAAATTAAAGGAAATAGTTAAGGTTTGGCTTCTTAAGAAATAAATCTAAGCCTATAAACCTCATGATATCTTGGGAAATTTCAGTGATCAAAATTTACATTCCAGGAAAGGCAAAGAAGAAGGAAGGAAGGAAAGAAAGGAGTGAATTATGTTGCTCAACTGTCCAGTTTCAGTTGAGTCCCCAGTAGGGCAGGTTTGGCTACTACTAACAAAGGTTGATGTTTGTCCTTTCTTCTGGAAGAGGACCATGACATCCTGGAGTTCATATCTCCTGTATTATCCTTCAAAATTCTGAGTATAAAATTCAAAAATTCTGTTTAGTCACTTTGTTCTCTTTAGATATCTCCTTTTCTTTGTCTTTAGATGTCTGGAGAACTGCTTAATTAGTTTAATCAACAACATCTATTATGTGCTTATCTATATATTGGACACTGTAAATGCTAAATAAGGCAGAGGAGAGAACATTCTAGGAGTGGATGCCAGTGCAGTCATAGAGAAGTGAAATGCAAGAAACTATTAAGTAAGCTAGGATTGCCGAAGCAGAGTGTATTGGGAGTTTTCCATCCCTTTTGAAACATTGTGCCTTTTTAGAGTCTCAGGTCTTGTTCTATTAATGAACTTAGATATTAATTTTTTTTCTTTTGCTGATGAGTTTTATTTTTTTCTTTCTAAATACCAGCACAATTGATAAAGGTAGCAACAGATAATTTCTTTCATTTTTTTTTTTTGCCTTTTAACATTTTATTTGTTTTCCATTTATATACAATAGTGATATGTACCTATCATTTTTTCTAAGGTTTTGAATTTTACAGTTTTTCCCCACCCTCCCTTCCCCCCCCCCCGCAGAAGGCTGTTGACATTAATTTTTTAAAAATTTAAAATAACTTAATTAAAACATTATTTTCAGTTAACAAAAATTGATTTCCCTAATTGGGGGAAAATTCTTATAACAAATATACATAAAAAAGCCAAACAGATTTTAATTAGGCTGTGTCCATTGCTCCTTTTGTTATCTGTTGAGAATATTCTGTCTCCTTGTACTCTGTGATAAACTGCTTCATCCAGTTCTTTTATCTGATCTTGTGGCAGGGCCCCACCATATAATCCCTAGACTATATATATAGACTTTTTTTTTTTATGTCTTTTGATCTTCTTGCAAATGTCTTTTCTTTTCACCTCCCTCTCCAATGCCATGCTCCCATGAGATTCTTGGATTTCCACAAATTAAATATTTTCTTCCAAACTATTATTTTTGAAGGGGGAATAAATGTCCTTTTCATTGCTATATTTAGGTATAACTAACTCATCTTACCAAAATTTGTGATATACTTCGAGTATTTTTTTCTCATTTTAAGAACTTCAACACAATCTTTGTGATACAAAATCCACATATTAACATCCAGACTTATGAGTATTGTTTTTGCTTCTTTTTTTTTCCTATTGTTTTAGCTACACAATACAGAGTACATCCTGCCATTCTTCATAATTTTTACCTTTGCAATTAAAAGTCTACTGTAATCAGACTATCTTCCTCTAGGAAAATACACTGTTTTCTGGCTCTTTGGGGGTATGTTTCTGGTCAAGAATCCATCATTCTAATAGTCCAGAACACCAAATTTCATTCTTCAAAATGATCTTATTAGGCAACTGTCCATTTAATATTATAGATGTGTTTGCAAAAACTTTATAATTTGAATTTTAGAAAACAGAATCACATTTCCTTTGAATTACACAATATTCTGAGATGTTTTTTTCTACATTTTAAAATGTTCTTTAGCTGATATTTACTCCCAATGATTGTTTTTCTTTTACAGTTTTCTCCTTTTCTATCAAATGGATAAAGACTTATGACAAATACTTTAATTTTTTATATGGTGGGATGTCCTTATTACTTTTAATTCTTTGGTTTCTCAACTACTAGGTGTGGAAATAAAAGCTGCATAAAGCTGCTGATCTCTCATTGATTTAATGTAGTTAAGCTTCACTATATTTCAGAGGTAACAATATTTTTTCAATAATTTTTTAAATGAGAATTGAAGAAATTAAATTTCTTACTTTTTTCATCTTCATAGGTATGGCTGATGGCAAGCATTGCACTTTCCCACATCTTCCTGGTAAAACCTTTGTCTACAATGCTTCAGAAGATAGATTGGAATTGTGTGTGGATACTGCAGGGCACTTCCCCATTGGTCCTAATGTTGAAGATTTAGTGAAAGAGGCTGTAAGCCAGGTTCGAGCAGAAACTACTTCAAGAAGTCGAGAATCAAGTCCCTCACATGGTCTCTTGAAATTAGGGAGTGGTGGAGTAGTGAAAAAGAAATCTGAACAACTGCATAATGTAACTGCCTTCCAAGGAAAAGGACATTCTCTTGGAACTGCATCCAGTAGCCCCCACCTTGAACAGAGAGCTAGAGAAGGTCCAGGTGTCAGAAAACATAGTACAGGGACAGATTTTGCTGCTAGTTCTGCAAAACCAGATCCCTCTGTATTCACAGCATCTTCTAGTAACAATGAGCTTATTCGAATAGCTCCTGGAGTAGTAACAATGAGAGACAGCAGGCAGCTGGATCCTAACTTGATTGAAGCCCAGCGAAAAAAGTTGCAAGAAATGGTTTCATCTATCCAGGCTTCAATGGACAGGCACTTGCGGGATCAGAATACAGAGCAGTCACCAACTGATTTTTCTCAAAGGAAAGTAGAAGTTGTAAGTTCATCTGCAAAATCTGGGAGTTTTCAGGCTGGCTTACCTGAATCTTTTCCTGTTACTGGTGGTACTGAGCATTTGAATGCGGAAACAACTGGTGGAAATGTGGCAAGTGCAGTTGGAACAACATTTGCCACAAGGTCGAAAGCACAAAAAGGAAATTCTGTGGAGGAACCTGAAGAGATGGATAGTCAAGATGCTGACATGACGAATGCAACTGAGCCAATGGATCATTCTTGATTAGTGAGGGACTAATAACGGCAGAATGTTTATTGTGAATATGTAATGTTGTTGGCTGGACCACATACATGATTAGTCATTTAAAAGAAAAAATCTTGTATGTATACTTCAAAGATTATATCTTGTTATTCAGTGCATGATAGCAAGTGTGTGATTGGCAATAGCTTTTAATATTCTCTTGCCCAGGCTGGCTCTGAATTACCTGTAAATTAGTTATTAGAAGATGCACTGAGAATGAGTTTCTGCTGTAGATGTGGGTAATTGAAAGTTCTTTGTAATTTTAATTCTATGAGAGTCTTAATTCTTCAAACATGTGAAAGTTCTCTTGCTAAAAGTATATTTAAGATTATTGGGAAAAGCTAGAACTGGGCAAAAATTAAATTTGTTGAAGTTAATGTTATTCCAAATAACTATCCCAGACATTTATTATAGTGTAAAAATACATTTATGTAAATCTGAGAACAACCAGAACTGAACTGTATATTAAAATTCATAATACAGTATATTAGACACTTTATATGAACCTGACATTTCCTTAGATTTAAACACATTCATAGACCTATGTATTCTTGATTAAAATAACTTGGAATATAGAGTGTAATGATATACAGTTTTTGCCAGTTGAGCAAGGTTAAAACTAAAAAAGCTATTCTAGAATGATAAAGTGAATTTGATTCCGTTATGTTACTGTCTGAATCAACACAGCCAGTGGAGTGCTCTGTTAGTAAGCAGTAGCATGTTAATATTGTTTCCTGTGAATCCTAAGCAAGGCAAATGCTACCTAGTTTTTTGATCTCACAAAAAGGTTGGTTAGAGAGTGCTGTGGTAGGAAGTACAATAGATAATGGTAGACATAGTTACATGATCTCCAATTTTCAAAGTTTGTCAGTCACAGAGAACTTATCAAATGAGAATTATTCTTTATTAATGAGTTGCTTTGTTCTAAAATTTTGATCAATGGTATTTAACTTGTATATGCTAAGTGTCTTTGTTGAAATTTCTTGGAAACAGGAAATGTTTACTTTTTTTTTTTGGTGCCCATAGGATCATTATTTGTTGGCTTCACTTGAATTTGTGATGCAAATTTTGCTGCATCATATCCTGAGCAACTTGGCATTCACTTAGTGTATTCATGAAATCTTTAGTGCCAGCTTCCTTGAGAAGCAGCTGTTGTGCTTATTCCATAAGACAAAGAATGTTTATCCTGACATTGGTATTGCACTATTTTACCTCTTGTCCTGCAGATTCATATTCTGTGATGTGCATTTTATTTTACATTCTTCCTCAGTTCATTGAAATTAAGTTGAATTTGAATGGCTGAAAGGTAAAATATATGTTATAATCTCTCTTGTAGAGCATTGAAGGCCTGGCTTTTTCTATTTGCATGTGTAAAACAAGTCTATGAAAGTTATATTTTAATTTGGAAAATACCCACAGGTTATCTTATGAGATATTTAAAAATCTTTTTGTCATAAGTAATTTAGGCACTTTAATTAATGCTTCTCAGTTAAAAGAAAAGGTTCTCTTTGTGAAAGTACATCATTTGAAGTCACTTAATTTTGGAGAATCTAAATACTTTAAAATTAAACTGAGTGAGGCATGTTTGGGTTAATTTTATCAAGGTTATTTTTTTAAATTTGGAAACTTTGAGGTTTTTTTTGGTTTCTAAATTTTACTTAGAAGAATTTGTCTTTCTGCAAATCAGAGAGTAGGCCTGAGGGAGATGTATAACAAATTATTTTATAGTGTGTACTATTTTTGCATAAAGTATGAAATATAACCACCAAATAACATTTTGCATTTGGCTGTAAGAACTCTTATGTATAAATCTATATACAGTATCTAATCACAATAATTATTTTGGCTTTCTTGGTCACTAAAATGTACATTTCCTCTTCTTTTACCACAGGGAAACTGTCTAACAAAGTAATTCCTTGCTTCCAGGTAAATCACAGAATCACCTTTTCTTTAACACAAAAATATTTTCTTCATTTGTGACTTTGGGTATTGGGTTGATAACTTACAAATCCTGTTTGAGTATAAAGTAAAACAAACACAAAGTTACCCTCTCATTAATTCTCATGTTTATCTAATGTGAATCAGAATGTACATGCCAAAGCAGGAATTTGGTCATAACCTCAGACATTTTATTAATTTCTGTTGCTACAGTATGGCTGCTTACTTTACATTGATGTATGGACATTAGATTGGTAGTTTGAGCTCTCTTGTGTTTAAAGAATAAAAAGCTTGGCTCTGAAGTGATCAGATTCCTAGAAATGATTTTACCTCAGCTGAGGTCTCGGATGGTATAGGTGCTGCCATTAGAAATAAGCAAAATGACAGATTTTCACTAAGTCTCATAGCAGAGGTTCTTTATAATTATTTTGTCTCATTCTAATTAATTATAGCCATCCTTTTTCTTTTACATGTACAATAATCAAATAGGTTGCTGTAGAATTAAACATTGTTACCTAGTCTTGCCCTTTGTGATAGTATGGGAATCACTGTAAATGATCACTAAGCTTTTACTTTGAAAGCTGGAAAGTCTTGCAGTGATCATTGCATTTTTATGTTCTCTTAGAAGTTATACCAAACTTTAAATTAACTTTTCATACTAAGCTTTATTTTAGTCTTTAGTCTATTTGAAAATTTTAAATTAATTTCTGCATATTTTTCCCTTCAGTTTTCTTTCTTGTAATAAACTTATCATGTTTATTGTTATTGGTCCAGGTTCAGGTATATCTAAAAACAACCAGAATATTGAAAATTTAAACTCCTTTATAACAACAATACTGCACAATATACCATATTGGAAAATATCTTATTAACTAGGAATTATGAACTGTGAAGGGATGATATATTCAAGAATAAGTTTAAAAGCCTAAAATTTATTGTTTTTCCTATCACTATGCTTATATTATTCCTTGGAAAGGTACTGTGTAGCCAAGAAATTCAGCAGCTGTTGTTGACTATGGAAGATAATGAAGATAATTTCTTGCTTTTCAGCAGTATTGGGATTGGTTAGTTGGTTGGTAGGTTTTTTTTTCCAGTTAAGCTTACTGCTTAACAAAAATATGACTATGAAAAATAGCTGTGGTTCTTAGACTTTTTGGACTTTATGAAAGTTCCCAATTTAATGGGAGGTGAACAGTAGTTTTGTGCAGAGGGTTTTTTACCTCAGGGAATATCATTTGCAAAAATTTCACATACCAGTCAGTATTGACACTTACTGAGGATCACTGACGGATGTATCATTTGTTAGCTACAAAATGGAAAAGTTTATAACAGTATTATTTTATAGGATTAACTACTAATATAAACTGCTAGCTAACATTTTCCTATAAATGAATATGAATCTTTAGGTATGACATTAATATGCCCTTTGTTTTATTAATTACACAAGAACTTGACATACTAACTTGAATTTTTTATGCAATCATAAAATCTTTGCTTTTCAAATTATTATATCATTTTGTTTTAAATGCCAGTCAAGAGTGCTTTGATTTGGCTCATTATTAAAATACTGCAGAGAAGAATTTGGGATTTTAAAAAATTCTCACAGGACTCAATTTACATTTGGGCTAGTTTTTCCCCCATCACAGTGTACTATGGGCCAAATTCTATCCATTTTGCAATTGAATATTAGATGGCCTTTTAGAGTGGGTAACAAAATAGATATTCTGAATAAGATCAGTAGATCCTTGTTTGTAAGAAGATTAATAGGTGTTTTATAAAATTATCCTATCCTTATGCCCATCATTAATTCTGTGAGAAACTTATTACTTTGAGGACCAGAAAATCCAGAAATGTTGATTTTAAATCATAATGTTTAAATGTAGGCTTAGTAAATAAAATAAAAAAGGGTACAATATTAACAACATGAGATTTCCCAGATAAGATAACTTAGCAAGTTTTGCCACTTTTGATAATACATAGAAATGCTAAATGTTTTGATTCATGTGTTAGGTTAATAAATCGTGGGAGTTTTAGCTTTCTTCCAAAACAGCAGGAATCATACAAAATGTGAATTACTGAAGAAAATGCCATTACTTGTATATTTGACATTTAAATTTTTTAAAATTATGGAATCTATATGCTTTTATATTACAATATTAACATGATTATTGTCATGGAAAAGAAAAGGAAAAATAGTTGAACTTTTAAGTTGATGTTATTTTTTCTTTTGTCAGTATCAACTACATAGTATTTTATTTTACATTTTAAGATCTTGCATCCTTTCTAAAATGGAAAATCCCATTTCTGAGCCTTTATGCCTGTGGTAGAGCAATAAAAGACTGAAAAAGTTATTAGTATTTTCAGGTTTATTTGACTTTGAGGATTATCGCCAAGAACTAATGAGTGCACTTTTTGGAGGAAAATGTTATTTAAAATATGTATAAATAAGTAATAGTGTATATATTTAGAAGACAGCAAGTGCTTTAAGTGTTGACTAAATTAGCATAGAAGTTATACCATCCCTACAGCACTGATTGTTATCTAGCACGTTTTTGATTTGTTTTATTTGTGATTGCTGTATTAATTACATTTGGGTTTTTTAAATCTGTAATGTAATGATAGTGTATTATAACAGTATATAGTGTACCATATTATACTTCACTGTACAGTATTTGGAGTTTTCTTTGGTTGCTATATTAAAATTTAAGTTAAAACATGCTGCTTTTTTCCCCAACTTCTCCACATCTCACAAATTTTGGTAATCATTTTCAATTCTGAAATTTCCTTGGAATTATGCTTTAATATGTTGTAGATGACAAATATTTGAATAATATGAAATAATTGTTACTGCATCAAAGGTTGTTTTATATTTTTCTATAACTTAGGTATTATAATGAGACAAGTATTTAAAACATATTTTCTCCCTCTAAATGCAGATTTATTTGATTTTTAAAAACCTGATTTTTAAATCAGGAGCAAAAAAAAGTTGACAAATGTTAGCCATAAATTATTGATAATATTGGCTCTGAAATACCATACAAATAATAAGACAATATGCTATAAAGCAGGCAATTCTTAACCATTTTTGTGTCATGGACTCCTCAGACATTTAATAATTACCTAGCTGTGTGACCTTGGGCAAGTCTTTTAACCCCATTGCCTTACAAAAATTAAAAAAAACAAAAACAAAAAAGTACTAAAAAAAAAAAAAAAGTAAATAGGCCCCAGGTTAATAATTCCTGCTTTAAAGTAAGAACTTTGATTTTGTGTTAATTTTTATACAATTTGATTTGACATAATTAAAAAAATATACATAGAGAGCCATGAAATATTAAGCTACATGTGTCCCCAGCTAATCAGCTAAATTTAACCCTATAAATTTGTCTGTTTAAACAGTGTAATAGTATTGAGTTAGCATGTTTATTAAAGTAGCAGTCATAGGGAAATAACTTATTTAAATCTCTTTATTTCATTAAGTCTAAAATTTAGTCATTTATGGTTGATAATTATTAGAATAAAACTGATATTTGATATTTCTTCAAATCTTTATGTAATGTTTTATGACTATAATCCTTTACCTTTTTCTGCTGACTAGATAAGCCCATGATTTGGTTAAGCTTACTTAATGAGAACACAGTGATAAATGCAGAAGCATGGATTAGATCATCAAGTGGATCTGTTAGCTTTGTTTGTTTTATGGCCCTTGTAACCTAGGCCAGCTGCTCTATCAATGGTCATTTGGTGGCCTATTTAAAATCAGCCTGTGCCAGTTAATCAGACTTTTAAAACTGCCACTTGTCTCAGGGGGGAAAGGCCAACAAGATAGTATAGTTGGACCAATAAACCTATCATCAGCTCAGAAGGTAAATATTATGTGTGTGTGTGTTTGTGTGTGTGTGTGTGTATACTTCAGGGACCCCATTCATTGCAAACAAAAAAACCCTGGAGGCATTTGAAGGAATTATTTTCTTATCAAGTTAGTTATATATAATTTACAGATCAGCAATATGAAGATGCTTAAATTTTGTGCTAAGGTTTTTTTCCCCCCATTGGGTCCAAGGCCTAGTCTATATTAATCTTTTATATATATTATTTTGGCCTGAGGTCAAGTAAAAGTGTGAAAATCTCAGGATTTATGTCAGGTTCATATATTATTGGTCAGTTATGCTTTCAGAGGAAGCAAAGAGATGCTTCAAGATGAGACTTTAAAAGTAATGAGACTTGCTTGTGAACTCTTGTTACATTAACGTTAAGTGAACAAGAAGTTTAGTAACATTGTTGATAGACTGGAACAATACCACGGAACATGATATAAAATTTCTTCTTGGCAATTTTTATGGTTGATTTGTATAAATGATAACATGTTACATTTGGTGGGAGAGGGATGAAATAAGTGGTATAAATTCTGTATAATTCACTCTCAACAGTTCACTCTCAACTGTTTTCACATACTTTTTTATTTTTTTTTAGATTTTTTTCAAGGTAATGGGGTTAAGTGGCTTGCCCAAGGCCACACGGCTAGGTAATTATTAAATGTCTGAGGTCACATTTGAACCCAGC
The DNA here is from genome assembly GCF_037893015.1 of Macrotis lagotis. Lineage (NCBI taxonomy): Eukaryota > Metazoa > Chordata > Mammalia > Peramelemorphia > Peramelidae > Macrotis > Macrotis lagotis. The sequence goes on from NC_133666.1 coordinate 411,415,840, forward strand.
TACTCCTGATTCCAAGGCCGGTGCTCTATTCACTGCGCTACCTAGCCGCCCCTTTTCACATACTTTTATATAAGATTCTTTTAGAAATATATGGTATCCAAATTCATTAATGAGCAATAATACATACTAATCAGATTGTCCCACCTTGCAGTAAATAATTAGGCTTAAAATTTAAGGAAAACTGATGCTAATTCTTGTGTATTCATAGGCCTGTGAATGCATGAATCATGCATGTTAATTCTCTTTAGAGGTTTTTATATAGGTTCCAATGCTCATAATAAGCCCCTGTGTCTGTATAGGGATAGTCTTATACAGCTCTTATCTTTATACTTGTTTTGCAGATAAATAGAAAGCTGCAGCAGACCATTGTTCTATTAGCACTTGCCTGAGGATATGGATTTACTATTAGACACAGCTGTGAACTCAGAATTGGAAACGTAGTTCAAGATTCTAAACTTTTTCAACTCCCTGTTCCTGAAGACACTTCCCTAGGAGTGTCCTTGAAAATCACTTAAATACTTATACAATTCCATGTACTTTAAATTTAATCTGCATAAGTAAATTTGGTGGCATATCCTTATTGCATATCTAGGGAAAATTATTTTTTATAGCTCTTGTCCAGCTTCTCTGGCTTCCAGTAACTTGTAGTCTTCTTGGGGTGGCTAGGTGGCCTAGTGGATAAAGCACCGGCCCTGGAGTCAGGAGTACCTGGGTTCAAATACAGTCTCAGACACTTAATAATTATCTAGCTTAACCCCATTGCCTTGCAAAACAAAAAACCTTGTTGTAGTCTTCTCTCCTTGGCCTATTTTTTCTTCTCCCTAGAATGACTAACTTCATTTTTTCTCTCTCTTCATTTCTTCTAGGGGAGGTTGTAAGTCATCTCAGAAAGGTATAGATAACTTTGAAATCACTGTTTTAAGTTCACCTGCATTAATATTCCAGAATTTGGGGATTTTAAAAACTATTTTCTAAACATGACTGACTATTGATTCTCTTTCCAGTAATTTTCCCAGTAGAACTTAATTCTGTTTCCTGCATATTATATTACCCATTAACATTTAAAACTACTGTTCAGAAGTGCTGGAAAATCTCAGTTGACTGATGTGCAGCAAGTAAAGGAAAATATTAACAATTTTATAAAATTACTCATCATAGAATTTGGTCATACTTTGAAATATATTTTACTTGGCTAGTAAATGTATGCACTTGTACTTACGACTTTGGTTGAGATAAAAATAACTTATTTTAAAAATCTAGGAGGTACTGTGATCTAAGATTTTTAATTGCTCACAGTTCACTAAACTTTTAGGAAGAAACACTGAGAATTTTAATTCATAAGTAACAATAATCTCTTGAATGAATGATTTTGGTGTTAAGAATAGTTTCACATAGTTTTCTAAATGTGCAAAAACATCTGATGGACCAATTTAATGAAGTTAAATGAAAATATTTTGTTCTCAAATATTCTTTTTACAAATTTTCTTATGTTACTCCATAGTGCTTATCAGTCCCTGACATGTTTTGTACTTGTATATGTCATTTTGCCTGGCAGGAGGTAACATTTTGATCTTTGTGTCCCTAACAACTAGGATAGTGCCTTATAGATAATAGGTACTTAACAGTGTTATTGGATGAAACACTTTCTTCTTCAGCTTTTGATATTTGTATTCTTTTTTATACCAAAAGCATATATAATTTGCTTTTAATAAACCTTAAATAAAAAGAGGAAGGCTTGGTTGGACTAGCACAAGGATAACTGGCCTTTGGTTTCGGTCACTAAGAGTTGTAAAATTCTCATATACTCAAACTTTATTTTGCATTTTAATATAAAAAAAATTAAACACTAAAAATTTCTATTTTAATTCAGCATTGTTAAATGTCTGCTATGCACAAGATGCACCAGGATAGGTGCTGGAGATTAAAAGATAACCAAGGAATTAAACGGGGAGAAGGATAAGAAACATATAAAAATAATTAATAGGAGGTAGAATAAAGGCAAAAAGATCTAAATGCTACAAGAAACTAGGTAGAATAGGCTACTCTGAATGGGAGTCAGTGAAAAATTCTTCCGAGGTGGTTCTTCAGCTGAACCTTGAATAATTTCACTAGATGGCAGTATGGAGGCAATATGTTTCAGGTATTGTCAGTAATTTGGGTAAATGCACAGAGGACAAGAGATCACAGCTGACAATCCAATTTGGCTAGAAGGTAGATTGTGTGAAATACATCTATAGAAAGGTAGGTTCAAAGCATATTCTAGAGGATGTGGAAAAGCAGGTTTTTATAGGAATTTTTTCATTCAAAAGTTTTGAGAAGGATGAGAGACATGGATGTATTTACAAAAAAAATATTTTTTTTAAAGAGTGATAGAGTGATAATTATTGTCTAAGTTCACTGGACAAGATCAAAGTAGGTTTGCAGGTTGACCTTCAGACTCGATATGTATAACACGAATTATATCTACCTTTAAGAATAAGGTGACTTTAATCTTTCACTTTATAAATATAACTTCATATTTTCTCTAGGGATTCCTACTATCTGGAATTCCTCATACACTAGTGATCAAGATAAGGTAAATCAATATGAGAATAGGTAATGGAGAAAGGGAAACAAGTTGGGATAAAGGTATAGCAAAAATTAACTAATTTTGCCCTAATGTTTTTTACATTAACTTGGAAAAACATATTTCAAGTATTATGTCCTGAAGACTATAGGGTATGCGAAGCGTAAAGTAAGACTGGAATTCTTTGTCATCTTGCCCTCTTCCTCACAAATTAAACTTTCCCCAACACTGAACATGCCCATTGGGGTTGTTAAAGACTGAAAATGGAAAGGAACAGCAGAGAGTATTGGTAGAGAAATATAACTTTTGTTTAGGAGGTCAGAAAATTGAGGGATAATAGCAAGTCATTTCTTTCCCCTTCCCTACACCCAATCCTATTTCCTCCCCTACCAACAGAACCTTTATAATCCACAATCATTCCACCTTTCTACAGCTGTTAGTGCTAGTTGCTCACCTCCCTCCATTTGGAACTATACTAGACACTGGGGGTGGAGGAAAGGAGATGGAAATATGATTACCATCTAATCTGTGCCCTAACCCAAAGGTATTGTAGAGTTAAAAAAGTTACTATTTCATGCCTTGATATGTATTTGGTGTCTTTATTCTAGAGAAACTGAATGTCAAAGGGATAGGGAAGAAATTAGAGGTCAAAGGATTTTATTATAGTGAAAATAAATCAGGGAGAGGAGGAACAATGGCATCACAAATATTTTTGTAGAATGTCTTGTGTCTATAGTGATCTAGAGATGGGGCACTTGAGTGAATCTGAATAAAAGATCATAAGGCAAGTTCTTTTCAGAGCTTGACTCAAGTCCTGAGTTCCAGTTCAGGCCTCTTTCCATATATCATACTGCCTCTTAAATTACATAAAGTCCCCTAAAATGTTTTTAATGCCTCCTAATACTGGTTTTTGGTAGCTCAGAATCATGGAATTTAGACCTGGAAAGAAAGTATGATAGGAGATAAGAAAAATTGTGCAGTTCTGATTTTACAAAACTGCATAGCCTTATCTCTGCTGCTCAGTTTTCTAGTCCCATACAAGTATTAATTGAATATTTCTTAAGATCTGGCTATATGCAAGGCATCATATCATCTTTAAACAGTAATTTTCATTACTAGATGTATTTCCTACTTCCATCTAACCTAGACAACTAGTATAGCAGTGGCTTTCTTGGTTAGTAGGTTAAATGAATAGTTTTAAGTGCAGATGCATCTAAGCAGGTTAAGAAGGAGAAAATGTGTATATTAAAATTGTCTCTATAATGAAAACTATATTTCTGGATGGTCAATTTTACTGTGTCTGTAGGACAGAGTATGATCATATTGAATTTATTTTGTTACAACTAGAATATTAGAAATTTAATCCAGAATATATTAAGATGAATTTTTTATATAATACCTTATATTGTGTAAAAAGACTGAAGTAATATGATTAAAATAAATTTTCAGGGAAGTTTGTGTGGGCTCAAGACCATAGTGCTCCAAACACAGAACCACTACAGTAGGTATCCTGGGGGTCATTCTGCCCTTAACTAAGTTAAACATCCATGATTAACATTTTTGATGTTTTTGGAATTCTGTTTCTACAACTACAAATTCTAATTCTGCAGTTGTGAATGTGATTGGACCTGAGAAGTCTCTCTTGGTACTCCTATTCACAATACCACAGAAGTACTGTTGAAGATGGTACTTTTGAGATTATCTTAGGCTGGTCTCACTCCAACTAGTGATTGATTTCTTCCAACTTATTTATTAAAGTGTGTATATATATATATATATATATATATATATATATATGAAAATAAACATTATAATGCTTTTATGAGCATCAGGATCATTATGAGCTAGTCAACTTTCTGTTTTCTATCAATCAGTATTCTGTCTGTATCCCCTTTTCCCTTCCTCCTCCCCGTGGCTGATAGTACAGTAACTATTTATATCACGTGGGCCTAATAGACTAAAGAGTACACATGTATAAAAACATACAACCACTTGAATACTTCAAGGATTGGTGACTTTATTGGTGTGTTCATTCTCCAGAGACCTGGCAGATTTTTGAGATTTGTTGTGGCCAGAAAAGTCACTATAACTGGTGTCATTCTCTGAACCAGTTCTTGAGCTATAGACATGAAATCTAGCTGAACCTTTACTTGACATTTTTCCAGCTTGGGAGGACTGGTCAGAGCTTGTGCTCTGCTCAAACAGTCTTTGATAATACAGTGGCAGCTCTATGCCCTGATGGGGCATCAGAATAGGATTTAAATTATATAATACATATATCATTTATCAACACGTTTTTTTCAAGTGGGGGGGGAGTAGTAAGGATCCTAAACATTTTTTTTATAAAACACAGAAAGAAGTTTTAGTAGCTTATGTTCTAAAAATGTGAGAATGTTGTGTTTGTATACATATTAGCATGTTTACACATTGAGTTATAACCAGTACCCGATCTTGAGATCAGAAATTTTAGGGTCTAAATGTCAAAATCTTGTGTCGGATCTGAACACAGCGGCGAAATATGTATGAGGTTGGGTTTTGAAGAAAAAAGCACTTGTAATTAAAGTTGAAAGATGCTTCTTAAAGAAATTTGATAGGCCTACATGCAGAATTGCAGAATAGGTACTGGCATTCTGAAAAGGTAAGACATACACTTTTAATAGGTTTAATTGCACTAAGGCTTTTGGAATATGCTGTAAATGACATATAGGCAGCTATGTCTCAAAGTGGATGGAGAACTGGGCTAGGCTCAGGAAGACCTAAATTAAAATTCTATCTTAGACAAGAGTGTGATCCTAGGCAAGTCCACTTAACTTGTTTGCCTCATTTTCTTTAACTGTGAAATGGAGATTACAGCACTTACCTAACATTGGGTTGTTGTGAGGATCAAACAGGTTAAGGTTTGTAAAACATGTAGGACACTGTCTAGGACACAGTAGGTGTCATAAATGCTTATTGCCTTCCTGGGAACAAACATAGGCATAATTTTTTTTTTAGTGAAAATTTTTTTGCAGTTAATAATTGGCTTTTTTTTTTTTTTAGGTTTTTGCAAGGCAAGTGGTGTTAAGTATCTTGCCCAAGGCCACACAGCTAGGTAATTATTAAGTGTCTGAGACCAGATTTGAACCCAGGCACTCCTGACTCCAGGGCCACCTAGCCACCCTGAAATATTGGCTTTTTCTGACTAGTTTTATTTTATACTAAAACTTTTAAGTTGTTTAAATTTTGTTTAATATATTAATATAGCATGCCAGTGTGTAAAGAGTAAAGAAGATAAGGTCACCATGTACAGAATTTCTCCCTTCCAGTACACCTTTCCACTTTTGTCCTTTAGGTGGTGTGGGATAAGGAAAATGGAGGAGACGGTACATAAAAGTTCTTGGAAGGAAACTAGAACTACTGGCTAAAAACATTTCTATCTTCCACCATTTGAGTGCTAGATTCAGTGAAATTTAGGCTAAGAGTTGAGAGTAAGGCTTATTTTGATTTTCTCATAATAACAATTGCTATTTATATAGAAGAACTTTTGCATCCTCATGTAACCTTGGGAAGTAGGTGTTATTCCTGTCCTCATTTTATAGAAAAGGAAATTCTTTAACATAAGTGACTTTTCCAGAACACACTGCTAGTAAAATATCTGGTGCAAAATTCAAATTTGGCTCCTTCTTACTCTGAGTCTTGCAATCTTCCTGCATCTTGACAGTACTCTCTTCTTTCATGAAGGTGTCAAAACTGTATTATTAAGGTCAGGAGAATAGCTGAGAAAATTACAACCAGTTTCAGATGAAGCTATGCTTTAAAGTGATTTTAGTTCAGATTATAACAATGCAGAAGACATCAAGTATTTTCAAGAAGGTATCCTATGGAGAGTCCTTGATAGGTGTGTTCAAATTACAATAATTTAAAACCAGAACTGGTAATTATTCATTGTCAGTTTAAGTGACCTGCTTATTTATTTGACAAATAGATACAAGCATCTGTTTAAAGTACACCTCTTGAACAAATAAACAACAAAACCTCAACCAAGCAAATCATGAAATCAATTCTTTGTTTCAAGGAGCTTCCATACAAAATAGTATGGAGAAAAGGCCTCGTGGGGCAGCCAAGTGGCAAAGTGGAAAGAGCCTTGGAGTCAGGACTTGAGTTCAAATCCAACCTCAGACAATAATTAACCTGCTTCGTGGCTTTGGGCGAGTCACTTAACCCCAAGGCGCTGCAAAAACAAAACAAAAAGGCTTCGGGTAGGTGGTGACACAGCAATCGAGCTCTACAAATTAGGACAGACCCAATGGGATTTTTTCAGCAGAGATCATGCCTCACCCACGGCTGTAACAAGCAGAATCATTTCATGAGAGAAATGAACAATCTCACAAAACGAAAGGTAAGTTTTAAAATAGATGTAGAATAGGAAGGTCAAAATTTCTGATTTGAAAAGGCTTCCGAGAAGCCCATAGACAAAAGGGCAGCTGGAGAGAAAGCCCTGTCTCAACGTCTATGTGCACCTGCACTCAGCTTTGCAAATATAGAATGCAAATGTTGTTTTTCTGAGTGGTTCAGTAGAGCGCGCTGCCTCGCCACGGGGAGGGCTGTTCTGCAGTGGTTTAAGCCGCTTCTTAAAAAAGGAGAATGCCCTTACTGGTCGACTACTGTCCCACAAAAGAGAATGCATTTTTTTTTAAAGAGCTTAAAAGCGTTTTTGTTTGTTTTGCTTTAGAAGTTTCCCCCTCTCTAAGGCGGCTAGGTGGCGCAGTGGATAGAGAGCACCGGCCCTGGAGTCGGGAGTTCCCGAGTTCAAATCCGGCCTCAGGCACTTGCTAATGACCCAGCCGGGTGGCCTTGGGCAAGCCACTTAGCCAAACCCCCCCACTAAAAACGTCTGCCGTCTGTTCCCGAGCCCAGGCGGCGGGGCAGCCGAGGGGCCCGGGCGGATGGGGCGCCTAGCCTCCCGGCAGCCCGCGCCGGCTGGCCGCCCCACAGCGCAGAGCTCCGACGAGCCGGCGGGCCTCGCCAGGAGCGCCGCGGCGCCCGCTTCCGCACTCCGCCGCCCGCCCGGAACTCCCTTTCCCGGCGCGCCCCGCGCGCCCGCGCCCCCGCCGGCCCGGCTTCCCCTTTCCCCTCGGGCCCCCGGGCGCCCCCTTCCGGCCCCGCCCCCCCAGCCTTTTCTGTTCAGCTTCTTCGGCCCGCCCCGCCCCCTTCCTGCGCGCGCGCTCCCCGCCCCACCTCTCCCCGCCCCGCTCGCGTGCGGCCTCGCCGGCCAATGAGGCTCGGGGCCGCGTGCGCAGATTCAAACGGCGGCTGGAGGGGAGGCTGGGCGCGAGATTCGGCGGTGCGGACAAAACCCGCCGCAGGGGCCGCTGGCCCGCAGAGCCGCGCCGGGGCAGGGCAGGCCGGGCCACGGAGGCAGCGCGCTGCCGCGGCATGTCCGGGGCGCCCCTCGCCGGGCCGGGCCGGAGCTAGACGGGAGGGGAGGTCCCCCCGCCCGGGGCGGGCGCTGAGGAGGGAAGGGGGTGGGAGCGCAGGAGCCCGCGGCCGCCCGAGGCTGGAGGAGGCAGCCCCGCGTCCCCTGCGCAGCCCGCGCCTATGCGGGGCCTGAAGGATGGCGAAGAGGTCGCGCAGGTGGGTGACTCCCCTCCCTTGGCGGCCGGGCCGTGGGGGTGGGGGCGGAGGTCCGCGCACGGCGGGGCTCGGGGAGCCCCCAGGCGGCCCGGCCCGGCCCGGGCCCCGCAGCTGTCAGAGCCGCGCCGGCCGGAGGGGCGGCGCCGCCCCGGGGACGGACGCCGCCGCCCTCGAGCCAGCCCCCAACTAACTCTGAAGGACGCGCAAGACCCCCTGAGGGGCGGGCCCCGCGCTTGGGTAAGACTCGGGGGTCCGGCAGGCTTCGGCCGGCCGCTCCCGACCAGCCCGGAGCAGTCTGACAGGCTTCGCGGGCTGAAGGACCTGGAGTAAGTCAGTTGGTCAGCCCCTGACCTCTCCGTGCCTCAGTTTCCTCATTGGGAAAGGGGAGAGTGTCAGGAGGCTTCCGCCTGCTTTAGTCTCCGAAATGACTCGCGTGCCCGCCCCGGCACCCCCGCCGCCCGGGCCCGGGCCGTGCCCGCAAAGCCAGGTTTCTGAGCCAGCAGTCCGTCTTGGGCCAGCGAGGCCCACACGTACACGAAGCACGCCTTCCTTTTTAATGGAAGGACTCTTGTCTTAGCAGAGCCCTCGTCCTTCAGAGTTGTGAAGCTGCCCCTAAACCTCCCCTCATGAAGAAGACATCCATCTTTCTAATTGGTGACATGTCTTAGATTTTTTTTTTTGAAGATCTGAATGTCTTATTTTTTTCAGCCCTGTCGCTACCTCATACTTGCCCTAATGATGATGGTGTTGTCTCACTTAATAGTTGTATTTACTTTTGATCCCATTAAAAACTGATTTTTGGGAAAAAAATCACAGGTTACATTACTTATAACATATAAAAATGATATAGAATACAATTTATCAGGCTCTTACTTCACAGAATCAAATCTAGAAAGGACCACAGACCTACTCCAGCTGACAGCTCCATAACAATTCCCTCTATCTACATCATATTTTTTTTATTCATGGTGGTGTACAGGAAAAATCACTGTTATCACTGAATATTGATAGGGACAAATTTAAAAGCCAGAAACTACTTTTAAAAATCTCCCAAACACTGAACACATAGATAGAATTAACAATAAAAGAATCTTTAGAGTTTGGGGACCCTGAAGTAATTTTTAAATCTAGCAGATTGAATCTATAGAAAAATACATTTCTTTCTAAAACTGGTAATCTACTGAATAAAATGAGTAAGCCTATCTTTCAGACTTTAAATTTGTTATCTGACTTTCCCATCCATCATTTTTGACATTAATTTTATTTAATTATTTTCTTTTTTACTCAAGATTCCATTTGTGAATAAAAAGTTAGGGAAGGATTTGATTCTCTGGTTTTTAAGCATCTAAGCAAAAAAAAATTATCACTATTAGCCTTCGGTAACTGTCTCATAGTTGGAAAGTTTTTATCTTCCTAATATACAATGTATAAATGTCAAGTTAGCCATCTTGTCTTCACTTGGTTCTTTTCTCATGTTGATTAGATTGTCTTCAAAATCAGTTGTTGTTTTAGACTTGAATTTCATTTTAACTATTAAAACAGAAATTGTAGTTGGAGACTGCTGAGATCAAATTGATGGAAAATAACAGGAGTGCTCAAAAATCTTTTATAATAGTTAAGTAACCTGTTCCTCCTGGGGAGAAGGAAGGAGAATAAAATGTAGGGCTGGATATATAAGATGTTGTTTTTCTTTAGACCCCTATTACTGCAATGAGATGCTTTGGACCATAGATATTTAGAGTAAAATTATTTTTCTTGTGTATATAAATATAGCTTATTTAGCTTAAAGTTATATAGTATAAAATAAAAAGGGGAAGTATGCCCTTGTTCATCACCCATAGGAAGTGTTTAGTGTCTATAATGATGGATCTCACAGCAGATTATTTCCTTCCTTTATGCTAAAAGTGAATTTTTTTTAGACAATCATTTCATGCAACATATCTCCCAAAGGCATTCTGTAACTAACAGTTGAAATATATTTACTGCATAATAATTTTGCATAAGATCACATCCATGAATCCTGTATAACATTGTTTCTGTGCAACTTCGGAAAAAACCCAAATTAAGTGAAGGTTTTGTCTTACCTCAGATATGGCATACAACAGGAGCTTTGGATCTAAATATTTGATGAACTTGAGAAAACAAATTCACTAAGCATCAGGAAATATACTTTTTGGGTTAATTTTTCTTTCTGTTAACTTTTAATGATATTATTCTTTCAAAATGAATTGATAAATTAAATAGAATTGCAATTAATGCTAATGCATCTAACATACCAGAAGAGGTCATTCCGACCATAAACTTTTATAAATGTATAAAATTTTAAAGTCTGAATTTTGCGTATAATTTAAAAAAACACAAAAATTTAAAAGATAGAAAATCTTTCTACTAGTAACATGGGTTGTCACACACTTGAGATTTCTCATAAATGAAATCACTATTGGTCATAAGGCAATAGCAGTTCCTTCAGTGGGAAGGAGTAATAATTTGAAAGGAGAAATAGCAGTTCTTAGTATAGCATTTCCAGTTAGGTTGGTGGTTTTGTTTGTTTTTGGTCTGACCTGCGATTTCATTCATTGAAATTCTGTAAGGTAACACTCTACTAATAGGTTCTGCAAGTGTTCTGCCACTTAGTCTTAAGAGAGTTGATCAGGGCACTGAAAGACTTGCTCACAGTCTTACGGCCATTAGGTGTCAGAGGAGGAACATGAGACCGGTTTGTGACTCCTAGACTGGCTTTTAATAGTCCCTATATAATAGTACCTGTGGTATAAAGTAAAAAGAACTCTGCACTAGGAGAAAGGTTTTGACCTTTGTTTTGCCTCTTTCTGACTTTCCCATTCTTGGAGAAATCATCCAATTTATGCTGAATTTTTTATTTTCCCCATCATTAAAGGGGAGAGCATTGAATTGAATGATGTTTAAGGGCCCTTATATCCTTGAAGACTTCTGAATTGTCTTTACTTGTTTATTTATGTGTGCCCGCACATCTCTTATTGGTAAGGTTTATTTTTAATAGATATTTTATTAGAAGTTTAACTTTGAAGATCAATTTAGGTTGCATAGTAACCATTTAAATTTTAAGGTATCAATTATGAGGTTTTTATTCATTTCTAAATTCTCATCAGAATTTTGTCTATTTACCTATTCATTCTTATTCACTTTTATATTGTTGCATTTCTTCTTTATTCTTTTGATTCTGCTCCCTACTTCAAACCTTTATTTTGTAAAAATCTTTTCAGATTTTTTTGTATTCATCCCATTTCTTGACTTTTAATTTCATTTAACATATGAATGTACCCCAATTTATTTCACCATTCACCTGTTGTATATTTAGGCTTTTAATAGATCTTTGCAACTTCACCTAATGCTGCTTTAGAAAATCTTTAACAGACACATCTCTCTGGTTCTCTTTTCTTTGTATTTTCAGAGTATATTTCCAAAACTTGAATTATTTGTTCAAGCAGTAAGGTTTATATAGTTAGTTAGAAACTTTTTCAATATCTACTTTGATGCTAACATTTAGTCAAAAGAAATACTTTTAAATATATGATTTTATATCTATATCTATCTATCTCTATCTATCTAGGCTCTTGGATGGCAGCATTTGATAAAGCTATTCATGTATGCAATACATCATATTGGCCACAGGGTGGCCTAATTTCACTTTAGTAAACGAACATAGCTTCATAACTGGAATGAAATGTGAAATCACAACTTGTACACTAAACAGGATTTAGATAGGGAGCATTTTATTCAAGATAAATCTCCAGAAAATTAGAGTTATATCCCTATTTTTAAATCACAAGTTGTTTATTTTAATTAGGAAAGGAAATAACCAGAATTCCTCTAATTCTAAATTGGACTACCTAACTACTCTTTTTTCAGAAGGATAACTTGTACCATTTAAAGATAGAATTTGAAGGATTAGCTTGAATATTAGCTATTTGCTTTGTTTTTTACATGCAGAGGCATAATTATTATATGATAAATCTCATTAAATTATATTTATTTTAATCAATAAGCATTTGTTCAACACATTATAGTCATTCTTTGATAATAACCCTATTGATTTTTACTCATGATTCTATTCTCAGACTAACTACAAAGCTAGTTATAACAATCTTCCCCATTCCTGTAACCCTATTCCACCCCAGCTCCCACCCCCATTCCAGTTCCTCTAAATAATAATAGCTTTGAGAACTAAATTATGAATTGGAAATTAGCAAACTAAGTTCACTTTCTATTTCTGCCTTTATAACTCTAGAAAAATGCTTTCGCTTTTCTGCTGTGCTCTTCTTGCCCTCTTTCCCTTACTTTTGGATAGTCATTTGTTCTAGTTTGGTAATAACATCTTCCCCCCGTATGGGAATTTACTGAATTTGTTTAGGAATAAAATATTACCATGGTAGAGGGCTAACTACTAAATGTAATATGTATATGAAAAGAGACCATGTATTTCAAAAGACAGAAAAATGAGAGTACGTTTGCTTTGACATGGCCATGCTTTTAAATGGGGTCTTAAAAAAAATTTATAGTCTCTACTTGTATTATTATCAGAGTTGTTCTTCAGTATCCCTTTGGATCTGGTCATTCATCCTATACCCATATCTCTCAATCTCATGTTATCATAAGATCTTTGATTTAAATCCATTTATTGTCCAGATGAGGTAATTGAGATCCAGAGATATAAATGACTTCTCAAGGTCACACAGCCCTAACAGATTCAAAGCCAGATCCTCTGACTCCCAAGTCCTGGGTTTTCCCACTGTACAGTGCTGCCTCCTATATTGTCCACACAAATAGAATGAGAGACTTTATCAAGGCTGTACTGAAATCCAAGAAGCAAAAAGGGAAAGTTTTGTCTTTGGCATTACCTTGATCTCTGTCTGTCTCTCTCTCTCTCTGTCTCTCTTTGTCTCTGTCCCTAATATGCTGAAAGGTTGGGAGGGAAGGAAATAAGAGCCCAGAGTGACTTGTTCTTAGTGAAGCCATAATATTTCTTGGTGAGCACCATTTTGTTTTTAAAATGTTTACAAACCAAGTCTTTAATAAGTTCTAGAATGTTGTCAGGATTCTAGACCAAGGTCTATCATTTTCAGACTTAATACCTTCCCTTCTTCTCTACCCCCTTCTCTCTTTTGAAAGTCATGACACAGGAGCAAAGATGGTCACTATCTTGAGTTCTGGAAGAATGATTGTGATTGACAGAGACAGATAAATAAGATGAGATAGAGGATTTGGGAGAAAATAGTGGTTTCAGTTTGATACTGATGAAACTAGGTAGAGGTATCATCTGATCTGGACCTCTAGAAAGGTCAGGGCTGGTGAAAAAGATTCATTAGGTGTCACTGAGCTCTTTTTTTATTACTGACTTAGGTGAACCATATGAAGTATGCTTATTAAATTTCTGTATGTAAAATGCGAAAACTAACACTGTAAGACAAACAGAATTCTAAATGGTTCTTTTTTAAAAAACAGTTTTTGTTGATACATTTTGTTTCAGGACAATTTACATATCCCCATTGTACTCTTACTTGATTCCTTTAGTAAATACAGTCCTCCTTTCAAATACTTCCTGACTCTGAAGCCCAAACTGAACTTTGGTGCTATTTCCATGAAACTTTCCCCAATTCTCTCAACAATATTAGTTTTCTCCTTAGTTTTACTGGTACTGAATTTGTTTTTGAATGTATTTGAATTCAGTAAGTACTAGGGTTCTTATTTTTCTTTTCTCGTGGAATTGTTGTGGTTGTCGTTCAGTTTTATGTCAAACTCTTTTTGATCTCATGGAAGCATACTGTCCATGGAGTTTTCTTGGCAAAGATACTGGAGTAATTTGCCATTTCTTTTTACATTGGATCAAGGCAAACAGGTTAAGTGACTTGCTCAGGATCGAACAATTTTAATGTTTGAGGCTAGCTTTGAACTTGTGCTTCCTGACTCCAGGCCTAGCACTTTATCCAGGGTGCCATTTAGCCCCCCCCCCCCCCAAGACTCTGTGCGCCCCCTTCTCTAAATAATGTTTTTAAATACATATGACATGAAGGATTGCAAGGGAAACCTATTAAATTGAAATAAAGATGTGAGTCTTTTCCCCCATCCAAATTCATGTACCTCTAGAAATCTGTCCATACATCTTTTGGGGGTTCATAGACCCCTGGATTAAAAATTTTCTTGCCGTAGTAGAATATAAGCTCCCTGGGCTGTTTTTTGGTTCATCTTTTTGTTCTTAGTACCTAGTACCTTGCAACAACTAGTAAGTACTTGATAAAACTTACTGAATTTGATGAGTGTTTAATTTGTATTTTTCATTATTAGCAATTGCCTGAACTTTTGAATATAGTTGTTAGTTGATAATTTCTATATTATAATTTCTAATTTTTTTCTTTTGATAGCTTCATATTTTTTGACTACTTGCCTTTTGGAGAATGGCTTATAAGTATAGATTTTATATGTCGCACTTTTATTGGAGATGATTTATGCCATGAATTACCCACCTTTATATTTTCTTATAATTATACTTTTTTTTGCATGAAATTTTTCATATCTATTTTATTTTTTATAATATTCTGTATGTTAATGACATTCATCCTTTTTTGAAAATCACAAGAGAAAAATCCTTTCATTCTTTTAACTTTTTAGTAGTGTGACTTTGTCATATTCATTTCTTTTATGTATTTTAAACATTATGGCATGTATTATAAGATGATGATGATCTAACCTGTTTTCTGCCATGTTGCTCTTATGCTCTGCCAGCTGGAGTTGTGCCATGTAGAATTTTTCTTCTTTTCTTATACTTAGTGTTCTTGGATTTATCAAAGACTAGATTGGCTATATACATTTCTTTTTAACTCCCTTTCTTCTTTTGAACAGTTAAATTTTTAAAAAATTTATAAGATAGTTTTAATTATTAAACTGTCTTGAGATTTGATATTGCCAAACCTCTTCCGAAGAAGTTCTGACAAGCTGTATAAAGATGGATTAAATCTAATATGAAATTTAATAATGAGAGATTAATATAAATCTTTCCTTTTGGGGTAAAAAAAAGTTTACTGCTGATAAACAGGCACATGGCTAGACAGTTGTTCACATGGGAATAAAACTTGGAACATCAGTGGGATAGAGAATTACTAAATGCAGATAAATTAGTAAAGAAACAATATGCAGGGGTGGCTAGGTGGCACAGTGGATAAAGCACCAGGACTTGGCCTTGAAGTCCGGAGTACCTGGTTTCAAATCGGGTCTCAGATACTTGATAATTATCTAGCTGTGTGGCCTTGGGCAAGCCACTTAACCCCATTACCTTGCAAAAAAACCCAAAAACAAAACCTTAAAAAAAAAAGAAACTATGCAAACAGTATGGAGAAAAGACAGTGAAAGGACAAAGCTTTGGATTATTCCTGCATTTCATAGTGGATACTTAGATTTTTTTTTTTCCATTTGATGGCAATAGTCATCACTCAAAAGTGTATCTAAATTGTTTGGATTACCAAATCAAGAAATTGTGTATTGTGTATTTTTTTATTCAGTAGTAAGCATGATAATTCTTATAAAAGAAATTATATGTGAAGGTGACTTTTTTGGTTATTGTCAGCTGTTGCCTATAGGAAACGAAGAGAACCAGAATGCGGTAATGCTTTATATCCTGTTTAGAAACAAGCAGGTATGGTAGGGTAGGCTGATGGGAGAATCTTTGAACATTTGGTTTGTCTGAAATGCAAAGTTCTGGAAATTTAAGGCAAGAAATGCTGAGTTTGTCTCAGAGGGCTCTTTCAGAAATACATATGTTCCCTGCTTTATCAGTTTTGTAATATTATATCTCAATTGTAGTAATAATAATATGAAATGAAATAGGAGTTGAATTTTTAGTTGGGAACCTGAGTTTGCTTTCTGTAGCATATGTAACCTTGGACAAGTCATTAACTTCTCTGACCTCTCTGTGTCTGTCTCTTTTCTCTCTCTCAAATTGGAGAGGAACTGTAACAATCTAGTGATTCAAATCATTAAGAATTTATTAAGCTCTTGATAGTTCTAGGCACTAAGCACTAGGAATACAAATAAAATTGAGCTCTTGCCCACAGGGAATTTACATTCTAAAAGGGAAAACTACACAGAAAAGTAAACTAAAGAGGGGAGAGGGTAAAGTAAGTATACCTATCTGAGCAGGGTGGGGGGAAGCCAGAAGAATGCAGGGTTGCTTTAAGATCCCTGCCAGCTCTAAATTTGGAGATGTTATTTTTTGATTTTACAATTTTGCATTTCAGAACAAATGTTCTAATATTACCTAATAATAATGTAAAGAAAGTAAAAAAATTATGCTTTTATCTATTTTGAGTTCATTAGTTCTCTCTGCAGGTAGATAGCAATTTTTATCATGAATCCTTTGGAATTGTCTTGGATTATTGTATTGATAAGAATAACTAAACCTTTCACATTTGATCATTGTTTCAATATTACTGTCACTGTGCACAGTGTTATCCTAGTTCTGCTCAATTTCACTTTACATCAGCTCAATATGGTTCTTTTCAGGTTTTTCCAAAGCCATTCTTCTTGTCATTTCTTATTATAGTGCATTAGTATTCCATCACAGTCATATACTACAACTTATTCAGTTGATGAGCATCCCCTCAATTTCCAATTCTTTGCCACCACTAAATGAGCTTCAGTAAATATTTTTCTGCCTATTGGTCCTCCTTTTCCCTTTTCTTTGATTTCTTTGGGATACAGACCCAGTAGTGTCATAGCTGGGTCAGACACAGAGTTTGATGGCCCTTTGGTTGTACCAATTCACAACTCCACCAACAGTGTGTGTGTGTACACACACACACACACACACACACACACACACATATATTAGTTCCCTATTTTTTATATCCCCTCCAATTTTTGTCATTTTCTTTTTCTCTCATGTTAGCCAAGCTGATAAATGTGAGGTGGTACCTCCCCTCCTCATTCCTCTTGACTTTTCAGACCAGAACATCCCTTTCTGGCTACCTGAATGATATGCATACTACCTAAAAAAATAAGCCTTAATTGAAAGCTTGAGGGTAGGGATTGAGTTTTTATGTTTTTATCCCCTATACATAGCATAGTGTCTAAAATATAGTAAATGTTTAATAAATAGTTTTTCATTCATTTAATGTGTTTCAAGTGATATTGTGTTAATCTCTTTTGTCAAGTGACATTATTTTATCTCTTAACTATTAAATTTATCTCGAATTAAGAATTATAGAGACTAGCACAAAGAAGGCACTTAAATGTTTGATGAGTTGGATTAGATAAAATATTATGAAAGCACATATATATCCTACTTAGGTCTGTGGTCTCATAAGCATGGAAACTCAAAATTACAGATTCCAGCTATATCCATGTCTTTTTGTTTCTTTTTCTTTTTTCTTTTTTTTTGGTTTTTACAAGGCAATGGGGTTAAGTGGCTTGCTCGAGGCCACACAGCTAGGTAATTGTTAAATGTCTGAGGCTGGATTTGAACTCAGGTACTCCTGACTGCAGGGCTGGTGCTCTATCCACTGTGCCATCTAACTGCCCCTATCCATCATGCCTTTTTTGGGGGGGGAGGGGGGTAAGGCAAATGGGGTTAAGTGGCTTGCCCAAGTCCACACAGCTAGGTAATTATTAAGTGTCTGAGGCTGGACTTGAACTCAGGTACTCCTGACTCTAGGGCCAGTACTCTATCCACTACGCCACCTAGCTATGCCTTCTTAATAATTCTTTTCTATAGCTTTCTTTGGGTATTCCATTGAGGATCAATTTAATCTTATTTTGATATCTCTGTGATAATAGCAAAACACTTGGGCTGCCTGTTTCATTTTTAATAAATGACCAGCTCTCCTCTGCAGTTATATTGTGGCCTTCGTGTCTTTTATGCCACATCTCACACAAAATAGTCATTGCTAGTATTATGCTGAAATCACAACTTTTTTCATTTCTCTTTGGTGCCACAATATTTTCAGCATTTGCTGTTAAATAGTTAGACTTCTTTGTCAGACTGTGTAATCACTGAAAACACTGGTATTGCTTTAGTTAAGAAAAAATTGCATGAAAATCATTAATGACTCCTTGAGTATTATAGGTCTAGTTAGAGGTGAATGTCTGTTTGGTAGAGATAATAATATTACATTTATCCTTTAGTTTTAGAAAGATTTCTCCGAGCTAGAATTCTTAGTCCAAAATTCAGTATGTTTATCAAACAAGACTCCAGAGTTATTTTCTTCTGCATTAACATGGTACCTTCTATGCTGCTTATGAAAATAAGCAAGGAAGATTCATTCTCCTTTCCAAGAGTTAACTTAGGGAAAAATTACAAATTGTCTTTGGAGCTCTAAATTCCCCTTCTATTTTCAAGGTACCTAGACCCTTCATTCTATCCTTGAGCTGCCCTTCCTATTGTCCCAACACCACTACATCCCTTTGCCCCCTTTCCCCATTCATGGTTCCTTCCTAAGTTCTTGCCTTTTCTACTACATAATTACCTTTCCTGCATACCTCCATTTATCTCCTAACTCAAAAGCCCTACTATTCAGTGGGGATAGATTTCAGTTAGATTCAAGAAAAATATCTGATTAATTCATCCTAATGTTTGAATGACTGATAGTTCTTTCATGGGATTTAAAGGAGATAATTGTTAACATTAATCTCTAACTATCAGTTGATAGTCTAGGATCATGAACAACAGTTTTCTAAGGATGAAATCCAAGTCATATGAAAGCTATATATATACACATATATATATGTGTGTGTGTGTGTGTATATATATATATATATATATATATATATATATATATATATATGTGGGAAAATGTCCCAAATGACTAATACTTAGAAAAATACCAAATAAAGCAAACCTTTGAAATTCTACCTCACCCCCATCAGATTAGCAAAGATGATAATTGTTGGAGTGCCTTCAGGAGAATCAGATATATTAGTGCCCAGTGAATTGGTTTGGCTGTTCTGGAAAACAATGTGAAACTGTGCCTCCCAAAATCATCATTGTATACTACCCCTTTGACCCAGTAACACCACTATGAAGTCTATGCCTCTCAAAAAAAATCAAAGAAGAGAAAGACATATGTCCAGAAATACTTTGAGCATCTTGCTTTGTAGTGACATTGAATTGGAAACTAAATAGGTATCCTCAACTGGGGAATGGTTGAATAAATTATAGTATATGAATATAATGGAATATTATTATTATTTCACCAAAGGAAATAATGAAAGGGATGGTTTTATAGAAACCTTGAAAGTCTTGTATTAACTGATAAAGAATGAAATGAGCAAAAACCAGAGAATAATTTATACATAATAACATTGTAACTGCACATAATTTTAAAAGATTTAAATACTTTAATCAACTATGACAATCCACAATATCTACATCCTAACAGAGGCGAGGGACTTAAGATACAGCATGGGACATATGTTTTTGGACTTGACCAGCGTGGGAATTTATTTTACTTGACACTATGTATTAAAAGGGCTTTGTTTTTCTTTTTTTTTTCCTTTCTAATTTTGAGTAGAGTTGAGAGGGAGAAAAGAATTCTTGTTAATTGGAAAAAAACAAATAACAAAAAATATATCATCTCTGGTTAGTTAATCAACAAGCCTTTATTAAGGGCTTGCTATGTGTCAGACACTGAACTAGGTTCTGGAAATACAAATATGAGCAAAAAAGATAACTCCTGCATTCAAGTAGCTTATATTCTAATGGAGGAAGACATTTGGATAGTATTTAAGAAGTAAATTTATCTAAGAGTAAGTTCCTGTACCTTTTAAATCAGATTTTGATATTTTTTCCTTTTTCCCCTCCTACCCCCCAGAGGTTAAGTCATTCAGTAGTCATAGTTGGGTCACAGGTTCTTTTTCAAATGCTCTAGAAAATCAGAATCGTGGTAATGCAGCTTTTACCAGGTTGTTCATACAAGGTTGTCTTGCACATAAAGGCTAATTTAGTTTTTGTAATTTTCTATTATTTAATAAATGGAAAAAAGAAAGAGATTAACCTTAAGTGAAAGTTGCAAGTAGCTGCATTTCACTGCAAAGAAAGAAAGCAATTGGGGCAGCTAGGTGGTGCAGTGAATAGAGCACAGGCCCTGGAGTCAGGAGGACCTGAGTTCAAATGTGACCTGATACTTAACAATTAAACCCCACATTGCCTTGACCAAAAAAAAAAACAAAAAACAACAAACAAAAAAAAAAGGAAGAAGGATGTGAAAAGAAATGTTAATCTAAAGGTTTGCTTGTGCAATGGATAGGAATAACAATATCTCCTTTTGAATAAGGACATCATTTATGTAGATATCTTACCTAGGTCCTTTGACTTTATAAATTTAAACAAAAAATGATCTATTGAATTGTATTACTTATAGTGAGGATGAAGATGATGACCTTCAATATGCTGATCATGATTATGAAGTACCGCAGCAAAAAGGACTGAAGAAGCTCTGGAACAGAGTAAAATGGACAAGAGATGAGGTAATGTTGTTCAGAAATTTTATCTTGAATGGGGAGTGGCTGTATTTTGCACTTGGGTTTATTGCTCACTGCTTTATGTATGAGTAAGATGCTTTTATTAAAGCTTTTTTTTGGGGGGGGGCAAGGCAGTGAGGTTAAGTGGCTTGCCCAAGGTCACACAGCTAGGTAATTATTAAGTGGTATTAAGAGGTCAGATTTGAACTCAGGTCCTCCTGACTCTAGGACTGGTACTCTATCTACTGCACCACCTAGAAGTCCTAGAAGTAACATGCTTTTAAAAAACCCACCCTAAAACCAATGACATAGCTATCTAGCATGCATACTACTCTAACCTCAAGTAGCTACAGGAATAGCAGCAGACTGATATCCGGATCAAATCAGCAGAGAGTGTTGATCTGGATCTCATTTTTCCAAGTTTAACCACCATCAGTAATGTGACTGAATGAGTTGTCTGTTCTTTATCTTGAATTTGTTGAATTCTATTTTGCATCCCTTTCTTAGGATGACAAGCTAAAGAAATTGGTAGAACAACATGGAACAGATGATTGGACTCTAATTGCTAGTCACCTTCAAGTAAGTGAAATATTTATTTTAAATTGTTTGGTGTCTTATCACTTAGGCAAATATTAAATTTGCAGGTTTAAAAAAGCATTGCAGCATATTCTTACTTGAACATTTATTTCAAAGAATTTCCTTTATTAAAGGTTGCTAATGTCTTTAAAATGACATATTAGTTATTTTAACTTAAGTGATGGTTATCCCAGAAACTTAAGTTATTATTTACTCCTGAGCTGTAGTCCTCCATCATTAACTGTCTCCTGGATCTCTTAAATTCAGCATGTCCATAATTGAACTCAGTTTCTTTCCTCCTTAAACAACTCTTACTCTTACTTGAGGATTGCAACCTACCTTCTGATGATTCAGGTTCACCAGTTCAAACTTTTCAGTCTCCATAACCTTTATGTCCAATCAGCTCTTAAGTCTTGCTCATTCTAAACAACTTTTAAATCTCTCCTCTATTGCCCACTCAGCAGGACTATTCCAATTTAGGCAGCTTTCACTTGGATTGTTATAATTGCCACTTAATTGGTCTTTCTACTTTCTACTTCCAGACTCTCCTCTCTTCAGTCTTTACTCTGCTGCCAATATAATCTTCCTGAATTAGGGATCTGTGTCATTTCCTTCCTTGATTATCTTTCAGTGACTTTGAGAGTAAAATAAAAAGTTCTCAATTTGGTACCTAAAGCCCTTTACATGTCTGATTCTAACTTTTCTTTCTAGACTTAGGTTATTCCTTTTCATAAATTCTTTTCCAGATAAACTGGATCTATTATTTATTGCTCACTAGAACCTTTGTATAAGCATGTGGAATGTACTCCTTTATCCCTGCCTCATCAAATTGTTTAACCTCCTCCACAACTATTAGGTGCTCTCTCTTCTATGGGAAAGTTCTTTTGATTCCTCTAATTATTAGTGTTCTCTCCCTGCCTGAATTAACTTTTATTTACTCATGTGCATTAATGTTGTTTTCCTTATTGCCTTCTCTCCCTCCCTTCTGCCAAAGTGAGCTCTTGAGGGCAGGGAGTGTTTTTTTATAATTTGTCTTTTTATTCTCAGCACCTACCACAGTATGTTGCATGAATTGAGTACTTAATAAATGCTTGTTCAATTAAGATAACTTTTTAAAAAAGATACAATTTATAATTTAAGTTTTCGCTGCTGTTATCCTGTATATCTTGAGAATATTACTGTGGGGAATAGGGGGAAATTTTAGCTTGATAAATAAGTTTCAGTTGCTAAGAAATTTTGAAAGCTAGGAGGACTAATAAGAATTTCATTTCAACTGAGTTTTAAGATTTTTAAGTAATAGATTTTTTTATTATTATAAATCATAATTAGGATTTGTAGAAATGATTAACTTTGCTAATTTGGAAATGGATTACAAAAGATTTACGAAAGATTGGAAGATCCTTGCCTTTCTTTTGATGAGGCAGTGGGGTTAAGTGATTTGGTCAAAATCACACAGTAAGTATCAACTGTCTTGAGGACAGAGTTGAACCTCAGGTCTTCCTGACTCCAGTGTGGTTCAATATCTACTGAACCACCTAGTTGCCCCCAGGTCCTGGAAAATGCAAATCAGTGTGGCAAAGAATTCATTAATGTAACTTATAAGTCATGATTTTTACAAATATTGTCAAATACTGTTGTCAAAATAGGATGCAATAAATGCTATGAGTACTTATAGAAATAATAAAACTTAGTTTTTATAAAAATTGACAGAAAGAAATGAATCAGCTTTTTTTTTTATGCAGAAATTGGAGGTAGTCAAATTTTTTTGGTTGTTTTTGTGGGCAGCAGTGTTAAGTGACTTGCCCAAGATCACACAGCTAGTAAATTATCAAGTCTTGAGGCCTAATTTGAAATCAGTTCCTCCTATCTTCAAGGTCAGTACTCTATCTACTGCACCACCTGGCTGCCCTGGTTCAATTTGAATCAAAATATTATATGGTTCACAAGTTCCAATGACACATTTGTACTTCTAAACCACTGTAAGTAGAGAAAATTTGATCATTGAGTTTATTAGGATTATATGTAAAGTAAGAATAGAAAAAGCTTGAGGATTCTCAGGTCAATAAAGAGCATGCAGTTTGTACCTTTGAATTTTTCTGGAGACTATTTTTATTTACTTTCTGGTTCAGTTATGTTCTGTGTACTTTCTGGTTAAGGAAGGTATATATTAAAGTATTATATTCACTTCAACAAACATAAAATGGAAATTTAGGTCTTTAGAAAAATTCCAATAATTGGCAACATATATAGGTCTTCAGAATATGCCTGTACAACAGGGAGATGCATATATTGGCTGAAACAAGTGATAAATATGATTTACCTCACATCACATAGTGATAAGACTAGACTCCAATTTTTTTCTGATTCCTGATCTAATTTTTATAAGATCACATTGCACCTAAGAACTTTGTTGTTCTTGTTCAGTCATTTCTTCCATTGTGCCCACCTCTTCATGACCCCATTTTGGGTTTTCTTGTCAATGATACTAAAATAATTTGCCATTTTCTTCTCTGGCTTATTTTGCAGGTGAAGAAACTAGGGCAAACATGGTTAAGTGGCTTGCCCCGGGTCACATAGCTCGTAAGTGTCTGAGGTCAGATTTAATCTCAGGAAGATGTGTCTTCCTGACTCCAGGCCTGACACTCATTGATCCACCCTGGTGCTCTGTATTTAGGTACTTATAGTTAGTAAAACTATGACTATCTTATTTTACTATGAAGGAAGCAAGGTTGAATGTTTTGAGGGTAGAGAAGGTGAGATGTCTTGAAATTAATCAAAAAGAAGGGGCAGCTAGGTGGCACAGTGGATAAAGCACCGGCCCTGGAGTCAGGAGTACCTGAGGTTCAAATCCAGGTTCAGACACTTAATAATTACCTAGCTGTGTGGCCTTGGGCAAGCCACTTAACCCCATTTGCCTTGCAAAAAAAAAAAAGAAATTAATCAAAAAGAGTCATAACTAAATCTTATTGTAGCATTTTTTAATTCAACTGGTATATATTGAATCCCAAGCTGCATAACATTTCTTTGTTTTTAATGACTAATATTCTTAAACTGAAAAGACAGGAAACTACATACCTAAACACTTCCTCCTTTTCCTACCTTTTTTGGTATAATTTAGTCTGAAATTCCTCTCTATTTGAAGATTTGAAAACTTTTTATATCTAATCTATATTTCACCTGCTGTGATTTAAGCCCATTCCATTTTGTTGTTGGTATTCTTGGTTGAGACCACAAACTATAGTGGACTTGAACTATTCTTTTGATTGAATCTTAAATTGTGAAAAGTTATCTTGATGAGGCTTTAAAAATCTGTTTTTCATCATATTTCAGAGATGGTAGACAAAAAGTTATGTGTTGTAATGTCATTTTCTAACTGAACAATCATTGATTTATGTAGTTTGGAACTTTATTTTCTTATGAAATTGGTTTGTTTTGAGAAATTGAATTTTCTATATTGTAGAAGCATATTTCATTTTGATAAGATTCCTTATGTTGATCTGAATGTTAGAATTGAGAATTTACCTACATTGTTTCAAGATTTGCTTAAAGCTACAATTTAAAAATAATTTATTGACATTATACAAAGAACTATACCTAGAAATGAAGTATTATCCCAGACTGAGCTAAAATATGTGTTCACATTTGACCAAATCATCATTCCGTTCTTGACTTCCTTTTCTATTGCTATCTTTCAAATCACCTCATTTTTTGTTGGCATTGGATATTGTAATTTTGTCTCATCTGCTACCCAGGTCTCAGTGGTAGTCATCTTTAGTTTTGTCCTATTGTTTTCATGGCAGAATCAATATGGAGACGACCATAATACTTCATCACTCAGTATCTGGTTTATTTTATAGGTGAAATTTTTAGGATATGTTCTCATATAACTATATATGTACATATACACATGCATATAAATACATGTATGTATACATGCATATATATAGGTAAATGTGGGGGCTGTGCATATACATATATATAAACAAACAAAATATTATCAGTATCAGAATGGTAGTAAATGTGAAAGCTTAATTTTTTTCAAATTGTAGAACTTCAGGGATAGGTTTTCCTTCAAGTTGTAGGGAATATTATTCTGGGAAGGAAAGTATTTCATAACTAAATAATTTTAAAACTGTGTTTCAGAATCGGTCTGATTTTCAGTGTCAGCATCGATGGCAGAAAGTTTTAAACCCAGAATTAATCAAAGGTCCCTGGACTAAAGAAGAAGATCAGAGGGTAATAAATGTTTTTAATTTTTTTCTGTAGTGAAGAAATAGTAGATATAGTTATAAAATGTTGTTTTTTACTTTCTATTTATAGTCTTGTTATATACAACATGAGTTGATTTTGATTTTGTCTTCATTTCTCTTTAAGCATCAAAGTAAGATATTAGGATGGTACTATGTATCAGACACTTAAAATGCAGATTTGTTTATATTCTATCTCACTGAATAGAGTAACTATATATATTTGATTATATGATCTTGTTTTTTTCTTAATATTTTGTGACGAGGAGTCAAATTTTTCAAAGCTTATTCACCTTTTTTCAGCCTTACTTGCAGTTCTTTGATTGTATCAGTCATTAAGAAAAAAGAAAACAAACCCTATACAACAAAATGATAAATTCAGCAGGAATCTTGAACCCAGAGAACCTTTGATCAGATTAGCAAATTGGAGTGGAAGCTAATCTAAAAGGAAATTACTTAGGGATATTGACAGTTCTGGATTGAAAAGTCTTCAAAGTTTAACCTGATATCAAAGAAACTGAGGGAGGGCTGCTATCAGCAGTTTGATTGCAAGGACACAAGGCAGATAGGGGAACTTGGTTGGTGAATGCCTGAGGGGTATGTATAATTCCAAAGTGAGTGCCTTATACATGGTAGATGCTCAGTAAATATTTGACTGATGGGCAGTTTTTGGCCTTAATAAGGAGAGTGAGAATACATATAATCTATTTCTCTCAGAATGTTAATCCTTATTTGTAGATCATATTATGTCATGTGAACTCTCTAAAATATTAGAATCATTCACTCCAGGACTTAAAGCTCCCTAAGCAGGAATGAAAATAAGTACGCAGTGATTGTTCAGTGGCCTGTGTACCATGTTCCATTGTTGGAGTAAGGTGGCAGAAGAGAACTCTTGTGGGCAGTGCTGGGGCTGACTGAGAATGGATTAGATACTTCTATCTCTTCCAATGCCTTTTGCCACCTTTATTATTCAATTGGGAGGAGATTTCCATCAACATAGGCATCCTACTTCTTAACCTTCAACCTCAGAACACTGTGTGAAAGAGTTTCAAAAGAAATAGTTTTGAATCTTAACTGTGCCACTTATTAGCTGACTTTTAAGAGCTTTAGTTTCCTCATGGATAAAATGAGAAGGTTGGATTATATGATCCCTGATAGCATGTGAATCAGAGTTTTTAAAGAATAGGAGCATAATGTGCATGTTTTTTTCCCTGTGGTTAATATTTCACAAATGGTGATTGTGACAAACCATCAAGTAGGAAATAAAAGTATTATTTATCCCCATTTTGCAGACCAGGAAGGCTATACTCAAAAAGGTTATGACTTTGTCCAAAGTGACTCAAAGGTCTGGTTCCAAATCAAGTTTTCTTTTTTTTCTTTTTCTTTTAGTTTTTTTTGTAAGGCAAACAGGGTTAAATGACTTGCCCAAGGCCACACAGCTAGGTAATTATTAAGTGTCTGAGACCGGATTTGAACCCAGGTACTCCTGACTCCAGGGCCGGTGCTTTATCCACTACACCACCTAGCTGCCCCCTCAAGTTTTCTTTTTGGCTTGATTTCTGTTGTCTTTTTTATAACAGGTATTTTTAAATTTCTTTTCAGAGTAAAACAGACACTGCTGTTTTACTTGAGGTAAAATTAATTTTTTCATTTATTTTTTTCTTACTTGGGGAATTCTTTTAAATTCTTCCAATTAGGAATTGTATAATCATCATGTGGATTGAATTTTCATTTCATTAATTCCTTTTTAAAGTTGTATAAGAGAGTTGAATATGTGTTGACAAAAATGTACTCTTTGAGGTTATCCTCAGGTTCCTTGAATGTGATTTTTTTATTGTTTATTTTATAGTGTATACAGTTATCTTGAAATGCATCTCAAACTATAATAAAAATCATGGGATAGTATGATTTGATATAAATATTTACAAACTGTTCAGGAATTAATCTAATTTGTAAAACAACATCTACTGCTTTAAAATCTGTATGTGTAAGTGCTTTTTAATTATAGTAGGCATTGTTCACAACAAAATTTTGTGCCTTTTATCCTTAAGATGAAAATTTTTGAAAATTAGCATATTACAATAATAGCAACCTTTTATCTGATAAGAAAGGGCACTTTGGATTAAAATACATTAGTAAAAAATACAGTCCTGTAGAATTAAATGATAGATAGGATTAAATGATAGACAATGAGGAAGATCACAATGAGGTAATAATGAAAACAATGTAATTTGCTAATACTTTCATTTCATTTCCATTCTAATGTTCTGTCCTTTATTCTCTTTTAAATCTAGTTCTGGATCTCTTTCTTCCTTTTCTTATTCCAACAACAAGATTTGAGTACCCACTGTATACAAAGCACCATGGTTAAGGCATTATGGAGGACATAAAGCAGAATAAAGAAATAGTGTCTGCCTTCGCAAGATTTATTGTTAGATAGGTTAAATAAGAACTTTGCACAAAACATAAAACTGGGTAAAATAATTAAGTACAATAAGAGGTTCAAAGTACTATGTTAATATCTCTGGTAGAGGGAAAAATAAAAATAACTCACTGATATTCCAAGTTTTACAAAGTATATTTTAACAACAAACTTTTGAGATAGGGTTACCTCAGTTTTATAGATGAGGAAACTGAGGCACAGGGAAATGACTTTTTTATGATAACACAGCTACTCGGTGACAGAACTAGAATTCAAACCTACTTTTGCCTTACTCTAAATCCCCTTTTTTTCTGTGTAACTGATGTGTGTGTATGCCTAGTGCTTTAATGTGTTTTTAATATTTACAAAGTACTTTATATGTATTATTTCATTTGAATCTTTCAGCAGTCCTAGGAGTAGGTGATGTGTGTCCTATTCAGATGAGGGAACACATTCAGAGAGGTTACATGTCTTGCCTGTAGTTAAACAGCTAGTATGTATTAAGAGGCAGGATTGAAACTCATTTTTCCCTGATTGCATGCTGACTCAATGTACTATCTCCTCTGAAAGAAAGAGGGTAGTGCAATGCATTTACCAAATCCCTGAGGTGGCATACAGAGCCATCTAAATCTCCTGATACCATTTGGAAATTGAAGTTGTCTAATGAAACACTTTTATGTTTTTACTTTATTTCAGAAAGTGTATCAGATATTAAAATATGAAGAAGTAGAAAATGATAGTCTCATTTTTCCTTTATCCATCCAGGAGATTGAAATATTATAAAGTGAACCATATGGGGAATAATGTGATGATAATATAATTCTACTAAAGTAGGGAGAGGGATGAGTGCATTTTGCTTAAAGATTTTATTTATTTTGAGTTTTTTTACTTAAAGATTTTATTTATTTATTTTGAAAGAAAGGATTGATATAGCCTTCATTTTCTAATACCACTAGATAAATAGAAATTCACAATCCTCAGTTTAAGAGGCACTAGTATGGACCCTTAAGATTGTAACAGTGCATATTACATCTTTTAATTGCCAGTGACATTTTGTATTTTGTAGGTTAAGGATAGATACTTCTTAATATATTGTTGTGAACAATACAGTTAAATGATTTCAGAAAAAGGCTTTGTGGGCTGACATTTAATGGTAATACAAACTAGAAGTGTTTTCCCCTCACTATTATATTCCTAGTGAGAAGATAGGGGCAGAAGGTGGGAGAAGCTAATTCTAATAACTGCCCCATCATAATGGTTTAGCTGGTAATGGATATAGACAAAGCTGTGTTAATTTTTTTTATTTTCAATGCTAATCCAACTGAAGGATTGTAGTATTGATTAGCATATTATTAAAGACTTTAGAAAACATCTACTGGTTGAGGAGGAGAAAATTAAGGATTTAATTTAGAACTCTGAAAGTGTTTTGTTAATCATCTAAGTTGAAAATGAGTTTTTTTAAAAAAAAGGATTAAAAATAAATGCATATTCTGATATCACAACCATTTAAAATATTTTATTAATTTATTTTTTATTTTTATTTTTTTTTGCGTGACAGTGGGGTTAAGTGACTTGTTGAAGGTCACACAGCTAGGTAATTGTTAAGTGTCTGAGGCTGTATCTGAACTCAGGTCCTCCTGACTCCAGGGCTGGTGCTCTATCCATTTTACCACCTAGCTGCCCCTACTACCAGGTTTATAGTAAGTTAATTTAGACAAACCAATTTAACTTCTAAAGCACTAATGTTATTTTAATATTTTTATTGCTGTATAATTACGGTGTTCGGTTTCTTTTTCTTATTTTCACCTTTCATAGCTTTAATTATTGTGTGTGTTGTTTTCTTATACTTCATTCTCCTTAAGGTCATATGTTTTCCTGTGGTCTTGTGAATTCTTCATTTTTTTTAACTTTATGGAAATATTCCATTACATGTACCACAGTTTAATTAAGTATTCTCAATTGATGAACATTTGTGTTAATCATAGTTTCATTAGTGAATATCCCTCTCTTATCACTTAAATGTTTAGTGATATTCACATTTAAATAAAATTTTTGTTTCTACTTTAAAACATTTTTTCTTTTTTTTTTTTTAGGTTATTGAATTAGTTCAAAAATATGGCCCAAAGCGATGGTCTTTAATTGCAAAACATTTAAAAGGAAGAATAGGGAAGCAGTGCAGAGAGAGGTGGCATAACCATCTGAATCCTGAAGTAAAGAAGTCTTCCTGGACAGAAGAAGAAGACAGAATAATCTATGAAGCACATAAACGGTTGGGAAATCGTTGGGCTGAAATTGCCAAACTACTTCCTGGAAGGTGCTTATGTAAATGTATATTTTTTCTATAATGAAACATAATTTTAAGATTTGTCATAATATTTATAAGGAAAAGCAAACTTAGAGGAACAATTAAATAGGGAACTCCTCAAAGCTTTCTATCCTTAATTTAAAATGAAATTTTTTAAAGTAAGCAATTTTTTGGGATTTTTAATTTTAATGCATTTTTAATTTTAAGAATAATTTTCAAATAAGTAACTTTAGAATCAATTGAATAGCAATTGTTTTTTTGTAATAAAAGTACAGGCCTTCAGAATTTAGATCTGATTTTTTTCACAGTGTGTATTTTTATTCCTATCAGGTCACAGATAATACTAAGCATATTCTTTTTATTTTAGAATATATTTTTATTTTTTCCATGTAAAGATAGTTTTCAACATTCATTTTTATAAGATTTTGAGTTCCACATTTTCTCCCCCCTTTCTCTCCCCCCTTCCTAAGATAGTAAGTAATCTGATCTGGGTCATAGGTGTATAATCATTTTAAACATATCATGTTGTGAAAGAAGAATCAAAACAAAAGGGGAAAAACCGTTAGAGAAAAAAAATTGAAAATAGTATGCTTTGGTCAAGCAGATACTTTTTAGATAAGTATAGGTTCAATAGGGAGCTAGAAAGAATTCAAATCTTAGATAAAATTCTTCTATAAAAGATTCCAGTTTTTATAATGACTGTATCCATCCTATGACTAGCTATAGATTGGCTAAAACAAAAAAGAGTAAGGATGTCCACATGTGGTGTGTGTGTGTGTGTGTGTGTGTGTGTGTGTGTGTGTGTGTATCTTTTTTAAAAAATTTCATTGCACAAATTTGCCCTTGATGCTAATACATAGTTAACTCAGAAGGGTTGAAACATTTCAGATTTTTGTAATAATAATTTTATTTGAAACTTGTTACAGAAATAAAAACATGTATAGTTTACATGGATTCATATTAGAAGTAGTTGCCCTAGTCTAAACATCTAGCTATGTTAGACTTGTATAGCAGTTTAGAATTTAAAAGTACTTTCTCATACATTATCTCATTTGATACTTATGGTTATCCTAGGAAGGAAATATATCATTATTTTTTGGCAGATGAGGAAACTATGACTTCTAATGAAATACTTTATTTCACTATGAACTCTGCCTTATACACATTTCAAAGAACTTTTGAGCTAGAAAAGAAATCAGGAGTCATCTAGTCTTACTTTCTTCATGAGATATGATACTATAGCAATGACAATTGGTCATCCAACCCTCTTTGGTCCTTTTGTTTTTTTAACACTGTAAATTATTAGGAAGTTTTTTTTTCATATTTTAAAATGAAATCTGTCTCACAGAATATATTCACCTGAAGATTTGGTTCTTTTTTCCAGATTCAAGTGTAATCCTCCCATATGAAAACTTGCATTTAAAGTTTACTATGATAAAGTAGAAAATTTCATGTTCTCTCCTTTCCCCAGTACCTTCAAACTGTTCTTCTATTGCATATTTTTGAACCTCTTCTCAACACATGCCTCTTCTCCGGACGCGTTCTAGCTTGTTACTTTTGAAAAATGCAGTGTCTCTTAAAACCTTTAAAGACTTTTTCATATGTGCTCTTTTCTACATATGTCCTTCCTCATCCCGTGGTTGTACAGTTGAATTCAAGTAATACATATCTGTATAACCTAAATCTAGATCTAGGTAGATATTTATCTATTTATATCCATAGAAGATTTCATCTTAATAATTTCTGCCCATCCTTCCCAGCCTTGTTCTATCTATATATTTGATGGCCTACGTATTTATGCCTCTGTTTAAACCACTGGTAAAAACATTGAACAGAACCAAAGATTGTGGCATTCCCATTGACTTTTCTTCAAGTTAATATTGGACTGATAAATCACCATTCTTTCTGTCCAGTCATTCAGTTATTTCTGAATAACAATACAGCTAACAAATACATAATATTTTAAGGTTTGCCTAGTACCTTACTCACATTATCTTATTAAGTCTTTCAAAACTCTGTGAGATATGTACTAGAGGAATTTTGTTATCTCCATTTTACAGAGGAGAAAACTGAGGCTCAGAGAGGTTATCATTGGGCCAGGATTATCGCTAATAAGTTTCTAAGTTAGGATTTGACCTCAGGTCCTCACAGTAACTTGGACAAGTCACTTAAGCCTATTTGCCTCATCTGTAAAATGAGCTGGAGAAAGAAATGGCAAACTACTCCAGTATATTTGCCAAGGAAACCCCAGTGGGGACGACTGAACAACCTCATGGCACTTTTGTATAGCACTCTATTCTAGGATAAGAAAATCTTTATAGTATTGTACCAAGAATCAATATCATGTTCATCAGGCAACAGTTTACCACCTCAATTGATAAATGAAAATAGAGATATAATGCTTCTTAACCTCCAGTCCTGCAGCACTTCTCTTGTCTTCCACAGTAACTTGGAGATCAGCAAGAGTGGTTCTGCAATCCCTGTTCTCATGTACTTTTAGTACTGTCGTATGGAGTTTGCCCAGGACAGCTACATGGCACAGTGAATAGGGTACTGGGTTTTGAAGTCAGGAAGACCTAAGTTCAAATAAAGCCCCAGAAGCTTCCTGGTTGTGTAACTTTGACCAAGTCACTTAACTTCTGTTTGTCTTTAGAGAAGGAAATGACAACCCCCTCCAGTATCTTTACTAAGAAAATCCCATGGACCCCAGAGACACAAAGAGTTGGGACTGGACGATAACAATGGATTTTGCCCAAATTGGGTGACTAGAACTCATTTTGGGAGCTAGCTTGTTTTCTTGTATTCTTAATTATATTTGATTTCAATTCCATGTTGACTTTTTGTTTTGTCCTTTTCACGCCATATATTATTCTCCTTGATGGAAGAAATAGAAGTAAAATAAAATTTATTTAAATTTATGTCTCTTTGTTGTCATTCCAGTTCCTTAAATGCTTAAATGCAGGGGGCACTGAGTCTTCTGTAATCTTTTAACCTCTTCTTAACTGAAGAAACATTTTCTATTGTTCTTGGCATTTAACTTCATAGGACCATTCCAGTACTCAATACTCATTCTGATTTATGCATTCTCGGTCCCATTTCCTTTCTCTTTGTTCATTTAAAAATGCAAGTTCATCAATAAGTTCCCTTCTCATTGAAATTTGTAATTATTATTAGAGTTTCATTTTATAGAACTTCCCATCTCAATTGAAGAGAGATCTCTTTTAGAATCCTAGATCATCAGATACTACCAGACTTGTAGCTAAATATTTTGAAATCTTTTCTAGTCAAATCTTTTTTTTCTCTTTAAAAAGCATATTTCAAGCAAGATTGGGGAAAAATTGTAAAACTCAAAATAAGTAAAACCTTTCTAAAATGAAAAAAAGAATATAAGGACAGACTTTCTAATAGTGGGAGAGGTAAGAAATGGCAGGAGAGGAAAGAAAATGTGAATCTGAAATCAGAACAGAAAAATATGACTTTTTGCTTTGAAGGAAAAAGCCAGTCACTAATGTTTAATACAACCATGTATTCAAACTAAAAAAAAAAATTTAAAAAAAAGCATATTTCTGACTATGCCAGACAATTTTTTTCATTTTCTATGATGAGTGTTAAGTTCCTTAGATTCTCCTAATTTCCTTTACCCTGATAAATTCCACTTTATTTTTCAAAATCAAGTTCACTGAGCAGGTTGCCTTTTAACTCCCTTTATTCTGATAGATGAAATTAGTAGCAAACCTAAGTTACATATTTTTCAAGTGCTCTAAACTTTTAATAGAGATATCTAGCAGTTGTATGAATAATTGAAATTCCCCAACATAGCTATGTCTTACCAGTTTTATTATTCACATCAGGAATTTAATTCTTAAACATTTTCTGTAATTTTTTTGAGTGATAATATATATAACATTTCTATTTCTCTAATTTTATCTTCATTCAAATGCCTCCACTGTGTTTCCTGACCCAAGTTTATGTATTTCTTTTTTTTTTTTTTTGCTAGGCAGTGGGGTTAAGTGTCTTGCCCAAGGCCATACAGCTAGGTAATTATTAAGTGTCTGAGGCTGGATTTGAATTCAGGTACTCCTGACTCCAGGGTCGGTGCTCC
Source organism: Macrotis lagotis (assembly GCF_037893015.1). NCBI lineage: Eukaryota > Metazoa > Chordata > Mammalia > Peramelemorphia > Peramelidae > Macrotis > Macrotis lagotis. The sequence continues at coordinate 411,450,157 of NC_133666.1, forward strand.
ATCCACTGCGCCACCTAGATGCCTTTAAAGCGCTTTTGATGAGATTATTCAACCTCCTCATTTTCCTAGTTGCCATTAGACATACTCTATCTTTGGCCCAAATCCAATTATTAATGATCTTGAAGTGTACTACAGAAAGTTGAATGCAGTTTTCTAACACTGTTTTCTTAGCCATTTCTTAGCCTTTCTCTATCTTCAACTGGCAACAATTAGGAAAATACCATTTATGTTCTTTATGCTTCAGTTTGCTGTATGGGTCTTCAAAATTCCTAGAGTCTTCCATGTTTGTTTGTTTCTTTCTTTGTTTTTTAAACTTTTTTAAATTTACATCTGAATCACCAGAGGATAAAGTTTCTAGGTCTTTATTATCTTGAACAAACCCTAGAAAAGCAACCTACCTTCCTGATAGTTGCATCAGCTTAACTGCCTATGACCATTTTGTTATATTTTTTTTTCCTTATACCCATAACTGAAATCCTGCCTCTTGATAGCAACTTTGGATCTTCCTCATGCTGTAATAATAGTGACTAATACTTTCATAGAAATTTTAACTTTGGGAAAGTGGTTTTCATATTTTTTTCTCCTTTGATAATTTCTTGAGGGTATTAGGAACCACTCTTCCCGGGAACAGTTTTTTTTGTTGGTGTTTTTTTTTTTATTTTTTTTGCAAGGCAAACGGGGTTAAGTGGCTTGCCCAAAGCCACACAGCTAGGTAATTATTAAGTGTCTGAGACCGGATTTGAACCCAGGTATTCCTGACTACAGTGCCGGTGCTTTATCTACTATGCCACCTAGCCACCCCTCAGGAACAGTTTTTTCCTCCACTTTTATTTTTCTTCTGGATCAAAGAATATTTCTCTCCCCAGATAAGTTGGAAGGTCTTGGTACCTTCTCTAATGTGAAGGTCATTTTGTATATCACATATACATAAATCTTGCTCTTTTTTTTTTTTGGAAGAAATGCAAACAGCACTTTAAGCCTTAGATTTAGATATTCAATAATACTTTGCAGGTATTAATGATAAATAAATATTTATTTAATAAAAGGTGCAATAAAAGTTATATGTTGAAAAAATGGAATTTTTCTACATTTTTTTCTCTTGGAAACAGTATACAAAATTTTTTTTAATACTATGATCTTTGATTCTTTGATATTCATTCTCTTCATTGAAAGTAAGAATCTTAGGGGCAGCTAAGTGGCGCAGTGGATAGAGAACCGGCCTTGGAGTCAGGAGTGCCTGGGTTCAAATCCGACCTCAGACACTTAATAATTACCTAGCTGTGTGGCCTTGGGCAAGCCACTTAACCCCATTGCCTTGAAAAAAAAAATCTAAAAAAAAAAGAAAGTAAGAATCTTTCTATTTGTATCCCCAGCATTTGGTAAAAATTATAGTAGGTGCTTAATAAATACTTGTTGGTTCATTGTAAATTGATCCATGATAATCTTTTATTTCAGATGAGAAAATATAGTTATAATTTTTGATATTTATAATCTTGCTATCTCTCACTTAAATATATATATTTTTAAAAGTAGTGATAAGAATTGTAAAGCTTTTTATCTGATATATTGTATTTCTTGCCATTTTGATCACTCCAATAAATAATTCCTCTTGAATAGTGGGGAGATGCAAAAATGAAATCTTTTAGCTTTCCTTCAGTATAGCACATCAAAAGTAGTAGTAAAACTTTTTTGTTTCAAAACCTGAAAAATTCTTGTAACAAAACTTTAAATTGGAAGGTCTTTGATAGGTTGTTCAAGGTATTATTGTTGGTATTTCTTTCACAGAAGTAGTTCACTTCTTTTTCCTGTGTAATTCTTGTCCTTATTTACTTATTAGTCCTCCAAAAAGGTCTTTCCCTATGTATTGGATACCTTCTTGTTCTTTTTGTGTCTTGAGCCTATCAAAGTCCCTTTTGACCTATCCATTTGTTGTCTCTAATTCTCATTGCTTGACCATCTCATATATCTATTTCTGGTTATTCTTAGTTTTAACAATACATAGTGCTTTTGATAATATGCTAGTTCATACTTACTATCAATCTGTCTATTTTCCTTTGAATTACTTAAATTCTTTTTAGATTGCTCTAAGATTTGTAGTTGTATAATATTTCTAGAAAAATATTTATATTAAAGAGCTAAATGGACTTTTATATTGGCAAATAGTTTGAGATCATTGAAAGCAGTGCAGTCCATTCTCATCTCTTCTAGCTTGATTCTAAACGTAGCTTATTATCCATTTGTAATACTAACCAAAATTCTATTGATGGTCTAATTTAATTTGATAGACTGGCATTCCAGCTACTTATCATCATCTGAACAGTATTTGTTTTTTCCAGATTGTGATTAAACCAATGTCAATGTATTTTGGGTCATAATATATTCCATAAGGATGTTCCATGGTATTTCAGAATTTTAGGCAGTTAGTGTTATCTCATTGGGGATTTAGGATAGTTGGAGAAACTCACCATACTAGAAGCTTATGCATAACATTACTCATGAACAAGGCAAACTTCTCTTATATACACATATTAATCTCTTTGATTTGATTTTATTTTGTTTAAATATTGTGTTGAAAATTTCACAATCCCAGCCTTATCAAAATTTCTTCATGACTTTCTCTCATAAGTGGCATTACTGCTTTACATGATATAGATTTTATTTTTTAAGATTTTTTGCTAGGCAATGGGGTTAAGTGGCTTGCCCAAGGCCACACAGCTAGGTAATTATTAAGTGTCTGAGGCCGGGTTTGAACCCAGGTACTCCTGATTCCAGGGCCAGTGTGCCACCTAGCCGCCCCACATGATAAAGATTTTTAAAAAATTCTTAGAGAGTCTAACTTTGTTGTCTCCTCTACTGGTGATGAGAATAAATGCTTTTGAAAATGTCTTTCTGTTCCAGTTTGTGTTTCTTACCTTCCAGTTCCTTTAGTGATGGTCTCTGTTTAATCTGGTTCAGCCAGACCTAGTTGTTGTTCTTTTTTTTTGCAGGCATATGTTCTTTTCGCTGTTTAGTGAGATCTTAGATATATTTAAAATTTTTGAGGGCTTCATTTTTGTGTTAGATGAAAGTGATTTCATAATCAAGGTAACTAGGTAATACAGTGATTAGAATGCTGAACCTGAAGTTAGGAGAACCCAAATTCAAATTTAGCTTCAGACATTAAGTAGCTGTAGGAACTTAGACAAGTTGTTCTCATCTGTTTGCCTTCTCTGTGAGATGTGAATAGTAATAGCACTTACCTTCTAGCTTTATTCTTAAGATCAATGAGATAATTGTAAAGTTTTTATAAGCAGTGTCTGGCACATAATAATCACTATATAAAAGTTAGCAGTAATAATTATTATCTTGGCTTTCAACAAGCAGTGGTAATCCTAGATGTTTGTAATTGGCAAATTACAATGCTCAGTTTGATATATTGCAAATGTTAATATACATAGTTTCATTTTGACCATGTAAATTTACCTTTTGTTTAGCTTATTTTAGTTTTATAATTTTAAATAAACATTGCAGAATTTTCTTAATTTTTATTTTTAGATAATACATTACTTATTACAATGTATTAGGTTTTTTTCCTCTATAAGATCAGTTTCTGTGTCCTTTTAACTTGTTAGCATAACTTTTTTTTTTTTAGGCATTGGGGATTAGTAATTTGCCCAGGGTTATACAGCTAAAATAAATATTTGAGGCTCCTTATTGTGTTAGGTCTTCCTTATTCCAAGGCAGGTGCTCTATCCACCATAGTCACCTAGGTGTTGTCCCCTTGTTAAAATATAATCTTGAACTTGATTATGTGTGTATTTTCCTCTAGAGTACTAATTTGAACTAAGTAATAAAGCTTTTCATTTCAGTAATTGTAGTTTTTGAGTAATTGTGTAATTTTTAAAGTTTAAAAATTCTTGAAATCCTGTTCCACTCTTATTTTTACATTTTTAATTTGTGTACTATTACTTCTTAGGACTGATAATTCAATTAAAAATCATTGGAATTCTACTATGCGAAGAAAAGTGGAACAGGAGGGCTACTTACAAGATGGAATCAAATCAGAGCGATCAGCTTCATCAAAACTTCAACACAAACCTTGTGCGACTATGGACCATTTGCAAACCCAGAATCAGTTTTACATACCTGTTCAGGCACATATTTTTAATCTTTACTTTTTAATTGCTTTTAGTAAATGTTATAGTAAAACATTTATTTTCTTTTAATTACTGGCCCAGTGTTGCAAGTCCAATTTTATTTAATAGAGGCTAAAAGAAAATAGTTATTTGCATTTCTAGACTGGGAAAAAAACATTTAAGAAAGTTATAAAAGAGGCAGCTACTACAGATTATAATCTTAGCTAGATATTAGTGGATATTTTTGTTTACAGTATGTTTTTATCATAGACAAATTCCCCATTTTCCCCCATTACTTATAGTTTTGATCTTAATTGATTGAAGTTGGTTAAAGAACTTGGCATATACATATTCTAATATTGTAATTCCCTTGGTCTATGTTTATTGGGTGAGTGGTAGACAATTTTAACATTAAACTACAAATACTGTATTTTTATTTAGTCTTAATTGCATCTCACTTATCTAAATATCAGGTTTTACCAATACCATTGTCTGCAGGGGTGATATAAATCAGTTCAATTTAGTCAACAATTGAATTCTTGACTAAATGAAACCTTGTTTCCCCCTCCGTGTATATATAACTGGTTGTTTGACTGAATTTAACCAGTCTTTTTTTTCAAACTGGTTTGTATATATATATACCAATATTGTCAAGAAACTGAGGAGGTGGGGATGCAATTCCTTAAGCCAAACTAAAACTTAAATAAAATCCTATTTATATTGGAGAGTACTTTTGTCACTAATTAGTTGAATAGCATTTGATAAATAAATCAGCATCTGTAAAGAGGGGATTGTGAATTCAATAGTATCTATTGTCCCATCTTTAACATTTTGTGATATGATTTTTTTCATTGTTGTTTATTTATCCATGTAATATAAAATAGATGAAGTCTAGAACTGGAATGTCGCCTTCTGGAGTATTATAGCAAATTGTCATTTGGGTTAACCATCATAGAAAAATAAGGAGGAATTCATATTTCAATTCTTATGGGATCTAGATAAGACACTTAAAAGGAAAAAAATCCCCTATACCTTTTTCTTTCATTGTACACTACATTTTCCAAAACAGTCCAGTAAACTGAACTAAAGAAAGTTAAAGAAACCTCATTTAGAATGTTGTCATAGTATCAGTAATAACTATGTTGATATCTTTAAATATTTGGACAAAGACTCCTTTTTAATTTTATAGACTATATTTTATTTTTATCTATATTGGGAATGGAATGGGATGAAATTTTGCCTCCAAGTCCTATCTTTTGAGTCTGATCTCCTCTAAGTAATATGAGCACCTTTAGCCCTATTTTTGGCATGTGGAAGTTGCAGCAGGAGCCTCACTTACCCAAAATGGGGACTTCTCAGTTTTTGGCAGAGGGATAACATAAGTTTATTTAACGGTGAAATTAGTGGGTTTCAGCTAATGACTGACCTCAGGACTTACCTATTTGATCTAGGAGAGAATTCAAGTCTTTTCTCCCAAATGTTCTAATCATGAAAGAGATCCCAAGTTAAAATTGTAACTAACTTAAATTTTATTTTTCAGTTCCCTCAATTATTCAGTAAATTAATTTAAGAAAATGTTCAGTGTCAGCGAATTGTGAAGACCCAATTAATACATAAGAAATAATTGGTTAGAAAAGAGATTTGAGATTTTCCCCTTAATCCTGACATTTTACTTGTATCAATGTATTATAACATTTTAATTTTATAATGTATTAAGAAATTTAATGTGATTATTTTTAGATCCCAGGCTATCAGTATGTGTCCCCAGAAGGCAACTGTGTAGAACATGTTCAGACTTCTTCTGCTTTTATTCAGGTAGTTTTTACTTATAAAGAAAGGACATAATGTACTTTGAAAGTGTGGTAGAAGTCATTCCTTATCTGCACAATCAAAATAGTACTATCATTTCTGTCTAGCTTGAGGGCTGGTCAAAGGAAGTAATGTTGAAAGTATTTTGGAAAATATAAAATGCTAAGTAAAATTTAAAAAGTTGTAATATTTGACAAACAGGTTTTTTGTGAGTTGCTTTTTTTTAAAACTTGTAATTGAATTATAAAAATACTCTTACTGAGGATTAGCATTTTTTAATTTTTGGAAATCGTAGGTTTGTGATAAGGAACTTCCAGTAAGGAAACGTGTTGCACCAATCAGATTGGTGGTTTACTTGATTGATTTACTTTAAAATGAATAGTTGTAGAGAGTTTCCTGAGGAACTGATAAATTAAGTGACCTGCCCAGGGTGACACTGCCATTCTGTGTGAGGGTAGAAACTGAACCCAGGTCTTTTCTGATTCTGAGATCAGCTCACTATCCTCTTATCATAATATGTGTCGTCTTAATGTAGCACATATCTCTCCCAGTAGTAAAATATAACCTAAAAGTTCATTAAAAATGTATTTGGGTCACTTGGTAACATTGGTTAGCTCATTTAGCCCATTGTCTTTTCCTGAATGTATAATCTGAAAATTTTGAATAACATTCTATAATAGATTAAGAAGGACCTAGAACAATTATCAAACATCCTAAAGATAATGAAATCTAGAACATGCATTAGTATAACTTTGACTTAATTTTTGTTTTGCTATTTCCTTTCTTCTTTTGCCTTTGCTAAATACTCATTTCAGCAGCCATTTGTTGATGATGATCCTGATAAAGAAAAGAAAATAAAGGAACTTGAATTGCTTCTTATGTCAGCAGAGAATGAAGTCAGAAGAAAGCGAGTTTCATCGGTAAGGATAGGTTAAAAATGGTTTATTTTTTTTTAACTTTTGCTTTTTCTATAAATTTTTTATATTCCTTCTTGTAATAAGTCAGCAACTGGAAAATGTGATAGTTAATTTATAATCATATCTAAATATAGATTAATAGCTCCTTAAATTCCCAAATTTGGGATAAATGGCTTAGTTTTTAAGGCAGTGTCCAGTGGTAAAAGAGCATTGGCTCTGCAGTCAGAGGACTTGAGTTCCAAGCCCACTTTATTTTATCATTACTTTTTTTTGCAAGGTAATAGGGTTAAGTGACTTAGCCAAGGTCATATAGGTAGTTAAGTATCAAATGCCTGGTTTGAACTCAGGGCCTCCTAACTCCAGGACCAGTGCTCAATCCACTGTGCCACCTTGCTGCCCCATTCCAAACACACTTTGGATGGTGTGATCTTTCTTGATTATGATGCCTACTAACTTTCTGAGTCTCAGTTCTTCATTTGGGAAATGTCAGCTTTTTTTTGACAGTGCCAACTCTAGATATATGACCTATGATATAGACCTATTTAAGCATACTTAAAGTTTTATGGTTTCAAGAAAACTTGTATAATAAATGTTGAATATGTAATCTCTTTGTGCTATTATAAATTTTATAAGAATATGTTTTAGTTTAGGTATATTTTTTAATATTTAATATTTATTTATTATCATTTTGTACAAATGTTTTTTATACATTAATAAAATGTTCTTGTTTAAGAGTAAACAAAATACCCCCTCAAATATAGACTCATTTGAGTGATAAAGTAAAGGGCGAGAGAAAAAAATTAAAATTAAAAAAAATATAATAGTTATAATTGTAGGTATGGCCAGGTGGTGCAATGGACGGAGCACCAGCCCTGGAGCCAGGAGCACCCAAGCCCATATCTGGCCCCATACACCCAACAATCACCCAGCCGTGTAACATGCAAGCCACCCCAATCCCACTGCCCTGCGAAAACCAAAAGAAAAAAGAAAAAGAAAAGACCCAAAATAAAATAAAATAGTAATAATAGTAGGGTTGGCTGGGTGGCAGACAGAGCATTGGCCCTTGAACCAGGAACACCTGGGTCCAAATCCGGCCTCAGACACCCAATGATCACCCTGCTATGCAACCCCAGGCAGGCCACCCAGCCCCATTTGCCCTGCACCCCCCCCCCCAAATAATGATAATAAAAAATGTGCTTCAGTCTTTGTTCCAACACCAAGAACTCTGTCGCAGGTGGATCGCATTGCAAAAGTTACTTCCATGTTTTTCCACCATAGCCATTGCTGATCGCAACTCCCTCCTTTCATATTTCTCCACTACCATATACTATATTTTCTCTCTCCTTTCACTCTGACTCTGCTGTAGGGTAGCTGAGTGGCACAGCAGACAGATCCCTGGTCCTGGGGCCAAGAAGCCCTGAGTCCCCATACCACCCCTTAGGCCCAGTATCCACCTGGCCCTATGGTCTCGGACAGGCCATCCAATCCCAGCCCCTTGCAAGAAGTAAAAAAGAAAATGTGTTATATCTAACCACTCTCCCCATGGTCCATCCTCTCCTCCATCACTCACATCCCCCCCCCCTTCCCCGTGTCCCCCCCTTCTTACTCCAGATATCTATACCCCATTGAGTATATATGCTGTTTCCTCTCCTAGCCACCTCTGATGAGAGCCAAGATTCCTTCATTCCCCCTTGTCTTCCCCCCTTCCATATCATTGCAATAGCTCATTGTAATAAAGAAAAATCTTATTATATGAAATATCTTGACCTATTCCCCCTCTCCTTTTTCTTTCTCCCATTACATTTCCCTTTTTTTTTCTATTGACTCCATTTTTACACCATATTTTATATTCAAATTCAGCTTTCTCCTGTGCTTTGACTATAAAAGTTCCTTCTACCTGCTCTATTAACTGAGAAGGTTCATATGAGTATTATCAGTGTCATTTTTTATGCAGGAATACATGCAGTTTATCATCATTAAGTCCCTCATATTTTCCCCTTCTAGGTATATTTTTTAAATTGCTATTTATATTGCTTATACAATTACCCATCTAGTTCTCTCAGGTTCAAAAATCTTGGATCACCCTTGACTCTTTTCTCTCTCCATCAATCAAATTATTCAGTTACCAAGTCTTGTCAATTCTTTCTCTCTTATATCTCTTAAGACAGGCCCTTTTTCTTCATACCCATAAAGCTTCTACTTTCAACAATAAACAAGCATTCCTTAACACATACTTTATTTTTACCACTTTATTTTATTATTATTTTTTCCATGTGCTATGGTACAAAGAATGAAACAATCCCTCACAAGAAGCTTACATTCTGTTGGGAAAACAAGTATACATATGTACACAATAAGTGTAAAGCTAATACATATAAAATTATAGAAATAAATTAAATAGGGGGTGGCTAGGTGGTGTAGTAGATAAAGCCACCAGCCTTGGAGTCAGGAGTACCTGGGTTCAAATCTAGTCTCAGACACTTAATAATTACCTAGCTGTGTGGCCTTGGGCAAGCCACTTAACCCCATTTGCCTTGCAGAAACCTAAAAATAAATAAATAAGGGTTTGAGAGGGAAGCCACAGGTCATTCATTGGGGTGCATCAGGAGAAGTTTTCTTGCAGAAAGTGTTGCTTCATTCAATCATTTTCAGTTATGTCTAATTACTTGAGACCCCATTTGGAATTTTCTTGATAGAGGCATTGGAATGTTTTGTCAATTTCTTCTCCAGCTCATTTTACAGATGGTGAAACTGAGGCAAATAGGACTAAGTAACCCAAAAACCAATCAAAAAAATTGGAAATTGGGGCAAAACTGAAGAGGGCGGCCCTTCTAGGCAGAAGGGATAGCCATTGCCATTGCAGAAAGGTGAGAGCTGGAGAGTCTTAAGTGAGAAACAAAAGGCATGCTAATTTGTCTGGATTGCAGGGTGTGAGAGAAGAGGGAAATAATGTCCTTAGGGACCAAGTTATGAAGACTTTAAAAGTTAAACTGAAGAGTTTATATTTCTTCTTAGAGCTGAGAGTTAGATTTGATTTAGTACTAGTATGACATGGTCCACTTAATAAAAATTATTTTGACAACATTTGAAGGATTGAATGAATTGGTGGAAAACTTGAAATAGAGGAAATAAATAGAAAGCTTTTATAATAATCTAGTTAAGAGATGATCATATCTTGAAGTAAGGTAGTTGTATAAGAAGAGGAGTTAAATGTGAGAGATGATGTGGAGGCAGAAATTGCAAGATTAGTCAGCTGGTTAGAAATATGGGGTGAGAGAGAATGAGAAATCTAGAATGAAGTTGAGATTGAGAGTCTGAGATACTGGACATGATGGTAGAAGTTTGGAAGAGAGTAAAGGTTTTAGGGAGAAGATGATGAGTTCTCTTTTGAATGTGTTTAGTTTAGGATATGTTGAATTTGAGTTAGACAATTGGTAGTGTGGAAGTAGAGCTCAAGGGGGAGATCTGTGAGTTCTTAGAAATATTAGTTAAACCTTTGAGATTTGATGAAAGTTCAGAGAGTGTTTAAAAAGAGAAGAGAGCTAGGATGGACCCTAGATCCTCCTCCCCAATGTCACACCCTTCTTAGGGGGATTGCATTCCATTTCTCTCTTGTCTTTATTTAGTTGTCATCTCAAAATTTTCTTTTTCTATATCCCAGCCTAACATGAAGCATAGGAATCCTCCTTGTCAAGAATAACTTTTCTTCATGTATCCTTGATTCCATTGCCTACCATCTTCTCTAAAAGATTGCTCCTACTATCATTTCCACTTTTTTTCCTTATGTTCACTTTATCCTTACTGGCTCCTTCCCTGATGCTTAGAAATACATTCTTCTCTTTCATTTTTGAAAAAAACTTTTGCTTGGTTCAATCATTCCAGCTAAATATCTTCATTCTAAAGTTTTCCCCCCTATTGTGGTTAAATTTCTTGAGAAAACCATCTATAATTGGTGCCCCTGTTTCCTTACCTCTCAATTTTTTCTAAATTCTCTGTAATCATTCAACTGTTTCTGCTCTCTCTAAAGTTACCTTAGAGTATTAATTGCTAAATCTAATGGACTTTTCTCAATAAACATGCTTTTTTTGCATCTACAGCATATTATACAATTGATCACCTATGTCTGCATGGTGTGTTATTTTTGGATTCAGTGACACTGTTTTGTTTGACTTCTCCTGGGATTCTTTTGCTGGTTCTTCATTCCATTCACACGTACTAAGAGTGTGTTCCCACCAAAACTCTGACCTGGGCCATTGGTCTTGCCTGCTGTTTTTAGGCTTCCCAGGCTTCCCCATTTCTGAATAAGCCTCTTGTGTTCTAAACCCCTCATTTGAGTAGAAATAGCTTACCTTGTATGAGCCTTAATGGTGACTCTTGGTAGAAGAACTTCTTTGACTTAGCTCTGCATTTTAACTATGATATCCTTTAGACTTTCTCCTAGGGGTTTATTTCAGGAGTTCATTTAGTTTGCTTTCTTTATTTTGTCCTCTGGTTCTAATAAATCTGGTCGATTTTCATTTATGATCTCTTGAAATAAGAGATGTCCATCCTTTTTTTTTTTTTAGGCTTTTTGCAAAGCAAATGGGGTTAAGTGGCTTGCCCAAGGCCACACAGCTAGGTAATTATTAAGTGTCTGAGACTGGATTTGAACCCAGGTACTCCTGACTCCAAGGCCGATGCTCTATCCACTGCGCCACCTAGCCACCCCTCTTTTTAAAAAAAAAATCATAGCTGTAAAGGAGGCCATTGATTCCTAAATTCTTGACCTGTTTTTTAAGTCTTTTTTTTTAGTGGATGTGTTAAATTTTCTTCTGTCCCCCCTTCCTCCCCCCAGTTTTTTTGTGCTGACTCATTGATTTTTCTGTTTGGTCTATTCTAGTTTTCAAGGAGTCTGTTAACTTGAATGAAGTTTCCTTTTAAATGATTTATCTCCTTTCAATTTTTTTTCTAAAGACTTTGTTTCATTTTTAATCTTTTGCTTCATTTCTTCTTGATATTATGCTCCTTGGTACAATACTCCTTGTAGTCCTTGTTGAAAATTTTTTTTTCTTTGAGTCTTTGCTTATAGTTATGAAGTTAGTCTCTTCTCTGTTTTGCATATCACTGTATCTCTAAAGAGAGTTTTTTACGTTGGTTTTTTTGCATGGTTTAGTCATCTCTCTAACCTTAGTTCCTGAATTGGGCATTTTGTTCAGGGCCAGCCTTCATCCCATTTTACCAGGGTAGGGTAATCAGCTCTTTGTTCTCACATTAGAGACTCATGAGCTGTTTTGATCTGAGTGATACCCTGTAATACTGGTTTCTGTTAATCCTATGAACTTCCAAGGTTCCCACCCTGAGACTTTTGCCAAGGGGCTTTCTGCTTGTGGTCACTGTCCTACATAATACGTAGATCACTGAACCATTTCTGATTATTCAGGGAGGCTACCAGTTTTTGCCTATGTTGGCACTGGCTTTTTTTATTTTGTATGGAGGAAAAATACATGTTTATTTTCACTGTCTAGTTTAGCTAAATTTAATGTTCTCTTCAAATAGGAATATAGGTAACAGACATTCTAAGGAGTCCTTGACAGAGAAAAGGTCAAGAACAACCTCTGTTGTAGAACATTATCTTCTTCTTGAAATTACATAACTTTGTTCATGTTTCTGTTTACTTAACCATACATAAATGGTAAAGCTCTTTTCCTTTGCTCTACCTTCCCCTCTATTTGTCCTGTAAACAATATACCAGTTTGAGGCAGGCATTTTTTTTTTTTTTGCTTTGTTTTCTGACTTCAGATCCCTGATGTCTTGCACATGGTATATATATATATATATATAATTTAATTGAAAGTTGGAGATACTGGGAAAATGTAACATAATTTTAACAATGGACAAAGTCCTGCAAAGTCAATATTTTTGATGCTTTTTGAAAACTTTTTAAACAAAGAATTTTGTATGGATATTTATTATATATTGTATGCAAGTAAGAGAGAAGCCAAATATTTGCAGAAAGGATAATTAATAACTTATGAATTCTGGATAGTTGAAATCATAGCTACATGTTATGAAACTGATGTGATCAATGGGTAAAATTAGAATTTTGGGAATATAAATTTATTCATTAGTGATTTTATTTGAATTTTCAAAAAAGTTTGAATTCATTAAAATATTTAGAAATATAATCTTAATTCCTGGTTTGGAATAGTGATTGACAGTAATCAGTGTTGAAACACCAAACACTAATAAAGTGATTGTTGGGAATAAGATTATGGACTATCACTAGGTAGATGTTGAATTAACACATTCATTAATTTGGCATTGTGAGCAAATTGGTAATAACTGATTCTATTACATGATAGAAAAAAATTAATTGAATGGGGGCAGCTAGGTGGTGCAGTGGATAGAGCACCGGCTGTGGAGTCAAGAGTACCTGAGTTCATATCTGGTCTCAGACACAATAATTACCTAGCTGTGTGGTCTTGGGCAAGACACTTAACCCCGTTGCCTTGCAAAAACTAAAAAAAAAATAATAATAATTGAATGAAAACAGTTTTCATAAAAAGAATGATACTTTAATATTTAAATGTGCCTAATACATAGAAATCCCTTACTAAATGTTTATTGGTTTGGAATATGTGAGTGTAGGGAAAGCATGCTGTATTTGAAATGGCAAATTCTGGTCAGGTAGATGGTTATAATATCAGCAGACCTGTGATCCTATGGGTTTAGAAAACTACCACTAAATAAACTTCTACTTACGCAAATCAGGACCTTCTCTGCAATTTATAAACTTAGAGAATTGCCCAGGGATTCCAATAGATTGTGTCTTCTCAGGGTTGTTGTAGAGCCTGGAGTAAGGTAAGGCAAAATTTGAACTTGAACCTTCCTGCTTCTGAAATGGACTTTTTCTTCCTCTGCATTATGCTGCCCCTATAGGTGAATGGAAGGGCTTTAAATGTGATCATTTTTAAATCATCCAAAAATTTTTGACTCATAGAGGAAAAAGTTGCACATTTGACTTGACAGTTTTCTTCAAATGATCCTATCAAGAGTAATGTTTTCAGATAAGAAAGGACTTCTCTTTTTTGTACTTTAATACTTTTTTTATTTACTTGGTTTAAAAAAATTTGGATTGAGATTTCCTAGAGAAAAAGAACTCCAGAGAAGAGGGTAGATTGATTATATATGTGTGTGTGTGTGTGTGTGTGTGTGTGTGTGTGTGTGTGTGTGTGTGTGTATATATATATGAATATACATATACTAAAAATACTAAACATACTAAACTTATTTCTTTATAGGGTTAACTCATAGAATAATTCCAATCATTCAGATGGGTAGTTTTTTTTTCCCTCCTCTAATCTTAGGACAAATTGCCTGTATCCATTTTTTATTAAAATTCAGTTGTGGTGTGTCTTGAATCCAATCCATTCCATCGAAATTGGATTTTGTTGTGTTGCATGTAGAATTAATAAGCATGTTGGGCTATACTATGCCGGTCTACATAATTATCGTGCATATTTTAGCATAAATATAATTAAATTATAGCTGTATATAGCATCTTGAGTTTAATAAATCATTATCTGTTGTGTTAGTATTACTTTTTTTCTACTTATTTAACCCCTTTATTGACATGATTACTATCATTAATCTCAACCACTAAGAATTAAACCAGTTTGGTTTCTAGAAAAGGTTTTTTTAGTTTTCTCAGCATTCATTTACCTGTCTTATCTCTGTATCAAAGTGAAAGAGCTAACATAAAGAAAGTGAGTTGGGAGAACATAATTCTGTTTAGGTAGGTAGGTAGCAGTCTTTAAGACATGATGGTCATATCTGGTATGGAGTGGGCAGTTAGAAAGAATTTAACAGTTGAAAGCGTTAAGGGGAAATCTGTGTAGATTGAAGAGATGAATATTGAATTTATCCAAATGTCAGTTATTGGTTATCTTGAAGCTACTCGATTGTGTTAAACTGATATAAGGACAAGTATATAAGCAAGGTACTATGAATTTCACTATTTTTGTAATGTATTGGGAGAAATATTGGTAATATTATTTCCCAATTTAATCATTAACATTTTTAGGTGAAAAATTATTAAAAAGATGTTTTGAAACCTAATTTTGTATGTGAGATTGCATAAAGCAGTACCCTTAAAGACAGTCTTTGAATTAATTGGTGATTGAATTAGTTTTATTTTTGTTGTTTTCTGAAGTCCTCTGCAACTTCCTTTGACAAATCTTATTGAAAGTCCATTAAAAATTTTTAAATGTAGATCTACTTGTATGTTGAGTAAAGAAAACCATTAAAATTATTTTTGATCAACTTTGCCTTCTAAGTATCTTTTGAGACTACAGTATTTGGGGAAAGTAGGGAATTCTGTGTTCTATATGCTATTAAGGTCCATCTTGATGATAGTATAGTTAATAGCACTTTTTAAAAATGGAGAATGATTTTTACAAATTTGAAAAATATTTTACTAACAATATCTAGATAATTGATAACAATTAAAATTAATTTTTGTGCTTATTTTGAAGATTAATGATATTTTAATGAAAATTATATGCCCACATGAAATCTTAGTTTTATGAGCAACTTTTTGTTTAAATCCATATATATTTGATAAATCTACTTTGAAATGGCAGATAATATAACATTTATATATTCTGTATTTTTTGCAGACAGGAAATTTTTCTAGCTGGTCCGGTAGTTTCCTCATGGATGATAGCATGTCTAATACTCTAAATAGTCTTGAGGAACAAACTAGTGAATTTTACAGTATGGATGAAAACCAGAATGCATCTGCTCAGCAGAGTTCACCCACCAAATTCCTGGCTGTGGAGGCAAATGCAGTGTTGTCATCTCTACAGACAATTCCAGAATTTGCAGAGACATTGGAACTGATTGAATCTGTAAGTTTGCTATTTTATAGTTCAGTGCATTAAAAATAATCAAGTTGACTGTTTAAATTTGCTTTGCAAAAGTCTGTATGTAGAATAAATGTTAAATTATTGTCTTTGAATATTTGTTTTTTTCCTAAACTCCTTTGATTGTTGGTCATTAGCGGACTGTTATTGTTTTCCATGTGACTATAATTTCAGAGTATGTATCAAGTCTTTCTAACAATAGAATTCTGAAATTCAAACCTTTTGTAATAGATGAGAGAATCAGAAATAGAAAGACCCTTTGAGGATCAGTCTGATGACTTAGCCGAGACCCAGAGACATTTAGTGACCTGCTTCCCCAGGGTCATAATACTGGGACCCGAGTCTTTTATCTTCAGCTCATATTTGTCCCTGGAAAGCTGAAGGACCTTGGGCAGATCACCTCATTTATCTGAGTTTCTATTTCCTCCTCTGTAAAATAAAGGGTTTAGACTATATCTCCAAACTCTTGAGTCTGTGAAAAAGTAGTTTCTTGGTTGGTCATTGTCAAACAACTCAGATCACAACTCCTTCATACTTTAGTAAAGTATGACTTTCTGGAATTAAAAAAAATCATCATTGAAGCCAAACTGGTCGAACTGGTCTTTGAACCTAACTGGGTTGGTCCTTGTATAGCAAACAAAAAGTCTAATCCTAGGTCTATATTTAAAATTTAACTTCAGGTAGATACTGATTAAGGACTAATTTTTATAGTAACTATGAACTTCTTTTAAGATTATCCAGTATTGGGCGGCTAGGTGGCACAGTGGATAGAGTACTGGCCCTGGAGTCAGGAGTACCTGGGTTCAAATCTGGTCTCAGACACTTAATAATTACCTAGCTGTGTGGCCTTGGGCAAGCCACTTAACCCCCTTGCCTTGCAAAAAACTAAAACAAAACAAAACAAAAAAAACAAAACGAAGATAATCCAGTATCTGTTGATTCCCAGGTTGCTTCTTAAGCAGGTACTTGTGACTGGATCTTTGATCAAAAATGCTGTCTTTGATATTGTCTATATTAAGTACAGTTTCTTAAGAAGGCATATGAAAAAACATGAATGATTATAATCTCTGGCTATGGTAATATTTGCTTACATCTTACACATCTTTCAAATATAGAAGAAGAATTTACAGAGTACTTTGCTCATGATAATCCTGTGAGCTAGGAAGAAAACAGGTGTTATCTTCTCTCTTATGGATAAGGAGTGAGACTTCAATAAGGTAAAAGTGAGAGTCAGGATTTTAGTTCCATTGTCCTTTCTGCTGTACCACATAATAATCTTATCTTTCTCAAATTTGAGCAAAGTTAGATATCAACTCTGCAGCAGCATAGGACACTAATAAGTCACTGAATTTGAGACTCCTGAGCTAGAAGATCTTCCTTATTTTATATATATATATGTATTGTGTGTGTGTGTGTGTGTGTGTGTGTGTGTTTTGTTCTTTCTGTCAAAAATTTTCATGAGCTTATTCTGACAAGGATATGTTCAAAAACAGCCCTGGAAAAATTCTTTTTACTTATATTTAAAAGAATTTACATTTTATATTGGCTACTTAAAAAAATCAAAATAAAAGTTTATTTTAGGTAATTTTTTTGTTTGATGTAAAAATCAATTTTGAAAGTTGCACATGCTTATTTTCTAGTGCTATACTATTGTGAATTTGTTATAATTTTTCTCTATTGAACAAGAAGGTAAAAAATTTTGTTGTGTAATATTGTATTAATTCTTGAATTTTATATTTATTATATATTTTTATATTAATATACACTTATCTAACACATGCATATACAATATATGTTCATATACACATGTGTATGTGTGTGCATAAAACTTTGAAATAACTATTGCTTTGTAATGTCTTTCCATGTTAAAAATTACTCAAGATGTTATTAAATTATTATCATATTCAAACCATTAATACATCTAAAATATGCACTTTTAAAAAAAACAGCTAGATTAATGAATTACAACATGAATTTAAATATGCTGACAAAATAGCTAGCTCATTACTGACATATTCATTCATTGCATGATCTTGACAGTTATTTTCCTAAGCATTGCATTTTAAGTTTAGAGATTTGGTTCTGGAACTTCCATTTGGATGAGTTAAAATTCTGAGCACAGATGATTTAATCTTCCCTTACCCCTCTATTCTCCCAAATAGGGAACTTAAAAAAAAAATCTAGCAGTTCTTCCTGAGAAGTAGCCCTCTGCTTGGGTCAGTACAGAATATTCTACCAGGACTTTGTCTTCACTAACAAATCTCACCAACTGCTGGTCATGTACTGTGGGTCTTTATCACTTGTGGGCATACAGGTAGACCTATAGAGTGAAATATTCCTGTGTGAGCCGCATAGGGATTTATGAATTACAGAGGTATGGTTATTGTTCGACTGTTTCATCAGGAAATGTGGGCTCATTCTTCACATTATATTTTGTATACTTTTTTATGCTTGTATATATTTTTGTATACTTTTTCTTACAAAATAGTTTCCTTGAACCTAATTTGATCTGAACTGCCAGCTATGTAGTTCATTCAGTTTATTCCTAGCATCCCTATCAGAAGGATAAGTTAGTGTTGATGGCTTTGTCCTTTGCTCTCTAATCTACATGGTGTAGTGAGGGAAGAGGAAAGAGTGTCAGAACTGCTGTTGTCCTGGTCCAGCCTGTAGAACCCCAAATTGCTGAGTGACCACAATTAAAATCATTTCTATTGTTTCTGCTGAGACCATCTCCAAGACAATTGCCCAGCACTGAGAAGGGCAGCATTTCCTGTAAGGAAGAATTTTTCATAGTGGTTTTGAATGATCACTGTCACACGCTCCATATGAAGAATAAAAATATCTTTAGATTTATTGAAATGATTGATCTTTTCAATAAAGAGGATGGGTTATATGCATGCAAAACCACTTTTCATTCTTTGTTTTTATGATATCTCAAATATCACTTATCACTGTCAGGATGTCTGTCCTTCATTCTTGAAAAAGACCCATGACATCAGGTCAGTGTTGTCATGAATAGCACATGAATTGGATTTGAGTGATGGGTTCTGTGCCAAGTTACCAGCCTCACTTTCTCCTCCAGAACCATCTGGGTCCAAGTGGCCAGAGATGGATCAGAATGACTTAAGATATGCGAGGTTATCAAGGTTAAGTGACTTCCCCAAGGTCACACAACTAGTAAATGTCAGTTGTCTGACACTGGATTTGAACTGCTCCGGACTCCAAGGCCAGTATGCTATCCACTGCACCACCTAGCTGCCCCTTAACACTGTATGTAGACCAAGAAACTTAAGAACCAAATGTGGAACAACTCATTCTTTTAAGATTTGGAAAAGGAGTATGAGAAGGCTGTACATAGTATCACCTTATTTATTTAACTTCTATATAGAATATATCTTGTGAGATGAATCAAAAGTTGAAATTAAGATTGCTGAAAGAAATATAGACAATCTCAGATATGCAGATGATACCACTTTGGTAAGTAAGTGAAGAGGAATCACCCTCTTGATGAGGGTGAAAGAGACATAAAAAAACCTAAGATCTTGGCAACTGATCCCACCACTTCCTGGTGGGAAGGAGAAGAAATGGAAGCATTGTCAAATTTTATATTCTTGAGTTCAAAGATCACTGCAAACAGCGAAAGCAACCATGAAATTAAAAATGCTTGCTTCTTGGAAGGAAACTGGCAAATCTAGACAGCACACTAAAAAGCAGAGACATCATTTTGGCAACATAAGTTCTTATAGTCAGAGCTATGATTTTTCTACTATTAATGTATGACTGTGAGAGTTGGAATATAAGGAAAGCTGAGCACCTCAGAATGGATTATTTTGAATTGAATTGTTGGGGAAGACTTTTGAGAGTCACTTGGAGAGAACGAAGATCAAATCAGTCGATATTAATTTAAGGTATTCGTTAGAAGGTCAAATACTGAAGGCCAAATACTTTTGGCAACATGAGAAAAAAAAGACTCATAGGAAAAGACCCTGATGTTGAAAAAAGATAGAAGGCAAAAGAAAAGGGAAATGGCAATGTATGAGATAGATAAATAGATAGATAGTGTTATGGAAACAATGAACATGAGCTTGGAAGAAGGATCTGGCATGCTCAAGTCCATTGTTGAGGTGCATCTCACCAAGCAGTGGCTTGTACATTAGCTTTTCCCAGTTCTTCTGGGCAAGAAGGTGAGAATGAGCATATCTAGGGTCAAGGAGTTTCAGATTTTAAAAACTATTTGTTTTAATTATTTTCATAATGAACTCAATGTGTCGAAGTGAGATATTTATATATTATTTCAAATATTTCAGATTGGAAAGGGAGTAAAACTGGGAACTTAAGTGGTATTGTGAAAAAGTAACCAGCAAAAGTAGATTGCTAATGATGAACATAAGTGGTTTTGTTGAACCCCCTGGGAATAAAGTCAACTATGTTCAAGATTATATCTAAATGTCCTATCAAATTAACTTTAATAATGACTTACTGTGTTGCAGGATCCTGTAGCTTGGAGTGATGTTACCAGTTTTGACCTTTCTGATGCTGCTGCTTCTCCTGTTAAACCCACCCCAGTTAAATTGATGCGAATTCAACACAGTGAAGGCGCCATGGAATGTCAATTTAATGTCAGTCTTGTACTGGAAGGGAAAAAAAATAATTTCAGTAGTGGAGAGAATGATACTATTCCTTCATTATCCCCAAATGTGGCCAAGTTTAGCACTCCACCTACTATATTAAGAAAGAAGAGAAGAATGCGAGTTGGTCAATCACCAATTGGTGAACTCAACGATGGTTCATTTAATGACTCTGTCAACATTGCACTAAAACATACACCGGTGAAAACACTACCATTTTCTCCTTCACAGGTATAGTGTTTGTGTGTGTGATATTTTAAGTCCTTAGCAGTACTTGAGTTTTCTAAAAATTGATATTGTAATCCAGGGACATGGATTTTAAAATGTGTATTTAAAGTTTTTACACAATGAGGGCTAAGTTTCTAGTCTGCTTTGGACTGAGGAATCAGTCATGTCTTAGATTTTTTTTAAATAAGAGTAGGCTTCGAAATACCCATGAGTAAAGTGAAGTTTTATGATATATTTCTAAAGCACATTCAGTATTAAACTTTGTTTTAGAAGAAACTTTAGATAGCAAATGCAGAAGTATTAAATACTCTTGTGAATTTTAAGAAAAAGAGGAATAAATTTTAAAATTATTCATATTTGACATTTATTTAAATGCTTCATTGGATCTGTTATCTCATTAACATGACCACATTTCAGTGTTACAGATTGTAACTCATCTACCCACATTCTCAATACCTGTTCATACTCTACTTAAAATCTTTCATAAAGACAAAGGAGTAAGCATTTATTATACATTTAACTATGTGCTAAGCATTGTGTGCTAGATCAAAATCTACCCAGTGTTCTGGAGACCTATATCTAAATCCTTTACTATTATGTGAATACCTGTATAGCATTTGGGTGCCATCCTAACATTTAATTAATGTTAGTGTTGATAGCCTTTAACATTAATATAGGAATTTTTAAAAGATAAAAATTGTCTTTAACGTGTTGGTCCCTTTCCCCCCTTTATTTTAAGTTTTTCAATACATGCCCTGGAAATGAACAACTTAATATTGAAAATCCTGCATTTACATCAACCCCAATCTGTGGCCAAAAAGTACTTATCACAACTCCTCTTCACAAGGAAACTACACCCAAAGATCAAAAAGAGAATGCAGGGTAAGTATTTCGAGAAAGTGGTTAGTGACTTTTAAAGTAGTTGAAATAACTATAATTTGTAGTATGTTTATAATCCCATAAGATCATTCTACTTAAGAATTTGAAAAAGGAACTATCTCCTTTTGTTCCCTAGACTAGATGAATTATTTTTCAAAAAATAGGAACAACTGGAGGAGAGGTGACTTGGTTACTTGTTAGGGATAGATATATACTTGAAGGTAGACTTAGATAACACCTCTTTGGTTCTTTTGACTTTATAGTTTTAAAATTCTAATTGCCCCCTCCCTATTGTATCCCAGATCTTTGTAGTCAATAAAATTTTTATTTAAAAAAAAAGAAAAAGAAAATGTGAGTATGCATATTAAATTTTTTTAAACATATTTTGACTCCTATCTATTTGATAGGTTTAGAACCCCTACAATTAGAAGATCTATACTAGGTACCACACCAAGAACTCCAACTCCTTTTAAGAATGCTCTTGCTGCTCAGGAGAAAAAATATGGACCTCTAAAAATTGTGGTAGGTATACAATTTTTTTCCCAATCTAGAATAAAAGGATATTTTATATATTTGGTGATTGGTAGGTGCTTTTTCTTTTTTTTTAATAAAAGAAAGATTTTATTTATTTTGGATTTTACAATTTTCCCCCCCTAATCTTGCTTCCTACCCCCCCCACAGAAGACAGTCTGTTAGTCTTTATGTTGTTTCTGTGGTCTACATTGATCTAAATTGTTTGTGATGAGAGAGAAATCATATCCTTAAGGAAGAAAAAATAAAGTATAAGAGATAGCAAAATTATATAATAATATATAATTTTTTAAAAAAAAATTGAAGGTAATAGTCTTTGGTTTTTGTTCAAACTCCACAATTCTTTCTCTTGATACAGATGGTATTCTCCTAGCCCAAGTTGCACTGATGGAATGAGCAAGTCCATTAAGTTTCATCATCACCCCCATGTTGCTGTTAGGGTGTACAATGTTCTTCTGGTTCTGCTCATCTTGTTCAGCATCAGTTCATGCAAATCCTGCCAGGCTTCTCTGAATTCCCATCCCTCCTGGTTTCTAATAGAACAATAGTGTTCCATGACATACATATACCACAGTTTGCTAAGCCACTCCCCAAATGAAGGACATTCACTTTAATTTCCAATTCTTTGCCACCACAAACAGGGCTGCTATGAATATTTTTGTACAAGTGATGTTTTTGCCCTTTTTCATAAACTCTTCAGGGTATAGACCCAGTAGTGGTATTGCTGGATCAAAGGGTATGCACATTTTTGTTGCCCTTTGGGAATAATTCCAAATTGCTCTCCAGAAAGGTTGGATGAGTTCACAGCTCCACCAACAATGTATTAGTGTCCCAGATTTCCCACAGCCCTTCCAACATTGATCATTGTCCTTTCTGGTCATATTGGCCAGTCTAAGAGGTGTGAGGTGGTACCTTAGAGATGCTTTAATTTGCATTTCTCTAATAAGTAGTGATTTAGAGCAATTTTTCATATGGATTGCTTTGATTTCCTCATTTAGTAGATGCTTTTTCTTAAAATAAGAATGAATGGTTATGATTTGATATGAAAAATGTAGGAGTAGTTACCCACCATAAAATATGAGGTTGTTAGTATAGTGAATTTTCAATTTCCTTGAGTGATCTCCTTAAATTTAGGCATTGGAAAAGTTTATCTTTACAGATTTCTTTTCATAGACATCCATATTATATAATTTCATCATCTTATCTTCACATAAGTCTTTTTCAGATAAAGTTAGCAGCATTTTTGTCCAAATTTCTTAAATTTTCTTGATGTGCTTAAAATCATTAGATAGATGGATGGATGGATGTAGATATCTATATGTAAAGATATATGTATGTGTATGTGTATGTGTGTGAGTGTGTACATATATATATATCAGTATTCTTGTAAGGAATAATTTAAGATTTTAGATCTATTTCATTTCATAATGATATTCTGTAGTCAATTATATGTGAATCAAATTAAATGGGGGGAGGGCACAAGCTTTAAAGTAATGATTTCTTCTAGATTATTGCCTAAAATTATAATGAAAGCTAGAAATGCTTATTATTAGAATATAGTAGTAATTTTGTTATACAATTTCATGGAAAGTATTAAATGTAAAATTATTTTCTTTGGAATGATGACAAATAATGCCTGTGATCTTTAAAAAAAGACAAATTTGCTAATATAACTCCTATATGTCCCCTCTTCCAAGTAAGCAGCTTTAAATCTCATTTTAATTTGCAAAGAACTTTGCAAATGCCTTGTAGTTATGTTTCATTTGCTAATCTTAATTCTCTTGATTTAATCTGCTGGAAATATTGATTACCTGAGATCTCTTTTACTGCTGTTTAACTAAAGTATTTCTTACATATAGAACAATAATTAAATTTGTCACTTTATTAAGAGACTTTGAGGAAACTTTCTATTTCTATTTCTAGTGACTAGTTGATAGGGACAAACTAAAGAGAAACAGTGAGATGTTCAGTACTACAAGCAACTTGCTAAGATTCTCCAGTTTCAGAGAAGATAATGGCCTTCACTTGAAGGGTTTCTTTGTCTTGGAGTTTATTCTGCCAATTAAATCACAGCTTGAGTGTAAAGGAGCTTCACTAAATGTTGGGAGGAACTGTGTCAGCTCCTTGTTTGATAGAAAACTAAAAGAACACAAGAAAGTTGAATTGATGAATAAAGTTAATGATTTTTACACTTTTTTCTCCTTCTTTGCTAATTTATTTATAGCCCAGTTTGTATTACATTTCCCACAATTTTCCATTTCTAAATTATCTCCATAGTTTTAAAAACTTAGTTTCCTTTTAAAATACATCTGGAAAATGTTTATTTCCTACCCTCACAAAGTAGATTTTATTAACTTGGTGCTCATAATGTGCTGTTATCTGTTTTTTGCCATAAAATGCAGTATACATTTTTTTCAATTTCAAAAATTTCTAGGGCTTGCCAAGAAAAATATACAAGTAGTGGGAAAGTATAGAAGGTGAGCTTATATATATGAGGAAAAAGAGTGGTTTTAAGAGAAGGAATATTTTTTCATCCTTTAAATTCAGTCACAGCCACTTGCCTTCTTGGAGGAAGATATTCGAGAGGTTTTAAAAGAAGAAACTGGAACGGACATATTCCTCAAAGAGGAAGATGACTCTACCTATAAAAGCTGCAAACAAGAGGTAAATTTGGAATATTGTACTATAGCAACTGTTAAATCATTATTATTTTGTTCTATAATAATTCTTCCTTTAAAAATTGTTTATTCCAGCATGTTTCTTCTGTGAAGAAAGTCAGAAAGTCCTTAGTTTTAGATAATTGGGAAAAAGAAGAACCGGGCACTCAGCTATTAGCAGAAGATAATATTTCAGATATGCAGGTTGGTGAATAGCTTTTTAAAATATAAAACTGAAATTTAAAAAAAAATTAGTTTTTATAGTATTTTGTCTGAATTGATATTGTGCTGAATGTCAGGTTTTAATTTCCTGTTTATTAGGTAGCTAGTACATTATTAGGTAGAAGTACATTAGAAATTCACAGTTGATGAGTTCTTTCAATATATGGTATTATTTTAACTAATTTTTAAAAGAAAGTTTTATACTCAAGCTCTTGAGTATAAAGACAAAAAAAATTATTCCAAACAAAGGAAGTTAAGTCTTTTCAACCTTAATCTATGTATCACTGTGGTTGCCTAAGGAATCAATTGTATATTTTCATTATTAATTATAGTAGATAGTAATAGCTGTCAGACTCTGCTTGGCAGTTTTAACTCACTATCCTCACTTTTGAATAGGTACATATAGCCCTGGGAATTTGCATTTCTTCCCCCACCCCTTCCTTTTTTTCCCTTTATTGTCAAAACTCTGGAATAAAATTGCATTTTAGAAAGTGAGTTTCACAAAGCCAAACCCCAAAGTATATGTGTATGGTCATTGGGATAGGGAGCATTTTTTTATTGTTAAAGCATAAAAAGAAAATAATCTGAGACTTTTTTTTTGTTGTCCCTTTCTCAAGTCTTTACTCCATTTCTCCAAGTGCTATAATAATAGTAGATTTTCAGATTGCAGAAAGATGAGGTATTTTATGCAGCCACTCATTATCAGACTAAAGTAAAGCCATTAGAAAATTATAAATAGCTATTTTCATTTTTTTCCCTCTTTCTTTGATGCTGCCTACTCTACCAGCATATTTCTAGATGTCCTGATAGAGAGGGTTTGGGAATACTGTCAATGTGTTCTCTTTAGAGGATGTTATTCATGTCCCCTCAAACACCTGTCCTGGCTCTCTCTTTCTTCTTGCACTATACCCTTAGTCAAAAGTAAGGAGGTTTCTTTGATCTTCTTCAATGGATTTGTGATCTCACTGATGTGGTTCTTTCTCTAATAATACAGATTGCAACTCATCCAAACCTACCTTTCATGTGCATCTTGGCCATGTTCTCCCATAAATCTGCCATAGGGATCCATTTGTTGTGCCAATGGAGTTTTCCTTTTATTCCTTTGTATTGCATGGATATCGTTGAATTTGTTTCTTGGTTTTCCCTTATTATTACTCTAAAACTCTGCATTATAACCTTGAGTCTCTTCTGTTATACAGAAGGTCACTTAGACTGCCATTGATCATTTCTATTGGTAGAGAGCTCTCTTCCAAGTCAAACCATTTTGTTGCAGGGTTATTGCTCCTCTATCTCTCAGAAAACTCTTCCTTATGTGAAAATGACTTTCAATACTTTCCACCCTATTGGCAATTCTCTGATACAAACAACACAAATCTCTTTTTTTCCATGCTACAACTCTTGAAAAATTCTAAAGGCCCCTGGGGTCCAATCTTCTTTACTTCAACAACCTTAGTTTCTTCAACTGTCCTAGTGTTTTAGAGTCTCCAGGTCTCTTATCAAGAGGCAGCATAATGTAGAGGAAAGAGCAGTAGACAAACACCTAGGCTCAAGTCCTTCCTCTCTAGTTGTGTAATCATGGGCAAAATCCCTTAACCTCTCTAAGCCTTATTTTCTTCAGTTACAAAATTGGGATATTAATGTCTGTAGTATTTACTTCATAGGGTTTTTATAAATATCAAATGAAATAGCCTTAAAGCATGACATCTATTATTTTGACTTTCTTTATTTGGAGGATTACATCATTCCAGTTGTCAGTATTTCTCTTAAAATATGATACCTACAGTGTACTACTTTATATATAATCTAACTTTATGGACTATTATGTCCCTTGAGTCCTTGATTTAAATATTGTACTAATACTTATGTAGCCTGGGATATATATTAGATTTTCAAGAAGCCAGAGTTGGCTTTTACAATGCCCAGAACTTTTTCATTTAGACTGATGTTTTGAACTGCTGTTAAGCCATATTTTTCTCATTTAAAATAAAATCTAAATGGAAGATTATACCTTTGTCTATGGTATATTCATCTTGTAGTTTTGTTGGTCTAGCTTAGGGAAATGTTTTAATTTTGCTTCTGTCATCTGGCATATTAGCTTTGCCTCTTTCCTAACTTTACAAACTTGATGAACAAAGTACTATGTCCAACATAGTTGAGATAATAAAGAGCAAGAATAAAGAAATTGAAGTGCTGGGGATTTTTTTTTAGGTTTTTGCAAAGCAAATGGGGTTAAGTGGCTTGCCCAAGGCCACACAGCTAGGTAATTATTGAGTGTCTGAGACCGGATTTGAACCCAGGTACTCCTGACTCCAGGGCCAGTGCTCTATCCACTACGCCACCTAGCGACCCCTGTGCTGGGGATTTTTGTTGTTGTTTTTTAGGTCAAATCTTTAGGAAAAAATATTTAGACAACCTTCCTTTACAGTCATATGTATAGAATAGATGATTAACTTTTTCCTTTTTTTCTTTTTTAATGTCCATTACTGCTTATATTTGTGTGTTTTTGGTGATATTTTCATGGTTAGAGTAAAATACAACTAGGATAACAATTCTCAAAAGCTATAAATTTCAATCCTTTTCTCATCTCCATCTCTGAAACCTTTCTTATCAATTACTCATCTTTAATATCATAGACAAAGCTTTCTTGGGAAAGGAGTAAAGCCACTTCAAGCTCAAATTTTATATTTTATCCCCTTTAAAATTTTAATTAGTTGTAGGTATTTTATTTTCATTTCTCCTTTTTCCCCCTTTTAGTCAGAAAATCTCTTTACAACATCTTTATTAATGATACCATTATTGGAAATACATGACAACAGGTGCAACCTGACACCAGAAAAACAAGATATAAATTCAGCCAACAAAACATACACACTTACTAAAAAGAAACCAAATCCTAGCACTTCCAAAGGTGTCAAATTGGAAAAGTCTCTTCAGGTATGGATTTATAAAATTTTTTTAGTGATTTAAAAAAATATTCAGTTATCAACTTGGTGCTACTGGTCATGAATTCGTTTCTTTCTAGACTGCAACCAATATAATCACTAAAGGATGCATTGACTGCTATTTTACAATTCAGTATAAGTTTGGATTTCAGAAACAGAATCTGTCATTACAAATCTGTGTATCTAGGTTAAACAATTTGTGATGTTATCAAAGACTATACTATTGGTTTTCAAGCTTCTTTGACTGATGGTACACTAAATTCATGTCTGTGTTTTTGGCACCCATCCTTCTATAACAAATGCAGCCTTGAAAGGATGTGTGGTTGGGACTGTCCTAGCAACCCCGTTGGTGCACATGATTGTTCTGCTTGAGTAATGATTGTCTGTGAGCTTCTGGCATGCAGGTCATACAACAGAACCCCTATCCCCGCTGTAATGAAACCATAGTACAGCTGCAGATCTAGGCTAGAGCATTGTTTGTTAGGTTACAATACACATTGTAAAATGTAGGAGGGCACTGAAGAGAGAAGTTTCTCTTCATGCCTGAGAGGACGCAGAAATAGCATCCTTCTGGGTACTTAAACATTCCTTAGAGATGATATTTGCAATCTGGTATACCCATAACTATATCCATTTACTCTCTGGATCATAATATTAGTTACACTTCTTTTTGGAAGCATTTTGGAGGATTTTGATAGTTGCTGTAGGTTAATATGCATATAACCATTTGAAAAATTTCACTACTCAGTATATGAAAGTCTGGATATATAAAACAGATAAACTGTAATTATTTGCTTCCTGAAGGATTCACATATCATTATTTTAGATAGCAAATTCTCAGTGCATTTTAAACTTTAATTTACCATATTTTTTCAGGGATACTTCTTGTTCCATAAATTCATAGTGGTATGATAATCTGTATTATAATAAGTAAAATATGAACTATGTGCCATTCTTTGAATTATTATGCAGGAAATTCATTATATTTTAAACAAATTTCTCAACTTCACATTCATTCTTTGTTCAGCCTACTCTTAGAAACTTCGATACAAAGCCTGAAAAAGGGAATTTCAGCCCAAGCTCAATTATTAGGAAAATGTCTTGTGCCCTGAAACTTCCCTTCCCCCAAGGGAATTATGAATTTGACCAACAATGAGAGAATTCCCTTTTAAACTTAAAATTCTTAATTGGTGCAGATACTTTTATTGTGGCAACTTGTAACTTTATTGTTATGTGTATTTCTTTTTCCTAGTCCAATTGTGAGTGGGAGGCAGTGGTTTATGGAAAGACCGAAGATCAGCTTATAATGACTGAACAAGCAAGAAGATACCTGAGCACGTATACCGCAGCAAGCAGCACTTCGAGGGCACTGATACTGTAAACCTCAGGGTGGCTGAGGATAGCGTGCCACTCCTTTATTACTGTGTATTCTGCACGAAATTAGGTTGCAGTGAAATTTGTCAATGAATTGTTTTTAAAATTTTTTAAATGGCCTTAAAAAATTTCCCATCTTTTTAATAAGTGTTCAGGCAGGCAAAAAGCTAAACCATTTTAGTAAGGGCAATCTTGCAGTTTTTTTAAGGGATTTTAAAAATTATTTTTAAAGAACAGTAAGAAAAGCAGCATTAGAACATGCGTAGGTATTTTAATAGCAAATTTTTAACATTTTGTTTCCATAAAATGTTGCCAGCTATCTTGATTCTCTCTTGATGCTGCAGTTTTGTTGTACAGTAGGTTATAAGTACTTAATGATTTCTGAAACCATATGGTCCATGTGTGGGAAGAACATGCCCAACTTGATGAAAGTACTTTGGCTTACATGCTTATTTGCTTATGTAGCACTCTATTCTACTATGTATAAAGAAACACAGTGGAAGGAAACATAAAAAGGTAGAAAGTTGCACTACTAGTTTTTTGTATTCTTCAAAAACAGTGAAATTAACTACAGTGTTAAATATATTTATTTGAAAATGGTACTAGAAATAAGATGGGTTGAATAAAGGGTTTTCATTTTTAGTACAGAGTCAGTATTTTCTTCATAAATCTCAGAAGAGCTGAGAGCTTTGTTGAATGTATTGTACAGTATGTAGGGGCAGGAAAACTTTGTAAATTGGAAAGGAGTCTGTTTTTATAATTTATTTTCATTTTAAAGCTTAAATGTAGATATTTATATATATATAATATATATATATATATATATACAGGGTGTCTAGAAGCCAATGTTGTTTCCTGTTTAACAGCTATATTAAGAACAATTTTGGACCTTGAAATATGAAACAGCAATAAGTTATAGGCTGCAAAGAATACAAATTCTATGCTGTATGTCACATCTACCTAAATATTGCACTATGCCCTTTAAATCATGTTGGTTATAAAGTAGTTATTACAAAATTTTTACTAAATTATAATTTAACTTTTTATTTTTTAATTATATCTGAGGGTCATGTAAATTAGCATCATAATTTGTACATGTGTTTTAAAATTGAGCATTTTATTTTGTTAAAACACACACAACATAGCACCATGGTCCCTAACCAAGTCTTATCTGCACTTAGAAGTTTATTATATTTACTTAGCATTTCAAAAATAGAGCAAATATTATTCTCTTATTTATACAGAAAAAACTTTTGTCCTTTTATAAAACTTTCTGTTTCTCTACAGGTTACAACAGTTGCTTCAGTTGCCTATTTTAGGTATTTGCACTTCTTTTATTTCTTTTTGAAGGAATGTCTTGGTTTGCTTTTGTTGTAGAGATTTTATGTAGTTAATTCCTTGCAGAGTATAATGGTGTGCTGTCAATTTACACTGACAGGTAAATAGAATTGTACACTGTAGTTTTAGTTATTTATAATTAACACACTCTCTCCCTCTCCACTCCTGAAGTGTGCTGCTATAGAGAATAGCAGAATCAGCTTGCTGCTATGAGAGACGGAAAGAGCGACCACCATATGCACTGTGTGTAAAGATAAAATCAAATGATGGCAGGTTCTCAAGTTAACTTTATGGGATCAACCATTATCAGGCAAATTCTTGCTGAATTGAGTTGAGCTTTGGTTGTCATACTGAAATATGAAAATAATACAGTGGCTTAAAAGAAGAAAGCAATAGCTCCAGGGTCTGTCCTCTGTTTTTATGTTATATGGGAATTGAAATAAGTATGAATTTGTAGCTACTGTGCAGTAGACCTAAAAGGATCTCAAACTATTTAAATCTGAGCCATTTTGGCTCTCCCCAATTTTTGTATACTGTAATGAGAAGTACAGAAAATATACAGTATTAAAATTATGCCTTGTTGATATCAAATAGAGCAACCAGTTTGGACCTCCTTAGCAATGTGTATGGGGGGCGGTGTTAATTCCTTGCTAATTAATGGACTTCTTGCAGAAGTTACACTATGAAAAACAAATTGACATAGCAAAATTATAAAGTATCATTTCATTTACAATGAGCTAGTGGCACATAATGGGCAATGGATTGATTTTTCTCTTTGA
Organism: Macrotis lagotis; assembly: GCF_037893015.1. NCBI lineage: Eukaryota > Metazoa > Chordata > Mammalia > Peramelemorphia > Peramelidae > Macrotis > Macrotis lagotis. The sequence continues at coordinate 411,481,479 of NC_133666.1, forward strand.
AACCCATAGCTAAAATGGGTGCACATAGTCTAAATCACCAAGGTCTATTATTTAATAAAGATCTGTTTTTTTAAAAAAAATACATAATTCTTAAATATTACTCCCAAATGTTAATGTATTCCCGATTTTATAAACCTAGGTTTACTGTTCATAGCATATATTAGGGTTGGTATTGGTTGAGCCCTTTAGCTAACTGCTTTGTTGCTTTTGCAAGAAGATGTCAATATTTAACATGTCATGCATTTTAAGTCACCTTTTTTTACTGTTCTGTATATATGTGTGCATTAATTTTACAAGATGTTATAATAAGATATACATGTAGCAGCCAAAACTTGCGTGGAAATGGGCTCTATGCATATAAAATATTCCATCTTGCCTTTGGGTTTTGACATTAATGTACAACAATTATGTTCCCCAAGTTGAGTTTTTTGTTGTACTGGAAAATTACTTTTCCATTGTAAGAGAATCTTGCGTATAATGCTGATTTATGTTAACATCCAAAATAAAACATCTGTGTACAAGGTGACTTGCAGTTTTCTTTTGTTTGAAGAATTACTCTTTTGTGTGTGATGGTATTGGTTCCACTAAAAAGACATGTTAAAAATAGATATGACTCCTCATTAAGACATAACCAGAATTGTTCAGACCAGCTATTTATGGAGTAATATATTGGATATCAACTCTTTGTATGAAATTAGTTTTGCCTTAGCACTCCTATAGGTTTTTCGTACCTTTTGGGGGGAAATGGAACTGCAGTAACCTCTCAGTGCTCCTTCCTTGAGTGCCTAGAGACAGTTTACACTGTATAACACCTTGGTTGCTTTTTTTTTTCTTTTGGCTTGTGAAGCAAAAAGACATGAGCATTTAAAATTGGCAATCTACTGTATTGAGATCTATCAATGATAATGCTGCTCTGGAACAGCAAACACTATTATCACTGCCATCATAATACTGTATGGGCTTAAATCTGGGCTGTCCAAAAATGGGACCCCCTGTGGTTAATGAACAAAGCCAAACTTCTGCAGAGTTCTCACTAAATTAGTAAATCAAAATATATAGTTTCTTTTTTCAATATAAACTTTTAAAAGTAAGATTGCACAGCTCTGGCTTAAATCATACAATACTAAAATCTCATAAGAAACTATATTGGGTTGACAAATGGTCAAAGGATATGCAAAGGCAATTTACAGATGAGATCAAAGCAATCCATAGCCATATGAAAAAATGCTCTAAATCATTAATTATTAGAGAAATGCAAATTAAAGCTTCGATGAGGTACCACCTCACACCTCTCAGATTGGCCAGTATGACCAGGAAGGATAATGATCATTGTTGGAAGGGATGTGGGAAATCTGGAACACTATTACACTGTTGGTGGAGCTGTGAACTCATCCAACCCTTCTGGAGAGCTATTTGGAACTATGCCCAAAGGGCGACAAAAATGTGCATATCCTTTGACCCAGCAATACCACTACTGGGTCTATAGCCTGAAGAGATGAGGAAAAAGGGTAAAAACATTACTTGTACAAAAATATTTATAGCAGCCCTGTTTGTGGTGGCAAAGAACTGGAAATCCAGTAAATGTCCTTCAATTGGGGAATGGTTTAGCAAACTGTGGTATATGTATGTCATGGAACACTATTGTTCTATTAGAAACCAGGAGGGATGGGATTTCAGGGAAACCTGGAGGGATTTGCATGAACTGATGCTGAGTGAGATGAGCAGAACCAGAAAAACACTGTACACCCTAACAGCAACATGGGAGTGATGTTCAACCTTGAAGGACTTGCTCATTCCATCAATTGGGAACAATTTTAGGCTGTCTACAAAGGAGAGTACCATCTGTATCCAGATAAGGAGCTGTGGAGTTTGAACAAAGTACAGGGACTATTTCCTTTAATTCAGGAAAAAAAAAACCCAGATGTCTTATTGTTTGATCTGGTTACCTCTGAGAATTCTGTTCTCTTTAAGGATATGATTTCTCTCTCATCACACCCAATTTGGATCAAGGTACAACATGGAAACAAAGTAAAGACTGACAGAGTGCTATTTGTGGGGTGGGGGTGGGGGGAGGGAAGCAAGATTGGGGGAAAATTGTAAAACTCAAATAATATCTTTAATAAAAATGAAAAAAGAAACTATATTGGGGTAATCTAAATAGTCGTGAATAGGTAAATGTACTTTTTCTAACTCTGGAAAAGAACTGTATAGAAAGAAAAAAGAGAAATAAAATAACTTTACACCCTGCAAAACCAATCCTATCTGAATGCTTTTAAGTTTCTGCTAAGCCCTTTGTATGGTCTGTTTTAAATTTAACTGATTTCTGAACTGTTTGATTTTTGTGTCCTTATCATTATACACACATGCATAAATGCATGCGCATATATATTTGTAGCCAGAATATGACTGACCATCATACCAAGAAGCTGTCATTACAAAAGCATTTCTATGGTGGCATGGGAAAAACAAGGATGTCAAGACAAAAAGAGCATTCAAACTATGAATATTGATACATAATGATAAAGTGAAAAGGAATAATGGGACAATTTTATTTTTATACACCAATTCAACAATTTAGCATAAGGAAGATTAATGGTAATACAAGATAAGGATAACAAGCTCTCAATATAACAACTTTAAAAATTTCAACAATGAAGAAATTGCTACAAAATAAGCAAAATAAAGTTATAAACTTAGCAAAAGTAGAAAATGAAAGTATAACTGGATGGATAAAATCAGTATTTTCAAAAAGATCAGTAACATGAAATAGTACAAAAAAGTCAAAAAATAAATGATATATTTAATTTTATTGATATCTTTCAAATTAATAAAATTATAAATGAAAAGATTGACAAATATCTAAGATACTATAAATTCCATTTAATAGTCTCAAAACTATTAAAATATAGAAAACATTTTTGCATTTATTTCAGTTGTGAGAAGATAACCTTTGTTAAGTAAAAGAAATTAAGATCACAAATTATGTGCTTGATTATAAACAATTTCTTTACAACAAAGTATACATTCAAAAGAAAACCTGAAAAATAGTGTCAAGAAAAAGCTTAATATTTAAAATATAAGGAACTTAAAAAATATTTAAAGGTAATTCCTATTTTCTAGTGTCTAAAAATGAGCAAATGATATTTTAGGAACACAAAATGCATTGTTAATTTAAAAAAGAATTTGAGGAGGCAAAGGCAAGATGGTGGCACGGAGGCAGGAAGCTCTCCTCCACAACACTCCCAAATGCCCTAAAATTATGACTAATCAAATTCTAGAATGGCATAATCCACAGAAACAGTGAAACAACTTTCCTGCTGATGACAACTTGGAAGATATGCAGGAATTGATCACCGGGGTTGGAAGGGGTCACAGGGCAGCCCTGGCTGTGTCTGTGCCATGCCAGAGCAAATGAGCTCCAGCCATCCACGAAGAGCCTACTGGGTGACTGGGTCCCTGGGGCTCCCTGGGTCCGTGGCAGCAGGAGAGGTTTCCAGACCTACCAGCCCAGGGATTGCCAAGGACAACTTGGAACATCAGTAGGAAAATTGTGACATCAAAATGTGTGCAGAGTCCAGGATGCAGACCTCAGCTCAGCCCTGACTCGGGAACCAGAAACAGATCTACAGAGTCACCTGGTAGCTGCTTCTGGACTCAGTCCACAGATGGTAAGGGGTCAGGGGAACTGTCAAGGTCTTTCCGCTATCCCTGGGATAGGACTCTGTTGCTTTGTCCATACTCAGATCCAGGTAGAAACCCTCCTCACAGCTCCAGGGCAGAGGGGAGTACTTGTGGTCATCCACAGACCTGAGCACAGGCCAGGAGAGCAGTCACAGCCTCTCATAAGACTTGTAAAAATTAATGTCCCTGGGGAGGTGTCACCAAAACACTCAAAAGCATGGAAGTGTGTTAAAACCAAGTCAGGCAGGGGAAATGAGTTAAACAATAGAAGCAAAAGAATCTGACCACAGATAATTACTTTGGTCCTATGGAGGATCAATACACATTCAGAAGATGACAAAGTACAAGCTTCTATATCCAAAATTTCCAAGAAAAATAGGAATTAGATTCAGGTTATGGAAGAGCTCAAAAAAGGAAAAATTGAAAAGAGAAATAAGAACAATGTAGGAAAATCATGAAAACCAAGTCAGGAGCTTGGAGGAGGAGATACACAAAAAATACCAAAGAAAATAACATGTTAAAACCCAGTTTAGGTCAAATGGAAAAAAGCAGTCCAAAATGTCAATGAGTAGAATTGACCAGATGGAAAAGGGAGAAGAAAGCTCTCTGAAGAAAATAACTCCTTCAAATGTAGAATGGAAGAGGAGCTGATGACTTTGTGAGAAATCAAAAAACAATAAAACATAACCAAAAGAATGAAAAACTAGAAGAAAATGTGAAATATTTCATTGGATAAACAACTGACGTAGAAAGCAGATTCAGAAGAGATAATTTTAAAATTATTGGACTACCTGAAAGTCATGACCAGGAAAAGTACCTAAACTACATTTTTAAAGAAATTCTCCAGGAAAATTGCCCTGAGATCCTAGAAGCAGAGGGTAAAGTAGAAAATAAGGGAATCCAATGATCACCTCCTAAAAGAGATCCCCCCCCCAAAAAAAACATCCTCCCAGGAATATTATAGCCAAATTCTAGAACTTCCAAGTCAAAGAAAAATATTACATGCAACCAGAAAGAAACAATTCAAATATCGTGGAGCCAAAGTTAGGATTACACAGCATCTGGCAGCATCTACATTAAGGGTTTGTAGGATTTGGAATTTGACATTCCAGAAGGCAAAAGAGCTTGAATTACAACCAACTATCAACTATCCAGTGAAAGTGAACTTCTGAAGATGGCAACAGGGGCGGAGCCAAGATGGCGACAAGAGAGGATCCTGTCTTAGGGGCTCTCTCATAAATCTTCAATACTAAGGACTCTAACTAAACTTTCGAGAGACAGAACCCACAGAGGGACCCAGTGAGGTAGTTCTCCTACTCAAGGTAACCTGGAAAAGAACAGAAAGGCTCTACTCCCCGGGGTTGGAGGGGCGGCCACCAGAGGGGTGGCCCGCCAGAGCTAAAGAATGTCAGCCTCCCGGAGGCAGCCCCAGGGTGCTGGGAGCCTCAGCTCACAGCAGTGGGGGAGTCTCCTGAGCTACTCCCCAGGGAGCACCGAGCACAAAGTGGGGAAACAGCGGGGGACCTCTGCCAGAGCGAGCAAGTGAAACCCAGCCCTCAGGGCACACAGCCAGCAAGTGGTCCTTCAGCAGCCCAGATCCAGGAACAGAAGCAGGCGGAGCTGGTAAGCAGGAGCCCCCCAGGGCATGAGCCCATTGAACCTATGGAGCAGAGTGAAGAGAGAGAGAGAGAGAGACTGCTGAGCTCTGTCCTCTGCCCCTGGAACAGGACACTGGGGCTCTGACCACATTCAGATCCTGATCACAGTCTAGGTCCCCCCAATAGAACAGCAGGGCCCCCCCTCCACCTCAGCCCTGTGGCAGAGGGGGGAGCATATGGTCATTCACAGACCAGGAGGGAGGACAGAGCATCACACACTGAGACCCTTGTGGGAGTGTCCCAAAAGCTCAGGAAGCACCCCAAAACCAGGCTCAGGCTGGGAAAATGAGCAAGCAGAGAAATAAGAGGAACACCATTGAGAAATATTTTGCATATGAGCCCAAAAAGGATCAAAATAGTCTGAAGATGAGGAAGTACAAGCTCCTGCATCTAAAGACTCCAAGAAAAAACAGAAATTGGGCTCAGGCTATGACAGAGCTCAAAAAAGACTTTGAAAATCAAATGAGGGAGTTAGAAGAAAAACTGGGAAACGAAAGGAGAGAGATGCAGGAAAAACATGAAAATGAAGTCAGCAGCCTAGTCAAGGAAATCCAAAAAAATGCTGAAGAAAATAGCATTCTAAAAGCCAGCTTAGGTCAAATGGATAAAACAGTTCAAAAAGTTATTGAGGAGAAGAATGCTTTAACAAGCAAAATTGGCCAGATGGAAAGAGAGATAAGAAAACTCTCTGAGGAGAACAAATCCTTCAGACAAAGAATGGAACTCAGGGAGATTGATGAATTTTCGATAAACCAGGAATCATTACTTCAAAACCAAAAAAATGAAAAATTAGAAGAAAATGTGAAACATCTCATTGAATAAAACAACTGATATGGAAAACAGACTTAGGAAAGATAATTTAAAAATTATTGGAATACCTGAAAGTCATGATCAGGAAAAGAGCCTTGACATCATTTTCAAAGAATTACTACAGGAAAATTGCCCTGATATCCTAGAAGCAGAGGGCAAAATAGAAATGGAGAGAATCCATCGATCCCCCTGAGAAAGAGATCCTAAAAAACCAACCCCTAGGTATATTATAGCCAAGTTCCAGAACTCCCAAGTCAAAGAGAAAATATTACAAGCAGCCAGAAGGACACAGTTCAAATATCGTGGAGCTGCAGTCAGGATCACACAGGACTTAGTAGCAACTACATTGGAAGCTCGTAGGGCTTGGAATATAATATACTGGAAGGCAAAAGAGCTTAGAATGCAACTGAGAATCAACTACCCAGCAAGGCTAAATGTCCTCTTCCAGGGAAAAAGATGGACTTTCAATGAACCAGGGGAATTTCAAATGTTCCTGTTAGAATGGCCAGAGCTGAACAGAAGGTTTGATCTTCAGATACAGGACTCAGGTGAAGCATAGAGATTGGAGGAGATGGGGGGGAAATATGAGGGACTTGATGATGAACTGCATGTATTCCTGCATAGAAAAATGACACTGATAATACTCATATGAAAATTTTAAAAAAAGTGAACTTCCTCTTTCAGGCAAAAAGATGGACTAAGATGGACTTTTGTTGTTCATATTGCACAGGAAGATAGTTTTAGAGCTGAAAGGGGCCTTTTTAGGTAATGAGTTGCCCCATCACATTATAAATTGAGAATCTGATTGTGACTTAACAATCAGTAACAAGCAGAATTCAAATAAACTTTCATAAGACAAATTAATGCTTGAGGTGGCTAGGTGGTGCAGTGGATAGAGCACCAGCCCTGGAGTTAGGAGTACCTGAGTTCAAATTCGGCCTCAGACACTTAATAATTACCTAGCTGTGTGGCCTTGGGCAAGCCACTTAACCCCATTTGCCTTGCAAAAACCTAAAAAAAATTAATGCTTCATGAGCTCAAAGGGTGTGAGCGTGTGTGTGTGTGTGTTTGTGTGTGTGTGTGTGTGTGTGTGTGTGTGTGTGTGTGTGTGTGTGTATGCACTTATACATGTGAGAGAGGAGGATGAGAGCCTGGGAATGACTAAATGATTCAAAAACACATTTTTCTCTATCCAAGAAAAGGAAAAAGTCAATTTTTTTTCCCCTCAATTCTAAACTGGAACAGAAGCTGAGCATTTTCTTAGCCCACAGTTCATGTTTAAATTGTCCTTATAACCTTGACGCAGGAATCCCCACATCTGTTTTCTACCATGGCTCCACATCTGTATCTCAGCTCACCAGCGTCAGTATACTTTTCTCTATGTTGGCTACTTTTACTTACTCAGCTTCTGCTAGCTACCCACAGATCCTTTACCTGAAGATATCTGTAATTTTCCCTGAGTTGAATTCCCAAATCCCCTTGGATCTTAAGTAATATTTGGAAGAGAAATGACTACTAGCATCCATTCTCATCCATATTTCCCATCCTTTAGACTTACCTTTAAAATGAGAGCTAAGACATCTGTTTGGGAGTAACTCTCTTTAACAATATTTTAATTTTCCTGGTATGTCCTCACTTCATTTTGTTTCAAATAATATAAGTTTTAATGTAAAGACTGGCTAATTGCTTTTGTAGGGGGTGGGGAGGGAAGTAAGTTTAGGGAGAAAATTGTAAAAATTGTAAAACTCAAAATAAATAAAATCTTTATAATTAAAAAAAATCATATAAATTTTCCCAAGTTTCTTTGACTCCTTCATATTCATCACTTCTAATAGTGCAATAACCACATTGTATTTGTATAAAACAATCAATCAGCAGGTTTTTATTGTCTTTCTCTGCCAGGCACTGTGGTAGGCACTGAAGATAAAACATAAACTGTCCAATCCCCCAAGGAGCATGCATTCTAGTGGGAGAGACAATATGTACAAATATAGGTAGATATACATACAGAGTATGGCTCTAGCAACTCTAGGGACCAGGAAGGGTTTCATGCAAAAGATTTCACAAGCTGATAACCATATTAATAATTGTAAAATATATATGTGCATATGGATAAAAAAACAAAAAATAAATTTAAAGAAATCAGGAATTCCAAGAGGGCAGCAATAAGGTCGGTTTGACTGGACCCCAGTGTATAAAAGGGAGTAATGTGTAAGAAGACAGGAAGGATAGGAATGTTTGCCAAACAAGAGTTTGCATTTGATCCTAGACCAGGGAGTCACTGGAGTTTATTGACAGATTTGAACTTTTTAGAGCATCACTGGTAGGTTTTTTTTGGAAGATAAGAATGAGCACAGAGATTTGAGGCAGGAGACAAATTAAGAGGCTATAGAAATAATAGAAAATAGGAATTTCAGTTATGGCTATGAAAGTGACAGGAAGCAACTATGAGGTATTCTGGAAGTAGAAAAATGGCAAATCCTTAGATATATGAGGTGACTAAGGAGTTGAGAATGACAACAAAGTTGAGAATTTTAGTAGCTTCAACAGAAGAAGAGTGGGTGTAGCAGGAGAATTTGAGTTCTATTTGGCATATAATGAATGAGATACTGACAGGACACTAGTTTGATATGTGTGATGGTGATGTGGGACTAAGATTGGGAAAAAGGGGCTGGATATGTAGATCTTGAAGTCTTATGTATAAGATGATCATTGAACCAAGAGGAGTGATGAATTCACCAGAATGAAGAGTATAGAGAAAAGACAGTTGAGGACAGAACTTTGAGAAATACCCACAATTTGTGAATATAACATGGATGGTGACCAAATAAAGAGATTAAGTAATCAGAAATGGAGAAACAGGAGAAAACTGTCACAAAAACCCAAAGAGAAAATATGGTAAGAGGGTGGTCAATATTATCAAATGCTACTGAAAGGTCAAGAAGGCTAAAGACTAAGAAGAAATTATCAAAAATGGCAATTAAGAAATCATTGGCAATTTTGGAGAGCAATTACAGATGAGTGATAAAATTAGAAACCAGACTATCTAGAAGAATAAGTAGAGAAAAAAAGTATGAGTCTACAGTCGAATCCCAATTTGTTCACTTATTCCACATAATGGGCATTGTTTCCAGTCTTTGCTGGAAAAAAAAAAAAAGAAGTTTGCTACTGTTTTTTATTTTTGTAGGTCCTTTTCCTCTGTCTTCAGGTTCTTTTTTTGTATATGTGTCTAATAGTACTACTACTACTACATAGCTACATCAAGGTTTCATAAAGGGCTTTCTAAATTTTTTTATTATTTCTTCTGATCATCTGACTTAATTGTATTTTAGGATCAATTCTGTATTAATTTACAATTTAACCCTTACTCTATTGTTGAATATTTAAGTTGCTTCCAGTTTTTATAGTCAGTTTTTAAATTTATTTTTTTATTTTTTATCCATATGCACATGTATATTTTACAATTATTAATGTTGTTATAAACAATTTTTCATTTTAAAAATACTTTCAGGATATTTCTGGAACACTGGAATTAATAGATTATTATACTGGTAGGATTTTTGTAACTTTTGATGCAAACTATGGACTTACTCTCCAAAGATTTTACTACTTTGCAATTCTACTAGCAATGAATGTACCTATTTCTACATAACTTGTTGAATTAAATTGTTTCTAATTATTTTTAGATAATTGCAATGGTACCTCAAAGTTGTTTTATTTAACATCTGTAATGATTTTCAGTTTTATTAATTATTTTTTATTATTTATTTTCACAATACATTAGTCTTGTAAAAGTAAACATAAACTCCCCTCCCCCAACAAAGATAGAGAAATCTCAAGAAAAAGAAAATGAGAGAAAAAGAAGAAAAATGTTCTTCATCCCGTGTTCAAATACCATCAGCTCTGTCTCTGGGATGGATCTCATTTTTTATCATAAGTCCACTAGAGAAGTTGCTTCAATATTAACTATATTTTCCTCCACCTATTCCTCCCTATTCTCATTTATTCTATTTTCTCTCTCTCTCCTTTCACTTTGTCCCTCCTCAAAAGTATGTTGTGGGGTAGTCAGGTGACATGGTAGCCATAACACAGACCCTGAAGCCAGGAGAACCCAAGCCCAAATCTGGCCCCAGACACCCAACAACCACCCAGCTGTGTGACCCTGAGCAAGCCACCCAACTCCATTGCCCTGCAAAAAAAAGAAAAGTGTGTCTGTCTACCATCTCCCATGATCTTCCCTCTCTTCTATCATCTACTCCCCTCTCCCTTCCCCCTGTCCCCTTTCTCCCATCCCTTTCCTTTCCTTTTTCCTCTAGGGTAAGATAGATTTCTGTACCTATTGTTGTTTCCACTCTGAGCCATTTCTAATGAAAATGAAGGCTCACTCACTCCCCCTCACCTTCTTCCCTTTCACTCCATTGAAAAAGCTTTTTCCTTGACTCTTTTAAGTAAAACATCTTAGTCCATTCTACCTCTCCTTTCCCTTACTCCCAGTATATTCCTTTTTTTTTACCCACTGACTCCATCTTTGGATTATACCTTCACATTCAGCTCCCTCCTGTGCTTTTCTATATACTTCTAATTGCTGTTATAATTGAGAAGGTTCATATAGGTTATCCATATCATCTTCCCATGCAGGAATACATGCAGTTCAAATTAAATCCCTCATAATTTACTTTTCTCATCCACCTTCTCAATTCTTCACTTGAGTCCTGTACTTGGAGATCAAACTTTCTGATCAGCTCTGGTCATTTCAAAAGGAAAGTTTGAAAGTTCCCTGTTTCATTGAAAGTCCATCTTTTTGCCTGAAAGAGGAAGTTCACTTTTTTTTAATATTTATTCTCTTTTTGTACAAATAATGTTTTTTTATACATTAATAAAATATTCTTGTTTAAGAGTAAACAGAATACCCCCTCCCCCACAAAATATAGACTCGATGGAGCGATAAGTAAAGGGGAGAAAAAAAATTAAAATTAAAAAAATAATAGTAATAATTGTAGGTATGGCCAGGTGGCGCAATGGACGGAGCCCCAGCCCTGGAGCCAGGAGCACCCGAGCCCATATCCGGCCCCGTACACCCAACAATCACTCAGCTGTGTGACATGCAAGCCACCTGAAGCCCACTGCCCTGCAACAACCAAAAAAAGAAAAAAAAAGACCCAAAATAAAATAAAATAGTAATGATAGTAGGGGTGGCTGGGTGGTGGACAGAGCATTGGCCCTTGAGCCAGGAGCACCCAGGGTCCAAATCTGGCCTCAGACACCCAAAGATCAACCTGCTATGCAGTTCCAGGCAGGCCACTGAGCCCCATTTGCCCTGCACCCCCCCAAAAAAAATAATAATAATAATAATAATGTGCTTGAGCCTTTGTTCCAACACCAACAACTCTGTCATGGGTGGATCACATTCTTTATGATAAGTCCATCACAAAAGTTATTTCCATATTTTTCCACTGTTGCCATTGCTGATCGCAACTCCCTCCTTTTGTATTTCTCCACTACCATGTACTATATTTTCTCTCTCCTTTCACTCTGACTCTGCTGTAGGGTAACTGAGTGGCGCAGCAGACAGATTCCTGGTCCTTTGTTTGAACAACAAAAATGCTAAACTGTGTGTATTTTATTGAATACTTTTAAATTGAGTCTTAGAATGGGAGAACTTTCATTATTCTAGAGAGATGAAATGTTTGAGACTGAATGTAGGACTTGGAGCTAATATAGAATGCTTTTTTTTTTTTGATGGTAGCAAAGGGATAATATTTTTCTTTGACTTTTATTTTTCTTGAGGGCAGTTATATGTCATACGAGGCTTTGAAAAACAAACCACACCCCCTTGGAGTCTAGGTGGGAACTCTGGTTGCATGGAAAACAAAAGGCTCCCCGAAGGGGAGGCAATAGTTATTTTTAATTGTTAGTCATTTCAGTCTTTGTGACTCTCATGTGGGGTTTCTTGGCACAGATACTGGAGTGGTTTGCCATTTCCTTCTCCAGCTCATTTATCTCAGCTTAACCCTGAGATAAACAGGGTTAAGGGACTAGTCTAGGGTCCCACAGCTAGAAAGTATCTGAAGCTGGATTTGAACCCTGGAAGATGAATCTTCCTGACTTCAAACCCAGCAATCTATCCACTGGGGTTCCCAGTTGCCTCAAATAGTTGTTTTAGCTTGCAAAATAATAACAATGGATCTACTGGTTAAATGGATGATTGAAGGATGACAGCTCAACATGCTCTTTAGTGTCATTTGTTACAAAGTTCATAGTTTTGTATCAAGTTTTTTAACTATACTTTGTATAGTTAAATGTTTATGTTTATTGATAATTAATGTCATAATAAAATATAAAATGAATAATAAATGCCTCTATGCGATAATGCAAAGGAGAAAGTGCAATACCAGAAAAAAAGTGTACACTATGAATATGGAAAAGGAAAAGTGGATTGAAATGAATACATAAAGAAATTGAATGGAAACTCAGGAAGTAAATGATAAATTATTATAACATTTGACACATTTAAATTAATTTAATAGTTATAACTTATTAAAATAATGGCAAAACAAGTTTAATTGATTTTATTTATATTTAATGTTAACTTTATAATCAATTGTGTACATCAGAAAAACCCTCACTACTATATGAATCCTTCCTTTCTTCTTGAGGTTTTAATACTTTGTTAAGGATTGTATGCTCACTATTTTTGTAAGGCAATGGGGTTAAGTGATTTGCCCAAGGTCACACAATTAGATAATTATTGAAGGGCTGAGGTCTGATTTGAACTCAGGTCCTCCTGACTCCAGGGCTGGTGCTCTATCCACTATGCTACCTCACCACCCCTCACCTTTTAATATATATATATTTATCTAGTCATGTAGGGATAAAAATAAAAGCATTCAGAGTCCAGTTGATATTACTTTGAAAATCAAGACATTTAAATTGTCAACTGGAGGAAATACTGAACTAAATACATTTTAGATTTCACATTTAGAACTTTATCCAATATTTTTCATATAAGTAATTACTTTGCTCTACCCATTGAAGATTATGCACTTCTCTCAAGGCCAAAGTATTTTCTGGAATTACTGGAAGTAAAGGGAGACAATGAAACTTATTGAAAGAATGAATGAATTTTAAAAAATTAATTAGTGTTTACTGTCTGTAAAGTGATAGGGTTACAAATAGGAAATAAATAATCTAGGGGAAACATACAGAGAAAGTTACAGCTTCAAGTCAAATGGAATGGCTCTAGGGTCTTTAAGGATACATTGGTAAAGCAGATGATAATGAATCACTTTAATGAAGCTGCCAATGATTATATTATATCTTTTTTTGCTATTGATCCATTTGACAGTGCCAATGAATATGGTATTGGACTTAAGCAGGATTTTGGTTTTTCCTTGGGCACTTAGTAGATGTGTGACTTTAGATATAACACTTTTAACTTCTAATATCAGCTTTCTCATATGTTAACTTGAGATTATAATAGCATTACTATTTGTCTCTTAGGATTCTTAAGTAGCTATTTATAAGCCTAAAAGTGCTATATAAACATGACCTATCCTTAACAAGATTCTTGGTGACTTCTCAAAGATCTGGAGAAAGTGCTTTGTATGTTGTTCTACACTGGATTTCTGCCTGGTGATTTGTAAAGAACAATACAATAGGGGCGGGTAAATCCTTTTGATGAATAATAGACCCACCAGAGGTCAGCCATATGCAGTATGTTCATTCAGTGGGGCATGAAATAAACACATTTATAGGCTTTTGTTCAGTAGACACGCCGGCTTTTGGAGCAAATCCATCTGAGACTGCTCAGAACTATGCCTGAAAATTCATTAATAGTCCTTCTGTTCACCATCTCCAACTTTTCATAATCCTTATTCCCCTTTCACCAAGGAGCGGTTCTTAACTTTTTCTTCTATTGTCGCTAACCATTAAATTAACATTACTTTAAAAAGAACAAACCTAACAATAATTGTAAGGTACTGCATTCAGAAATACTACATAAAGGTTTGCATTTTATTTTTTTAAGATCTAAAATATCTCTTCTTTGTAATTAAAATAGAGAATAAACAGAAGGGACTGTCAGGTGAAATAAGAGATATAAATTCTCTTTCTGAAAATTTTTTAATATTATTGTATGCTCAAGTGATTACTTGACACAAGTAAGGATACTGGGAAAATGGACTAAAGCTGCATACTTTCTTCTTGTTGACATTTGGACCTAGAATTTCATTAGTGTGGGAAATTCCCAGTATGGAACACCTCTCTCTTAGGCAGATAAGCAACTCACCTATTCTTAGTGAGTTGTCTGAGGTTAAGTGATTTACCCAATGACACATTAAGTGTCAGATGTAGGAATCTTCCATACTTCCATACTCCATACTCCATGTTCTCTGTTACATCATACTGTCTATCAACAATTTGTATATATATTAGAAAGATTTGTCATTTTAAAAAACATAACTTTGCTATGAGAATTTTTTTCTTAAAATCAGGTTGAGAGGGGAGGGATAAAGGGAGCGGAGAGTTGCCGATAGCAGAGGAGAGTGTGTCATCCTAAAGGAAAGCGAGAGTGTGTTTGTATGAGTATGTGTGAATGCATTTGTGTGAGAGAGGGGAGGGGAGAGGACAGGAGTTACAGGGTAGTTCCTGAACACCCATCAGATGGCTGCCAGCTATAAATACCAACCCTTCTCACCCTTTCCCTCTTTTGCAAGTAGCATCAAACGGGGTATAGGGAGAAACAGAGAAGGACATTGATATTCATATATTGGATATCCAAAATCATTCTTCAGGTTCACTTAAGCCATTGGTTAGAGGTGGTTCAATGTGACCTGGAATTGGGCTATCACTATAATCTTGAACTCTGAGATTTTCCTCTCTGATCTCTCCAAGTTCTTCCATCTTGCCCTTTATCTTGATTTAGTTTAATTCAAATATTTCTTGAACTGTAGGACCTTTGAGAATCCTTCCAGCTCTAAGTCTAGAAGCCTATCAATCTATTAAATGCCCACTATATGCATCCCCATACTAGTTTCTGGGGATGCAAAAATAAAAAATGGAAGACATGATCTTTCCCACAAGAAGCTGAATTAAAGTTTTTTTCCAAGGCAGGGGGAAGATGGAGTGGGATTAAGTACTGCAAATATATATACAAAGTTTGTACAAAATGAATACAAGATAGTTTTATGCCCTACCAGACCAATTCTATCTCTCTTCATTGAGAGATCTTGTCTCTCTGATACTCCCTGATCTCTCAGTTTCTGATCCTTGCCCTGGCCTTAATTTCCTCTCTCTTTAGTTTTGAGGTTCAAGATAGTACTGCACTCCATCCCCTTGCTTCCTTGTCCTTTAAAACTAATGTCCTCCCAGTTTCCACCTCTGGATCACCCTTACCATCTATGCCCTTTGTTTCTACTCCTGGACTACTGAGCTCTTCAGAGAATATCATATACCAAGGTCTTTTACAAGAGATCCAGTACAAATGCATGTTTTGGTAACTCAGGGGTGGAGAACCTTTTTTCTCCAAAGGGTCTTTTGAATATTAATGACATCATTTATGTACTAAATTTGATTAAAAATTTAATTAATTTACTCCTAAAAAGCTCCTAGATTTATTGAAATCAATAGTAGACCACTTATACTGTGGGCTGGATGTTCCCTGCCCCTGTGAGTAACTAATATTAACTGGACCTTCCCTAATGTATGGCAGTCCTTTATTTATTCCTACATTGAATCTCCAATCCTGATCCCTTCAATGGTCATTCCAAACCTGAGAGAAGAGACTTTTTACAGATTTAAAAGATTTTTTGGGGGTAGAATTGACAAGACTTGGCAACTGATTGGATGGAGGTGAAGGTAAAGAGAGGAAAGGAGTCAAAAATAGACAAAATTGGCAGGGTGACTTGGAGGATGATAGTACCTTCAAGAGAAATAGAGGATTTTGGAGAAAAGGTAGCTTATTGGGAAACAAATGATACCCTTTCAGATATATTGGATATGAGATGCCAAGGGGACATTTAAGTAAAAATGTCCAATAGATAATTAGAGATTTAGGACTGGAACTCAGGAGAAAAATTTTTTTAAAAATTCTTGTTCAGGGGTGGCTAGGTGGCGTAGTGGATAAAGCACCGACCCTGGAGTCAGGAGTACCTGGGTTCAAATCCGGTCTCAGACACTTAATAATTAACTAGCTGTGTGGCCTTGGGCAAGCCACTTAACCCCATTTGCCTTGCAAAAAAAAAACCCTTAAAAAAAATTCTTGTTCAGGTTAGATGGCCTCTAAGGCCCATCCTCAATGATTCTTGATATTTATAGGCAGTGAGGAAGGAACTGGTTGTGAGAAAGTGAGGAGAGATTGGAGTAAACTTCTGGAATAGTGGGAGATAATTATAATTGACCTTGGCAGGGAAAAGGGACACTTCTTTCTCAGGGATCAGTCAGAGCAAATAAGGCTTTACATTACAGAGTAGGTGAGATGAGATTAGGACATCATGCCTGGCTTCAAATTTCTGAGTAAAGTAGGAGATGAAATCATCTATCAAGAGGGACAGAAAGATGAGATTGGGGGATTAACAATTCAAATTCAGTTCAGGTTTCTCCTCCTGCAAGTAGTCTTCCTTTCTTCTCTTATTTTTTTTTTTGCCTGCATGCCCCTCCCATTTGTTTTTAATAAAATTCCTCTTTTCCCCTAAAATTATATTATTTCCTTCTCTATGTTCATGTTATATACTTTTTTTTTTTTAGGTTTTTGCAAGGCAAATGGGGTTAAGTGGCTTGCCCAAGGCACACAGCTAGGTAATTATTAAGTGTCTGAGACTGGATTTGAACCCAGCTACTCCTGACTCCAGGGCCCGTGCTTTATCCACTACGCCACCTAGCTTCCCCTGAAGCTATTGTTGCTAATTTCTCTCCCCCTTCATTTCCCCCTCAATTAACAGAAAGATAAAAAATACAAACACAAACAAAACATTCTTGTAACCAATAACCATAGTCAAGCAAATCAAATATATAGAGTTGATCATATACAAAAAGGTATGTTCCTCTCTGTCCCTACTATTTTAAAATTTTTATTTTGAGCTCTATGTTATCTCCCTACCTCCCTCTCTCATTCCCATTCCTTCACTGGAGAAGGTAACCATTTCACATATCACACATACATGTAAAACCATACTATGCATACTTCAAATTAACAGTTTTTTCTCTGGAAATGGATAGCATCTTCCTTCTTAGGACCTTTGTAGCTGATTTGAATATTTATAATACATGGAATAACTTAGTTGTTCACAGTTTTTCTTCTAACTATATTGCTCCTACTATCTAGCATTCTCTTGATTAGATTCATTTCTGTTTTCTTTATTTCATGTAAGCCTTTCCATATTTTTCCAAAATCAACCAACTCATCATTTCTTATAATACAGTAGTATTCCATCACAATCATGTACCAGAACTTATCTTATTCAGTCATTCCCCAATTGATGGATATCCCTTCGATGTTTAGTTCTTTGCCAGCACAAAAGAGCTGCTATAAATATTTTAAAACATATAGGTTCTTTTCCTTTTTTCCTCTCATCATCTTGAAAAACAGATCTAATAGTGGTTTTACTGAATTAAAGGTTATACACAGTTTTATAGCTCTTTGGGCATAATTCCAGTTTGTTCTTCAAAATGTTTGTATCAGTTCACAATTTCACAATGTGTTTATATTCCAATTTTTCCATATCCTCTCCAAAATTTGTCATTTTCCTTTTCTGTCATATTAGTCTATCTGATGGATATGAGTGGTACCTCCAAGCTGTTTTATTTTGCATATCTCTAATCAACATTGATTTATATGACTATGTATAGCTTTGACTTCTTCCAAAAATGGTTCATTGACCATTTATCTAGGAATGATTCACATTCTTATGTATGTGAGATATGAGATCTTTATCAAGAAGCTGCCTTTAAAATTTGCCTTCTAATTTCTGCTTTTATTCTCATCTTGGCTACATTGATTTTACTTATATAAAATCTTTTTTAATTTAATGTAACCAAAATTATCTTTTATACTTCATAGTGCTCTCTCTAAATCTTTTTATTTATAAATTCTTCTCCTGTCAATAAATCTGATAGATAATATGTTCCATGTTCTGTTAATTTATTTATATATCCCTTTATGTCTAGATCATGTATCCATTTTTATCTTATCTTGGTGAATGGTATGAGATATCGGTCCATACCTAGTTTCTGTCATACTGCTTTCCAGTTTTCCCAATTTTTTTAACCAAATAGTTAATTTTTATCCCAAACGTTTAAATTCTTACATTTATCAAACAAAAGTATGTTTACACTTTTGCCCTGTGTCTTGTACATTTTCTCTGTTTCACTGCTCCACCTTTCTGTTTCTTAGCCAATACCAGGTATTTTTGATAATTACTTCCTTGTAATATAGCTTAAAATCTGGTGCTGCTCAGCTTCCTTCCTTTATATTTTTTCCACTAGTTCCTTTTGTTTTTTTCAAATGAATTTTGTTTTTTTAAACTACAATAAAATAACTCTTTGATAATTTAATTGGAATGGCACTGAATAAGTACATTAATTTAAGTAGAATTGTCAATTTTATTATATTGACAAGGCCCATCCATGAATAATTAATATTTCTCTATTTTAATTTAACTTTATTAAAAATATTTTACAATTATGTGTGGGTTTATTTTATATCCTGCTACTTTGCTAATATTGTTAATTGTTTCAATTCAATTTTAGTTGAATCTCTAGAATTTTCCACATAGACAATCATCTCATCTGCAGGAGATGA
This sequence comes from Macrotis lagotis, assembly GCF_037893015.1. Classification (NCBI taxonomy): domain Eukaryota; kingdom Metazoa; phylum Chordata; class Mammalia; order Peramelemorphia; family Peramelidae; genus Macrotis; species Macrotis lagotis. The sequence goes on from NC_133666.1 coordinate 411,500,424, forward strand.
TTTTATTATTTCATTGCCCATTCTGATTCTTTCAATTTCTTTTCTTTTCTTATTGCTATTGCTAGAACTTCTAGTGCAATATTAAATAATATTGGTGATAAAGGATGATAATATTACTGATAATTGGTGATAATGCTTGCTGATGGTTTTAGATAGTTGAATCATCATTTTAAGGAAAAATTCTTTTTACCTATGTTTTCTAATGTTTTATTACATGCTTATTTTCCTTCTCTGGAAAATGAAACAAGCAATGATCTCTTTCAATGCTAAAATTTTATAATACTATAAATTTCAAGCAGGAACACAGTTGTATCCCAACACAATATAGATAATATAGAATAGCTTTGGCTTTGGGGATGGTTAGAGGAATGGAGACCATTTCTTGTACCAGGCAAGCTGTATGCCAGTCCTTCAAGGAGTTGGTTAACCTTAGAATGGAAAAGAACTGTCCTTTCCATTCATTTTCTTGTGTTGAATGTATACTTGAAAATGCTGCTTGTTATGCAGCTTGGAAACCCAGTGCTGCCACAGAGTTATGAGACAAATGATACTACTCATCTCTCAGCAATTTGTGAGTAGGTCAGGAGATTGATTTTACAGGGTTAAGAGGATAAGACTATAGCAACTTTCAGCAATATGAAGAGGAGACCATTGAAGCAATAGTAGTGTGTTTGTAGGGCCTGCTGTGAAATGAAGTAGATCATCAGTTTTCACCCAGTCTTGGCAAGCACAGACAGAAAGGACTTGCAGTTATATAGAACAAAGGGAACTACCTGGAAAAACAAAAGCCTTTGGTATTTTCAGCTGCTCTCTGACTCACCCTATTCTTTTCCCTCTCTAGTTCTCTCTCCCCCACCCCCAAACCAGAGAGAAGTTTGAAATGACAAATCAGGAGGAATTCTTGATAATAAGCACAAAGATTTATATGTGATAGTATACTAACCAAGTATTTAGAGACAAGAAGAACCTGGAAGACGGACTGCTCTTTGCTGTGTAATTATATTATCAGATGTCAGTTATCACCTTATTCAGTGGGATTCTAGCTTTCATTTCATAACTTACTTTCCCTCTTTTTGAGATTATTATTTTTTTCTCTCCTAAAAAAAGGCACTGAAGTCAAAGTCAGTTCAAGAAAATTAGCAGCTTCTGTAAGAACTACAGAAACAAATAAAGACATGACAAAATCAAATCACAACACTTGGCCAGACCAAAAAGAAAAGGAAACAAAAGGGAATTAGGTCTCTCTATTGTTTGGATAATAATAATACAGGAAATCTCTGTTCAGGAAGTAATATTACTTAACCATATATTATTAGTCATGGGTTTTTGTCCTAACAAGTCCCAGTGATATCCATGAGATGAAATTTGCCTTCTTCATTTAGATAGCAGAATGGCTTGCTATTTCCTTCTCCAGCTCATTTTATTAGATGTAGAAACTGAAGGCAAGCAGGTTAAGTGACTGGCCCAGAGTTACACAGCTAGTAAGTATCTAAGGTCAGATTGAATTCAGGAAGATGAATCTTCCTGATACCAAGACCAGTGCTCTATCCACTGTGCCACCTGGCTGCCCAAAGGCTGGTAGGTCCACCATTTATCCACCTCCTCATCTTAGAGTCCCTAGCTTAAGTGGCACCTCTTACATTAGGGCAGATATTTTCAGCATTGAGAATTCTCCCTGACCCTCTTCCCCAAAATTCTTTTGTATTTACTTTGTTTACATTATGTATTGACTTCCTTGCATACCTGTCCTTTTTTCGACATCCCATTAGCATTAAGTGAACTGTTTATATTTAGTTGCAGGAATGAATACAACTTTGCAGACTGGAGATAAAGCAGCAAAAGGTGGTGGATGGGAAACAAAGTTGTATTCAACCAGTGTGAGTTACTTTTTTCTAAAAAATTTTATGTGTTGGAGCAGCTAGGGTGATGCAGTGAATAGAGCACTAGCCCCAGAATCAGGAGGGCCCAAGTTCAAATCTGACCTCAGATACTTAATACTTACTTAGCTGTATGATTTTTGGGCAAGTCACATAACTCATTGCTTTGCCAACAAATAAAGACAAAATTGAGAGTGAATGGGAGGAAAGAGGAATGTTACTTCTTACTCTTTGTTTTAGGATAAAGGAGATCTTATAAGGTTTGTAAGTTGAGAAAAATCAGAGGTTGTGATTGATGGAACAAGATCTTGAAGGAGATGGTAGTGAATGGATTTGCTCACATAAGTGAATTGGGTTAACTTTGTGAGGAAGAGGGTCATCTCTTCTCTAAAAATTTTAAGGAGTTAGGTGGCATAGAGGTAGATAAAAAGTGTCATATGATGGAGTTAGGAAGAGCCAAATTCAAGACTTGACTCAAACACTTAACTGTATGATACCGGCCAAATCACCCTTTCCTTTGGTTTTGCATCTCTAAAATGTGGAAAATAATAGAACATACCTCAAAAATTATTGTGAGGATCAAATGAAATAACACATGTAATTTCTCACAAACCTCAAAGTGATAAATGCTAGCTACCATTATTATTATAAGAAGGAATATTGGTGAGGACATTGAAAAGTTTAGGAGAATGTAGTGGTCTCAGCAGTGTTGTCATTTGCCCATCTTTGCAGGGGCTGGAGACCAGTCCTGGAATTAGGAGGACCTGAGTTCATATCTGGCCTAGACACTTAACACTTTCTAGCTGTGTGACCTTGGGCAAAATCATTCCCTGATTCCTTGGCATCCAGGGCTATCTCCAATCATTCTGATCCATATTTAGCCCCTGGACTCAGATGACTCTGGAGGAGAAAATGAAGCTGGTGACTTAGTACAGCACCCCTCACTCAAATCCAGTTCAAGTGCATGTCATGGTATCATCTCTCTAATGAAGGCATCACTTTCTTCAAGGACGAAGGACAAACAATAAAGCAGTAATCCTTGTAGTTATGTTCTAGACCAGTCAAGGAATGTGGCATGAGAATAAAGCAAAAGGGACTATATTTGATAGTAAATTAAGCACCTAATATAGTACCCTCCACATAGCAGAAGTTCAAAAATATATGTAGATAAGAATGAAGGTGACAAGTCAGGCTTATTCAAAAGAAAATATTATTCATGAGAACAGATCCCAAAATCTGAAATAATTTTTAGAAGAAATTTATTAGGTAGGGGTGGCTAGATGGAACCATGTATAGAGCACTGGCCCTGGAGTCAGGACTACCTGAATTCAAATCCAGTCTCAGATACTTAATAATTACCTAGCTGTGTGGTCTTGGGCAAGCCACTCAACCCCATTTGCCTTGCAAAATCCTAAAAAAAAAATATTAAAAAAAAAAGAAATTTATTAGGTTGTTTGGTAGAAGAGAAGGAACCAGAGAGGGAATGGCTTTCCTCTTTCCTTTAGGCTCTGGAAGGTTTACATTATATAGGATTTATACCAGGGTACTGGCACATGAGGATTATCTAGATGGCTCAGTGTTGGTAAAATGAGTTTTAATCCATTTTCTGACACAGTCTAGCTGTGTTTTAGGCTACTACCTTGGGCAAGTCACATAACCTCTGTTTACTTTAATTCATGGAGAAGGAAATGGCAAAGTACTCCAGTAGTTTTGCCAAGAAAACCCCTTGAGGTCATGAAGAATCGACCACAACTGAACAACAACCAGCACACATATACTGTAAAGCAATTTTTAACTAGAGGGGCAGTTGACCAAAGCACAGGGACAAAGTCCTGAATATGGCACCCCAAAACAAGAATAATTTGTGTGGATCCAGGAAGAGCTCAAAATATCTCGTAGCCATTTCTAGAATTCCTGGAGTTACAGGGATCAAGTGATATTCTGAATGTGGTCAACCTTTAATCACATAAGATTAGAATTAAACCATATGATGATTTTTCCTGAATAGTATAATAAATCATTTTACCCACAGATATTAAAGGACAGACATCAGGTGATACCTCCGGGGTCTCTTGGCCCACTGAAGAAACTATAGCAATTAAGAACTAACATCTTCCTACAGATCCCTCAATATTTTGTTGGATATCTAAGGCTTTTGGAAGAAGAGCTCCCAATTACTGAAGCCCACTCAAAACTGCATCACTTGCAATCCACACTCCTCAGTGAAGAATTTCTTTTAGAAGGGACATTCACAAGCCTATGGAGAACATATGACTTGCAAGATCAGGATCGCCTCTGACCCTCAGACCACCCGGCACCCTGAAACTGCCTTTGTTTACAGCAGTATAGCATTAACCCTTCTGGGCTACACAATTCCCTTTGGTCCTATCCAAATGATGAGCTACAGATGTGTCTGGAACTGCCAACGTATGGCAGACCCTGGGCACACGTCTGACAGAAGAGGGCTGGTCAGAGGCAATAGCAGCCTCTGTTGTACAAATTCATAGAATTCTCCTCCAGGACAAGAGGCTGGGGGCGGCTCCACGGGGCCTGACAAGGGGAAGCGGCCGGGGAGCAGCAGGCTGGGCTGGGAGGACTGAGTGTCCTCCTGCTCAGAGATAGAGTCAGCCTTTGTGTGTGCCAGACACCAGATGGGAAGCAATTAGGGATGTAACAAGCAGGTCATCTGGCAGGCTCTCCATGGACCTGCTGCTACTACCCCAGAATTTTCGGCGGGAAGAGAAGAGCTTTTTCTTCTAAAAAAAAAAATTGTTTTTTTAAACCCTTTCCCTGTGACAGGACCTCTGGAGAAACGTCTTTGTGACTTTTTGTGGCCTCAGGGGAGGAGGTGCTGCTCCAGTGTGGCTCATTCTTCCTGGGATGAAAGCCCAGCTCTCAGGCTGACTGATCTATGCTCACAAATGAGGGGGAGTTTCCATATGGCCTTTTAGAAAGTAAGGGCTAGATAGATGTTTGCACACCATTGAAGTCACACAGGCTCCAACAGAGCTATTATTATTATGATTATTTTGGCTCAAAGGATGCTAAGTGCTTGTTTGAACGTAGCCCCAAACACACACACACACACACACACACACACACACACACACACACACACACACACACAGAGAAAAAGAGAGAGACAGACAGAGACAGAGAGAATGGGAGGGGAAAGATAGAGATAAAAATAGACATAGATATTTAATTAAATATTTAGATAGAGACAGAGAAGGGGGAGAGATAGAGATATAAACAGAGATAGATATAGAGAGATAGAGAGAAAGAGACAGAGGCAGAGAGAGGCAGAGATACATAGAGACAGAGAGACAGAAACAGAGAGACAGAGATAAAAACAGAGATATTTAGATAAATAGATGATATATATAGAGAGAAGGGGGAGAGAGATAGAAACAGAGAGCTACATAGATAGACAGACAGATAGATAGATAGATAGATAGATAGATAGATAGATAGATAGATAGACAGAGTGACAGAGAGAAGGGGAGGGGAGAGACAGAGATAGAAACAGACATAGATAGATATTTAATTAGATATTTAGATAGATAGAGAGACAGAGAAGGGGAAGAGAGACAGATAGAAATAGAGATAGATATAGAAAGATAGAAAGAGACAGAGACAGAAAAGAGGCAGAGAGAGGCAGAGATAGAAACAGAGATACATAGAGATAGAGAGACAGAAACAGAGAGAGATAAAAACAGAGATATTTAGATAGATAGATAGATAGATAGATAGATAGATAGATAGATAGATAGATAGATGATAGAGACAGAGAGAGAAGGGGGAGAGAGACAGAGATAGAAACACAGAGAGAGAGACATACAGACAGAGACTGAAATAGAAACAGATAGGAAAGAGAGAGAGAGAGAGAGAGAGAGAGAGAGAGAGAGAGAGAGAGAGAGAGAGAAGGGGGGAGTAGGCCACTCACCTGCCAGATAGAAAGAAGAAAAGGGATGTTAATGCTCAGATTCACTTTTCATTATTTCTGCCCTGTGACTGGTAGTCCTAGGATCACTTGAAGAGGGTGTCTATACAGACAGAACAAGTTATGTGGGCAGAGCTTCTTTATTGTTGTTTTGCTATTTAGTCATATCAGACTCTTCATGACCCCATTTGAGATTTTCTTGGCAGAGATACTGGAGCAGTTTGCCATTTCCTTCTCCAGTTAATTTTTTTTTTTTTTTGCAAGGAAACGGGGTTTAAGTGGCTTGCCTTGCCAAGGCCACACAGCTAGGTAATTATTAAGTGTCTGAGACCGCATTTGAACCCAAGTACTCCTGACTCCAGGGCCGGTGCTTTACCCACTATGCCACCTAGCTGCCCCCTTCTCCAATTAATTTTAAGGCACACAAGGTTAAGTGACTTGTTTAAGGTCACACAACCAGTAAGTGTCTGAAGCCAGATTTGAACTCCCACTTCCTGCCTCCAGGCCCAGCACTCTGTGCACTGAGCCACCTCGCTGACCCAAAAGCACTTCTCTCTAAGTCAAATATCCCACAGCCTCATACTATCTTGGCCAACCAACTCCTGACTCAGAGCATGTCTACAGAACTGATTATCTTGTAGAAAATTTATGGAAAGTTTGTCATACCAGAAGGACAAGATTTGTTTTTAGGGTTTAAGTCAGAAAAACCTTTGTGTGATTCTCAGGTTTAGAACTTTGTTGTAATGGGCAGAAGGAGAAACTTCATGGAGAAGGGGGGCCTATTCCTGATCAGATAACAGAGAGGGTGGAGTCTATAACTTTAGCATATTTGAACTAGTAGGGACTTTAGGAAACTAATTCAATCCTGACTTTTTACACATGAGTAGGAAGTAGTCTATGTGGTATTTCTGAAGAAGAAATTGCCAAAAGTACCTGCTAGTGACCAGATATCTGCTCAGTTAACTTGGTGTGGATTCTGAAAATTTTCCATGAGTACAATAGTCTTTAAGTTAAGACAAGAGTTGGCAACCACCTTCTGAGCTACACGTTGTTCACAGTAACCAAATGACACTAATATCTAAAAATAATAATAATAATTATTATTATTATTATTATTAGATCTGGAAGGAAATTTGGAAGTTATTTAGTGCAACTTCATTTTACTGAAGAGAGAAATTAAGAGACTTTGTCCAAGAGCACATAATTAATAAGCATTTTGACTTTAGAACCAACCCCAGACTCTTTCCACAATAATCGATCATCTCTGTGCTTGTGTGTTAATTCTTCTCATTGACTAGTAACGTTACCTTGAGGCAACTAGATTGTTCAGTGGATAAAGCATCTGACCTGGAGTCAGGAAGACTCTTCTTTCTGTGTTCAAATCAGGCCTTAGACACTTACCTAGCTGTGTAACCCTTGGCAAGTCACTTAACCCTGTTAATCTCCATTTCCTCATCTGTAAAATGAACTGGAGAAAGGAAATGACAAATTATTCCATTATCTTTGCCAAGAAAACTCCAAATGGATCTTTTCTCTTAAAAATTTGCCAATTTCTGGGGCAGCTAGGTGGCACAGTGGATAGAGCACCAGCCCTGAAGTCAGGAGTACCTGAGTACAAATCCGACCTCAGACACTTAATAACTACCTAGTTGTGTGTCCTTGGCTAAGCTACTTAACCCCATTTGCCTTGCAAAAACCTAAAAAAATTAAAATTAAAAAAAAAATTCGCCAACTTCTGAATTAAGGTATGGTTGTCAGAAAACTCCTCTTAAAATATAAAGACAATTTGTTGTCTGGGAGGAGAGATTGCTGTGGTTCAGTGAAAAGAGCTCTGGACTCCAATCTTTCCTCCACTTACTAACTATTTGATTATGGATTAGTCCCTGAGTCTCACTTTCTCCTATCTGTAAAATAGATAAAAAATGTGTAGATGCCTCACACCCAGAATTGTTGGGAGGATCAATGAGATGCTGTAGGAAAAGCACTTTTTTTAAAATTTTTTTGCAAGGCAATGGGGTTAAGTGGCTTGCCCAAGGCCACACAGCTACGTAATTATTAAGTGTCTGAGGTCGGATTTGAACTCAGGTACTCCTGGCTCCAGGGCTGGTGCTCTATCCACTGTGCACCACCTAGATGCCCCAGAAAAGCACTTTGAAAACTTTAAGGAGAGATATATAAATCCAAGTTATTCTTAAAGTCGAAAATTCCCTTTAGAATTCAATGTCTTTGAGAATATGATATTGTTCCATTTATTGTATTTGCATTTCCAGAGCCTAGCACTGTATTGACCACATTAATGTTACCTAAACAAATGTTTGTGTATTGGCTGATAAACATATGAGTCTCCATCCCTCCCCCCTCCCCTTATGGTCCCAGCAGAGTTATTCTCTGAGGGAATAAATCGCAATATAAGTGAGGAAAAAAGTTGTAAAGAACTAGAAACTAGGTTTCTAATGAGGGATAGCCAAGGGGCAAGCCCCTGGGGGCTTGAAGAGATGAGAGGTGTTGAAAGGGAAATTTACCAAAAAGAAGATGGGGGAAGGGCATCCAAAGTGGTCAAACTTTATTGGGGACCAACTGTATGTGTCCTATCTCCCTTCCACCTAACTCCTTACTGTCAGAGGGTGGCGGTTGGGGCATGAAATTTGATTGGACTTTCCATATATGACTTGTATTACTTGTTCTTATCCTGCTTGCCCTATTTCAAACAAGGAAGTGGAAATCTTATATCATCAGGCAGGAAGGATGTGACTTGATTTAAAATCAGAGACTTGTAACTTTAAAAAGCAAAATTACTGCAGGACCCTGAGGAGGTGCCCTATGGGCAGCTACCAGGTATGTGTTTTATAATTCTTCAACTTGGTATTCATAATCTCTTTCCAGAATGGTCCCCAGTCCTGCCCACAACTTCCCAAATTATTCTTCTGGGTAGAATCTGCCTTTCAGAATCAGTATTGCTCCTGACTTTCTTTTCAATCATCCTTTGAAACCTCAACTAATTTCTCGTGATGCATTGTTATATCAGTTAATGAAAAGTCACAATTCCCATTCCTCATATCCCAAACTATTAAGAGAAAAAAAAGTGTCAGAGAAGTTTTCTTTCTTCTTTATTTCTAAAGCATACCTACAAAGGGGAGTTGAGAGGAAAAGAGGAAAAAACACAGGATGGAGTTAGAAAATCTTGATTCTAGTGCCAAATAGACTGTTTCTTAGCTTCCTAAAGTGTTAAGCTTAATTTCTCTGCTGTTCAGTTTCCTCATCTGTCAAATTGGGAAAACAATATACTAACTACCTCACAAGGTTGTTGTAAGGTTTAAATAATGTTATATAATGTAAATATATAATGCAATGTAAATATAATATAATAATGATATAAAATGCTATATAAATGCCACTGAGATGACTGGTTCCTGCTCCCTATAAATTAGGAATGAAGCAAGGTTAGACCCAGTAAACTAGACCATAAGTATTTTGATAGAATCCTTCTCTTTTTATTGCATTATTTTAGGTCAGAGTAGTTAAAGAAAAATCAACTGTGGCTAGTTTTGAGGTTGAGATATATTACAGTTCTCTCTTTTACTTTTGTTTCTAGTTTTTCTTATCTTTTTTTAAAATTCAGATGGGCTTTAGAACTCAACCCATAATTTCATCAGTGTAGGACACTCCTTTAAAAGCATCTGTTTCCAAATGTATTGTCTTAGAGTTGGCAGGAACTAGGAATTTTTCAGGTTCACACAGCCTATATGTGTGGGGAGGACTTGAAGAACCTTCCTCACTTTTGAGGATAACCTGTCCTGCTGCTTCTTGAGATAAGAAGATTTGCATATAAAAGAAGTTTAAATTCCCTTGTCTTTGTAAGTACCTATAGGGTCAAGATATACACTGGATTTTTCTGGAGGAATTGGAGCACCAAGGAATGACAGTAAAACCCCAGAATTTTTTCTTGCCCCTTTGTGTAAATGTATCTTGACATTTATGGGTCAGCTATGTGACACAGTGGATAGAGTACTGGACCTGGAGTCAGGAATGACTTTAAATCCAACCTCGGAAACTTACTAGCTGTTTGACCTGGCCAGTCTCATACCTGTTTGTCTCAGTGTCCCCACTTTTAAAAAAAGAGCTGGAGAAAGAAATAACAAACTACTCTAATACCTTTGCCAAGAAAATCCCAAATAGGGTCATGAAGAGACTGTAAAATGACTAAACAATAATCTTGACATTTAATAGTGATGGAAGTTAGGGAAAAAGAAAAGGAAACCTTTTCATCCTCATTTAAAGAACATAAGATTCTTTTTTTTTTTTTAGGTTTTTGGCAAGGCAAATGGGGTTAAGTGGCTTGCCCAAGGCCACACAGGTAGGTAATTATTAAGTGTCTGAGACTGGATTTGAACCCAGGTACTCCTGACTCCAAGGTCGGTGCTTTATCCACTACACCACCTAGCCTCCCCTAGAACATAAGATTTTAAAGGTACAAAGGAACTTGGAGATAATCTAGGTCAACTTCTTTTATTTTTTTAATTTTTAAAAATGTAATATTTAATCTTAACCCAATTATATGAAAACATTTTTTAACATTTGTTTTTTAAATTCTTGAATTCCAAATTCTTTTTTCTCCGCTCTTCCCCTTGAGAAGGCAAGCACTTTTATAAATGTGTGGTCACACAAAATATATTTCCATGTTAGTTATATTGTGAAAGAAAAAGGACCAGAAGTATTTCCCAAGAAGAACATAGAAAGGTTTTTTTTTTTTTAAGTATGATCATCATTCATACTTCATCAGTTCTTTCTCTGGAGATAGCATTTTCTGTCATGAGTCTTTCAGAATCCCCTTGGCTCATTGTGTTACTGAACCCAGCTATGTCATTCACAGTTGATCATCGTACAATATTGCTGTTATTGTGTACAATGTTCTCCTGGTTCTGTTTGTTTCACTTTGGGCAATTGTTCATTTAAGTAAGTCTTCATAGGTTATTCAGAGGGTACCCTGCTTATCATTTTTTTTTATAACAGAGTAGTATTCCCTCAAAATCATAAACCATAACTTTTTCAGCCATTCCTCAACTTATGGGCATTCTTTCAATTTCCAATTCTTTGTCACAACAAAAAGAATTACTTTAATTTTTTTTTGTACCTATAAGTCCTTTTCCTTTTTTTTTCTTTCTGTAATCTCTTTGGAATATTGACCTAGTGGTATTGCTGAGTCAAACAGTATGGTTTTAAAGCTTGTTGGGCATAGTTTTCAAATGGTTAAATCATTCCACCAATGGTTAATTAGTATCCCAATTTTCCCACATCTACTCCAATATTTGTCATTTTCCTTTTCTGTCATTCAGTCTGATAAGAATTAGATGGAATTTCAGTTATCTTAATTTGTATTTCTCTAATCAATAGTGATTTGGAAAGCATTTTCCCATATTATTATAGATCTAAAAAACTGCCTGTTTATATTCTTTGAGCATTTATCAATTAGGGAATGGTTCTTAATTTTATAAATTTGATTCAGGTCTCTATATGTTTACAAAATGAAGTGTTTATCAGGGATACATGCTGTAAATTTTTTTCACAGTTATAACTGCCATACATTTCCCTCTATCCTAATCACCCCCCCATACTATTTTCTCTCTCATTCTGTCCCTTTTTAAAAGTGTTTTGTTTCTGACTACTGCCTCCCCCAATCCACTCTCCCTTCTATCAGCACCTCCCTTCTCTTATTCCCTTCCCTTTCTACTTCCTGTAGGGTAAGATAGATATCCTTATCCAACTTGGTGTGTATGTTATCCCTTCTTTGAGACAATTCTGATAAGAGTAAAGTTCAAACACCCTCAACTCCACAGCCTTCATCTTCCTCTCCACTCTTTTGCTCCCTTTTTTACATAAGACAATTTATCCCATTTTACTTCTTCCTTCTATCTTGTCCCAGAGCATTCCTTTTTCATAATTATCCCTTAATATTATATTTTTAGATATCATTCCATCATATTCAACTCATCCCTGTGTCCTCTTTCTAGATACACATCTCCTAACTGCTCTAGTAATGAGAAATCTCTTAGGAGTTATAAGTACCATCTTCTTGTGTAGGAATGTAAGCTGTTTAGACTTATTAAATCACTTTTATGATTTCTTTTTTTCTGTTTACCTATTATGTCTTTATTTTATTGAATATTCATTTTTCTCCTCTGGGGATTATACTCAGTTTTGCTGGGTAGATGATGTGTAATATGATATATGTAATCGCAGTTCCATTGATCTCTATATTGTCATATTACAAGTTCTCTGATCCTTTAAGTAGAAGCTACTAAATCTGGTTTTATCCTGATTGTGGTTCCATGATAATTGAATTGTTTCCTTCTGACAGCTTACAGCATTTCCCCCCTTGACGTCTAAAATTTAGAAGCTGTAAAATTTAGCTACAATTCCTGTTTTCATTTTGGGATGTCTTTCAGAAGGTGAAGATGGAATAAAATAGGCTTTGGGGAAAGGGGACTTAAGGATCTATGTGGATTCATTTTGTGAAGAACTCACCAGTTTCTGATTCAGAGTGGTAAGAAAGCTTTGACTTTAATTCATAGGTTTACAGTTACCACAAAAAATTCACAAACTACTACAAAAAGTTCACAAGTTAGGTCCTTTAGAGATGAAGTTAGATGGTGAGTTTCTTAAAGGAGATAATAGTTTCTAGGCAGCTAATAGTTACTAAGGAGATGATAGTTTCTAAGAAGGTAATAAAGTTAAGCAAAAAAGAGATAACAGAGAAAGCAAAAGGGATAGTCATTTTAAAGAGATGGTTATAAGCTGGGAAAGGAGATGAGTAAAAATTAAGCAAAAAGAGATAGTTGAGAGAAAATGACAAAGGGGATAGTCATTTTGAAAAGGAAAAAGGGAAGGAAAGAAAACTTAGATCAACACAGATTCAGACGCAATGGAGCTGAGACCATATTGTTCCAGCAGCATGGACTTGGAGCAGGTGGATCCAGCTTAGACACAGGAAGAGGAAAGGGAGAAGAAACTGGAGCAGCAGGAGCCTGGTCAAGTCAGAAGAAAAAATGGGGGCAAGCCTGTGCAGAATCTTGCTCAAATGCATTTCCATGGTGGGCAAAACATGCTTGAGGAGTGGTTTAGCACCTGAGTTCAGGTATTCTCCTATATATATATATATATATATGCCACAGGGATGGTCCCTAAGGACCTGACTCAAGATAGCACTCACTGAGCATGAGCAGATTAAATATGCTCCTTCCCCAAAGGGTGTGATCAAGGTCAGCATTACTTTAAATAGGGTTCACAAAGAGCCAGTACAGAATGGAGAACAGTTCCCACAGTACAGAAAAATTTCCAATACAAAAATAGCATTTCTCTATATCCGGAATTCCTGTGCTTCAGAGGTAATAAGTGGATTCTTTGAATTTCTATTTTTACCTTCTGGTTATAAAATATCAGGACAGTTTTCCTTGATAATTTCTGGAGATGATTTCTAGGATGTTTTTAATTATAGTTTTAGATAGTCTAATAAATAATTCTGAAATTATTTCTTCTTGATGAAGTACAATACCAATGTTTGTGAAATTCCTGTATAGAAAAGGGTCCCTGACATCCTTCTGGGCCCTGAGAAATTCCTTAGAAATATGACTTTGGGGGGTGCCTAGGTGGTGCAGTGGATAAAGCCCGGCCCTGGAGTCAGGAGTACCTGGGTTCAAATCCGGTCTCAGACACTTAATAATTACCTAGCTGTGTGGCCTTGGGCAAGACATTTAACCCCATTTGCCTTGCAAAAACCTAAAAATATATGTATATAACTTTGGCTGGGTGCCCCTGGGTCTGAAAAATAGTCTGATAGGACCCAAGGGGTCATGGATATACCATAAAATTGTCTAAAGATTTATAAAGCACCCTTGTTAGCCTAATTATCTTGCTTTATCTGTAAGATTCCTGCTTCCTCCCAGGAATGCCTCCCCTTCCCCAGATGCAGCTAGAACCGTAAGATAGTAAAGTTCACTTCCTCCAACTTGTGGGAAGCCCATGAATATGTGATTCCCTCCATCTCAGGAAACATGTTCAGACATAACACAGAGACCCTGACCCTTTCCCACTTTGTTCAGTCCCCTATCTATACTGAGCCATATGTTTACATGTTTTTATCAGTATAACAAGATAATATATCTGACTGTTGACTTTGCTTCTGTATCTTGTTTGCTCTCAGTACCAACCCCTCAAAACACTATAAAAACCCTATCCCCTGAACACTCAGGTGCTGTCTGATTTGGGTACTCAATCCCCAGACAGTCCCTGGGAAATAAAGATCTCCAACCTTATCAAATTCTGGTCTCTATCTCACTCTTTGGGTACAACATTGATCTATTTAAAATTTTTTTTATTTTGTTTTATTGCTCATTTATATCTCATGGAGTCATAGCTTTGACTTGCCCAATTCTAATGTTTAAGGAATTATTTTTGTATGATGAACTTTTGTACCTCCTTTTCTAGTTGGCCACTTCTACTTCTTTTTTTTTTGAATTATAAAGATTTTATTTATTTTGAGTTTTACAATTTTTCTCCTAATCTTACTCTCCCCCCACCACTTCTACTTCTTAAGTAGTTCTTTCCTTCAGTAAATTTTTGTACCTCTTTTTTTCATGTGGCCTATTCTGATTTTTAAAGTATTATTTCTTTTAGAATTTTCCACCTCCTTTACCATGCCATTGACTTTTTTCATTATTTTCTTGTATCTCTTTCTCACTTCTTTTCCTAATATTTCCCCTACTTCTCTTATTTGATTTTTAAAATACTTTTTGAACTCTTCCAGGAATTATTTTAATCCTGAGATCAATTCACATTTTTCTTTGAAGCTTTGGAAGTAACAGTTTTCACTTTTGAATTTGTGTTTTTATCTTGTCTGACACTTTCTCTGGCCAGGCTCTTTACTGTTGTAGTTGTTTGCTCATTTCGCCAGACTATTTTTTTAGGTTTTTGCAAGGCAAACAGGGTTAAGTGGCTTGCCCAAGGCCACACAGCTAGGTAATTATTAAGTGTCTGAGACCGGATTTGAACCCAGGTACTCCTGACTCCAAGGCTGGTGCTTTATCCACTGCGCCACCTAGCTGCCCCTCTCCAGACTATTTCTTGACTTTTTACTTCTCAGGTTGGAGGGGGCACTGTCCTAACCTTCAGGTTTTCTGTGAAGCTGTTTTTCAGAGCTAGTTTGTGGGCAGGGGAGGATCTATTAGTGTTCAGTTTTTCCAAGGTAGCATGATCTTGTGCTCTGGTTTGTAGATGACCACACTCTTTTCCATCCTGGAACTGTGACCAGGGTCTGCCTTCCCTTATGATCACAAGCTCTGGGGTGCTAGTGTTGCTCTTCATCCCAGGATTGTGACTCAGGACTATGACCTGGATCCACATGTAGGCAATGCAACAGTGCCAGAAAAGGGACTACTGTAATCACCTCCTGACTGGTTGTCTATTCCCCTGACCATCTGTGGGCTGACAGGATCAACTGGCTTAACTGAGACATGGTCTGATGCAGTCTTCAGCTGGAAAATGGTCTCACCTCATGCTTTTGTCGTCTCTGCCACCCCAGAATTCATTTTGAAGCATTATTTAAAGTTGTTTGGAGGAGAGTATGGAAGAAATCAGGTGAAATCGGGAAGAAATCACTTTTTCTCTGACATCTTGGCTTTGCTCCAGAGAATACACATAAAAGAAATCCTTTTAGAAGGAGACAAGAGAAATGATTAGCCAAACATCTCAATAAAATAAAAGGCAGAAATGGATTCAACACTCAAGTTAGTGTTATTTCCTTAACAATATCTTGCCTCTCTAGTAATTGGATCTTTGGCTGGTATCTGAGACTGACAAGAATGAATTATAGGGAGAATCAGTTATAGAAATGATCAACTTCATATAAATAATCACAATATACATGTTATGCTCAAAATGTTCCCTAATATTAATCAATTGCATTAGAATGAATTCACACTTTAAAAATAAGTATTCTATCAGACTTAAGGAGATATTCCTTTGATTATGGGGAGTTTGGATCAGTAATAGCAATTTCCTAAGAGTAATCCAGGCCACTCTCTTCTTTTTATTCAACTTTAGACCCATCTAATCATTTATCTGTACTGTCTGTCCCACCTAGACATACAAGTTCTATAGGATATCCACCCAAATGCATATTGATATTTAGATAAATAGACATCTTTTATCCACTTAGGTATTTTTAACATGGAAACTCTTTTGAGTGATTACAGATCTCTTCCAAAAGACTCTGCAATATTCTAGAGCTTGATGCAATCAATACAATGTCTTCTACAAACAGGATAAAGGATCTCACTGTATCCTCATCCATCTTTTGCAGTATCTCTTCCTATGACAGTGTCAAATTTACCTTTGGCAAGCCTATATCTTTAGTTATTCCTTTTCTTTCCTTTTTTTTAGGTTTTTGCAAGGCAAATGGGGTAAGTGGCTTGCCAGGGCTACACAGCTAGGTAATTAGTAAGTGTCTGGGAATGGATTTGAACCCAGGTACTCCTGACTCTAGGACTAGTGCTTTATCCACTGTGCTACCTAGTCACCTCCGGTTATTTCTTTTGTTTAATCTTTAATGAAATCATAAATGATTTTGATGTTATGTATGAGAAATGCTTTGTTGTAAACAAACCTGTAAAGTAACATTTTATCAAATGCTTTTTCATAATCAACAAATAATAAGCATAATGGGGTCTTATATTTTTTACATTTTTCACTTAATTGTGAAATGATAAAAATATAGTCTACTTGATCTTTAGAGAATCGTGGAAACACTTGCATGAACTGATGCTGAGTGAAGTGAACAGAATCAAGAAAACCTTGTACACATTAACAACATTATGAGATGATCAACTATGATGGATATAGCTCCTTTCAGTAGTTCAGAGATCAAGGATAGTTCTTAGAGATCTGATTATAGACAATGCTATACACATCTAGAATGAAAACTATGGAGTCTGAGTGCAGAGAAAAGCACCCTATGCTCATTTTAAAAAAACTTCTTTTATGTTTTTCTTTTCTTTCTCATTTTTTTCCTTTCCCCTTAGTTTTAATTCCTCTTTCACAACATGAAAAATATGGAAATATATTAAACATGATTTTACATGTTTGCTGCCTTGGGGAGGGGAGATGAGAAGGGAGGGTGTTAGAAGAAAGTGGAACTCATAAATTTGCAAATGAATGTTGAAAAACTATTTTTAATGTAAATAGAAAAATAAATAAAATTTCAATTGAGGAAAAAAGTAATATTGTTGAATATTACTCATGAAATACTTCTTGTTCTTTCCTTATACTTTCACTAAGGATGCTGTAGATTTGTATATAGATGATTATCATAAAGATTTTGTGTAGATGGGATATAGGTTGGTAGTTATGGATGTTTTCTTTATGACTGTTTTTTGTTTGGTTTTTTTTTGCAAGGCAATGAGGTTAAAGGACTTGCCCAAGGTCACACAGATAGGTAATTATTAAGTGTCTGAATCCAGATTTGAACTCATGTTCTCCTGACTTCAGAGCTGGTGTTCCATTCAATGTGCCACCTAGCTACCCCAAATTTTTTCATATCAGTAAAGTCCCAAATGTTTTTCAATGTCTTTGATGTCTTCTGCCCATCCATATTGTATATTGGTCACTTGATACTCTCTCAATTGTATTGACTCTAGGACAGTTCTCCTCTCTATATATAATTACTCCCATCATTGTTTACTTTAGTGACAGTTCTGCCACCTTTATAAGCACATCTAGGATTGCATTGTCAGTGTTCAAGTGAGGTAGTTCTACCATCCTTTATGGAAAGATCAGTTTGGGAAAATGATTTTTGCAAATCTTTTCCATTTTTCTTTTGTTTCTGATTCTCCTTCTACTTCCAACCTTGAATGCCTTAAGGATAATATTGCTTAGTTAATGTATTACTATATTTTTCTTTAAATTGCTCCAATTCTTTTTTCTTTTTTGTTTTTTAATCCTAAGATTTTAGAAGCAAATTTATATTCTAAAGTGATTTTGCCTTTGATAACAATTTCTCTCACTTTTAGAAGTTAAGATATTTTCTCACTAAAGTGCTTTTCTGGGCTCTTCTGGTCTTTTTGTTGTGGCAGTTAGCTGACTTTTGGATGGAATTATAGTCAATAATCTTCTTTCTATTGTCTTTTCAACTGCTTACCAGTTTTTCTCATTATTATTCTGTATTACTTTTCCTTTCCTTTTTTATTTCTCTTCTGCTTTTCCTTTCCTTCTCTTTTTTCTCTCCATTCTTTTCTACTATTACCAAAATGGAGCTGAAAGGACTTTGCTATGAAAGATGGTTGCTTAAATCAGTATGATCTCTTTTCTGACTCATGATAACAATAATTAGAAGAAAATGTGAAATATCTCACTGGAAAAACAACTGACCTTGAAAATAGATCCTGGTGAAGGTAGCATTTCCCAGGAACTCCTTCCCCACAAAAGTCCAAAAGCCAAAAAATTATGAGTCTAGCTAAAATTTAGAGGGGCAGAACCCACAGAAAGACTGAATGATACATTTTCCCAGTCCAAAATAACTTAGAAGTTCCGTGGGAAAGATATGTTTCACCAAGACTGGGAGTTGGAAAAAGCCCCGGTTGCAGCACAGCCCTGGAACAGCTTGAAGGGGTGGGGAGAGAATTCTGCTACACCAGAATGAGTGTGGAGTGAGGGAGCACTGGCTGCAGAATCTGCAGCAAGAATCTGGAGAGTGTGGTCTGCACCCTCCAGAGCACAGCCCACAGAGGGTGGGGGGGGGGGGGGGTCGGGGAAGACTGCAGAGGTTTCTCTGCTTTCCCTCGGGGTAGAACTCTGAGGTTTGCCCACACTTGGATCTGGTTTGCAGTTTGGGCTTCCATGCTAGGTAGCCAAGTGGGACTCCTCTTTGCAGTTCCATGGCAGAGGGAAGTGTGGTGGTCATCTACATATCAAAGCACAGGCAAGAGAGCATAAGACCTTGGAGGAATAAAGGTCCCAGTAGGGTGTCCCCCCCCAAAAAAGTCCCCCAAAGCCTTGGAAGTGCTGTAAATTAGTCTTGGGCTGAGGAAATGAGTAAACAACAGAAAAAGAAGAATCTGACCATAGAGAATTACTTTAGTCCCATGGAAGATCAAAACACATACTCAGATGATGACAAAATCAAAGCTTCCACATCCAAAATCTCCAAGAGAAATAGAAAATGGGCTCAGACTATGGATGAGCTCAAAAAAAAACTTTGAAAAGCAATTAAGGGAGGTGGAGGACAAATTGGGAGGAGAAATGAGAGTGATGCAAGAAAAATCATGAAAACCAAATCAACAGCTTGGTGAAAGAAATACAAAAAAAAATACTGAAGAAAACAATATGTTAAAAACCAGTTTAGGCCTAATGGAAAAGCAAAACAAAAGGTAAATGAGAAAAAGAATGCCTTAAAAAAGCAGAATTGGTCAGCTGGACAAGGAGATAAAAAAAGCTCTCTGAAGAAAATAACTCTTCAAATGCAGAATGGAGCTAAAGGAAGCTGATGACTTTGTAAGAAATAAGGAAGAAAGAAAACTCTTCCCCAAAAGCCAAAAATGAGAAGAAAATGTGAAATATGTCATTGGAAAAACAACCGACCTTGAAAATAGATCCAGAAGAAATAATTTAAAAATTATTGGACTATCTGAAAGCCATGACTAGGAGAAGAGCCTAGACTTCATTTTTCAAGAAATGATACAGCAAAATTTCCCTGAGATTCTAGAAGCAGAGGCTAAAATAGAAATTGAGGGAATTCACCAGTCACCTCCTGAAAAAGATCCCAAAAGAAAAACTTCCAGGAATAGTATAGCTAAATTCCAAAACTCCCAAATCAATGAGAAAATTCTAAAAGCTTAAAGAAACAAACAATTCAACCACTGAGGCTCCATTGTCAGATTACAAGAATCTGGCAGTATCTACATTAAGGGTTCATAGGGGCTGGAATATGATATTCCAGAAGGCAAAAGATCTTGGTTTACAACTGAGAATCAACTACCCAGCAAAACTGAACATCCTCTTTCAGGGGAAAAGATGGACTTGCAATGAAACAGGGGATTTTCATACTTTCCTATTGAAACAACCAGAGCTGAACAGAAAGTTTGATTTCCACATCCAGGACTCAGGGGAACCATAGAGGAGGTGGACAAGAAGGACTAATTATGAGGAATTTAATAATTTTGAACTGCTTGCATTCCTGCATGGGAAGAAGATATTGATATCTCATATGAACTTTTTCATTTATAGGAGCAGTTAGAAGGAGCATATATAGACAAGGCACAGGAAGGAACTGAATATAATGGTATAATATAGTAAAAAGATGGCATCAGTGGGTGATAAAGGAAAGTACTGGGAGGAAGAGAAAGGAGAGGAAGAAGGGGCTAAAATATTTCACATAAGATTCAAGGAAAAAGTTTTTACAATGGAGTGGAATGGGGGAAAGTGAGAGGAAATGAGTGAGCCTTCATTCTCCTCAGAAATATCTCAGAGAGGAAATAACATACACACTTAATAGGGTATAGAAATCTAGAGGAAAAATGTGAGGAAAAGGATGGGATAAGGGGAAACAAGGGGAAGAAGGGAGAGAAGATGATAGAAGAGAGAGCAGATTGTGGAAGAGGGTACTCAGATACAATGCACTTCTGAATAGGGACAGGATGAAAGGAGAGAGAGAGAGAGCAACTGTGGGAAAAATATTGAAGGAACTTCTCTGGTGGTTATAATGGGGAAGGCAACTCATCCCAGAGACAGAGCCACACAGACTGAGGTATACTTTTTTTCCCCTCTCTCACTGTTGTTGAGGTTTCTCATCTTTTTGCAGGGAGGGGGAGTTTATGATTATTCTTACAACAAGATATTGTAATAATATAAAATAAACAACAAAAAAAAGAAACTAGGTAGTATAGTGGTTAGAGTACTGGACCAGGAGTTTGGAAGACCTGAATTCAAATCTAGCTTTAGATACTTAATTAGTTATGTGATCATGGACAAGTCCCCTATCTTCTCTCAGTCTCAGTTTCCCTATCTGTAAAATGGGTGTAATAATGGTACCTATCTCCCAGGATTATGGCAAAGATAAAATGAGATATTTATAAAATATGCAAACCTTAAGCATCTGAATAAGGCTAGCTATAACAATAATATTAGTTCATTATTATTATTATTATCAAGTGACTTCTGCAAAATAGAGGACAAGTATTATTATTATCCCCATTTTATAGATAAAGAAGTTGAATTTTAGAGTGACCAAGTGACTTAATTGAATGGTCATGGAACTTGTATATTTTGACTTCAGTTCCAGGGCTCTTCTTTCTATATTATTAGACTTCTTCCACTTTCTCTGAGATGCCAGGGTCTATGTCCCATTCATTCTTATGGAAACTTACTCTTCTAGTTTTCAATTGCACTCACCAGGATTGATAGTATCTAATAATCTGCTGGAGAAAGCAAGGTGGTGCAATGGATAGAATTCCAGGTCTGGAATCAGGAATACCTGAATTCATATTCAGCCTTATACTTTTTAGCTGTGTGACCCTAGGCAAGTCACTTAATTCCTATTTGCCTCAGTTTCTTTTTCTGTAAAATGAGCTGGAGAAGGAAATGACAAGCCATTCTAATGTCTTTGCCAAGAAAACCTCAAATGGAGTCATGAAGAGTTGAACACAAATGAACAACAGTAACAAAAATTTCCCCTACAGTAAATTAATAGTTTAAGATTTTACCCAGTTCTAGAATATTTGCACTTCATTAAGAGATAAGGGATTGAAAAGACTAAAATCCAAAGAATGAATGTCACACAATTAATAAGTGTCTGAGGTCAAATTTGAACTCAGGTCTTCCTGACTCCAGGTCCATTTTTCTATCCTTGGTGCCATCCAGCTGTCTGGGATGTTAAGTCTTGTCTCTGATATATACTGATTGTGTAACTTTGGATAACCCCTCTATATAGTTTCTAAGATCCAGAGAAGATGTAGTCACCTCTCAGCATATGTAATTGCTCCACCAGGTAATTCCTACTAGTGAAATTACAGATCTAGTCCCTATCATGACTGGAAAGAGAGTATTAAAAATGGAAAGCTTCATAATGTTTTTTAAAAACCCAAATAACAAACCTTTGTAAAAAAATTAAAGGTGACCCATGTGAAGCATGACCAAGTAAAAGCAACACATAATTCTTGATCTTTAAGAATTATGAGAGGCAGCCTCTAGTTTTATGGAGCAGAACATGGGTTTAACTCTATTAGGTCCACTTTGTTGTTGCTGTTTAGTCAATTAATCATGTCTGACTCTTCATGATGCCATTTGGGGTTCTCTTAGAAAATATGCAGGAATTATTTACCATTTCCTTCTCCAGCTCATTTTACAAATGAGTAAACTGAAGCAAACAGGGTTAACTGATTTGCTAGTAAGTTTCTGAGGTTGGATCTGAAGTCAGGAACTCCTGATTCCGGGGCGGGCACTATGTCCACTGTGCCACTTTAGTTGCCCATTAGGTCTACAGGTAGATATGTACAATTGCCCCTCTCTACTTATAAACTCTCCTGCTTATGGCAGAATGTGAACTTGTCTAGGAATATGATCATAGAATACTTCTCTTCTTGTGGGATTAGTGTCCATTTCTCCCCTCTCTCCCTCACTCTTACCTTAACTATTTTGCAGTGAAGCAGAGATGCTTCTTATCCACTTAAAAATTAGCCTGCTATATTTGGTCAAATATTTAATTAATTCATCCCTATAAAGCTCCTAGATTTCTTTCTAGACATGCCTTTGGTTACTGTGGCAAGCACAAAAACCAATCTTTTATTTATTGTTTTTTGAATTTTACAAATTTTCCCCCCAATCTCGCTTCCCTCCCCTCTCCCATAGAAGGCAGTCTGCTAGTTTTTACTTTATTTCCATGTTATACATTGATCAAAATTGAATGTGTTGAGAGGAAAAAATAAAATATAAGGTATAGTAAAGTTACATAATAAGATTTTTTTTTGAAAAAATTAAAGGTTATAGTCTTTCATCTTTGTTTAAGATGGTCTTTCTTTGGATACAGATGGCATTCTCCATCACAGATACCCTAAAATTGTTCCTGATTGTTGCACTGATGAAATGAGCAAGTGCATTAAAGTTGATCATCAACCCCATGTTGCTGTTAAGGTGTACAGTGTTCTTCTGCAAACCAATCATTTTGAGGACCTTATATGATGCCCCTTCTCTAAAGGGATCAAAAATTCTCCCCTGAATTCTTACCTGTGTCGGCATAAATCATATTAACAAGTTTAGTAGTTAACAAGTTTTCATTTATCAAGTGGAATAAGCAGATATCATTGAGAGCCCAGTGACTATCATGAAATAGCCATATAGTTCTGCCATACAAGTAGCAGTTTATTTGAATAGGAACATTGGCAACTTGTGTTATTGGTTACTAGTACAAAGTATTCCTTTGAACTTCTCCCTTTCACCAAAACTGAGACAGTTTTGGAAAAAATAATTAAGGGAAGTTATGTCTAATGGGGGGCTATTTTTCCCCCTCAGAGTAGATGGGGGAAAGGAGGTATTTGGATCTGATGCTTGCATTGCTTTACCAAAGACTGTTATTCTCAACTCCTACAATACCCTAGACCTTCACAAGTGAGATTTCTTGGTTTTGCAACAAAGACCTGCAAAAGACCTGTATATAGGGTCCCTCAGAGTAGGAGAAAGTCACTTATCCCTATCTCCTCCTCCAGCATGATCACCTCATCTCATGTTTCTGTGATTTTCAAGATAGAGAGCAGACTCTTCTGATTTCTTTTCTCCAGAATCCTCCAAACCTATTTTTTTTTTGGCAAGGCAATGGAGTTAAGTGACTTGCCCAAGGTCACACACCTAGGTAAACTATTAAGTGTCTGGGTTTGAACTCAGGTCCTCCTGACTCTAGGGCTGGTGCTCTCTGCAATGTACCACTTAGCTGCCCCAAACCTAAGTTTAAAAAGATGTTGCTACAATTCCAAAGGACTAATGATGAAAAATGCTATCCACCTCCAGAGATGACCTTTTCTCCAGAGAAAAAACTGATGAACTCTGATTACAAATTGAAGTATAAGCTTTCAACTTTATTTTTCTTGCAACATAGCTAATATAGAAATGTATTTTGCATGATTTCACATATATTATTGATATTATCTTGCTTGCCTTTTCAGTGGGTAGGGGAAGAGTAGGAGGGAGGAAGAGAATTTGGAACTCAGTATTTTAAAAAATTATTAAAAGCAATAAGTCAGTTAAAAATAAAAAATAAATGTTGCCAAACTGATAACCTGTGGTAGAATTCCCTCTCAATTTTTGGAGACTGACTTTTCCATGGAAATATTACCTGACTTGGGAGCAAAATCCTCTCTCTATACCTTACGCACTGTCTTAAACAAAATCCAAACAATCCCTGCCATCAAAGGAGTTTAAATTTTTCTGGGGGGGGGGGGACAACACATAAATATATTAGAATAAGCAAAGTAAGCTATACCTGATAATCTCCTAGAGAATCAATTCCCAGAAATTATTCTTACTTTTCATAATTTCCTTTATTTTGACTTCTCAGTTTTATAAACAGTCCAAATTTTATTTGATTCATCTTTTTGTAAGTTCTGCTGAGTCAATTAATAAGAAGTTGAAAATGGGAGTTAGGGCAGGACAGAGGTGCATTTTTCTAAATGTGAGTCATTTGTAAGGGTGGGGGAGCTTTCTGCACTTGTAAGTATTCTTGAGAGAGAAGGAGAAAGAGGACATTGATTTTTTACTACATTGTGACAGAAGACTTCTTAGAGATGCAATTTAGGGAATACAGTAGCACCATGGACTGATCAGCCAAGTCTTTTATTTCCTGTGGTAATATTTAAATTAAACTGAAATCAGTTCAATTCCATAACATTAAAGTATGTACTACTTCTTGTTCCAGACTTGAGTTTGACTCAGAGGATATTATAAAAGAAAAAAAAAAGTTTCTCCCCTCAAGGAAGATTACTTTTTTTTTGAAGGGGAAAAATTTAAATAAGTGATTAATAATTGGAACAGTAGGGGCAGCTAGGTGGTGAAGTGGATAGAGCACTGGCCCTGGAGTCAGGAGGACCTGAGTTCAAATTCAGCCTCAGACACTTAATAAATACCTAGTTGTGTGGCCTTGGGCAAGTCAATTAACCCCATTTCCTTGGGGGGAAAAACCCAAAAAATAAATGGAGCAGTGGATGGGTCTGGAATCAGAAAGACCTCAGTTCAAATTTGACCTCAGACACTTACTAACCATTTAATTTTGGTCAAATCACTTAACCTTGTTTTCCCCAGTTTCCTAGTCTGTAAAACATACTGGAAAAGGCAATTGCAAACCCCTCCTATCTGTTAAGAAAATTCCAAATGGAGTCACAAAGAGTTGGTCTTAATCGAAATGAATGAATAACAACAATGGAATAGAATAGAATATGTAATAATCCATAATAATATCACTACATACAATACAGTTTCTTATATATAATTATATATTATATAGAATAATTACTATATATATATGTCTGCATATATATATAATACAACACACATCTAACATAGACATATATATTGTGTTGTGTGTATGTATATATATATATAATATATATATAAAATATATATATATTATATATATATATATATATATATATATATATATATATATATATATAAAACCAGGTTTGTGTATGTTTGTGTGTGTCTGTCTGTATCTGTGTATGTGAAACTAGTGTTGGCCCAGGGAGTTGGAATACAACATCCTTTTCCTTTCTGTTACGAGAAAGGATTCCTCTGGATCCACACATACAGACTAGGTTAAGACCTGGGGGAGCCGGGTTGCCTAAAAAAGGGTCAAGTTCTTTTTCTTTTCTTTTCTTTTTTTTTAATCTTTCATTATTTATTTAGGCAGATCCATAATCATTATGTTAGATGCAGGATCCTAGAAGATAAAAAAAAAACTCACAACCAATTTATGTCCTTATAGCATACCCAAAATAATGTTTATTTAGTTTTTGCCTTTTTCTAAGCAACAGTTCAAACCTAGAAGACCAACAAAATTTGCTGTTATTGGTTTAAGACAAATGACTTCTCTGTTCCCCTCTGCTGAGTTTTCTGGTTGAAAAACAAAGAAACAAAAAAACTTGGAAAAGAAAATTTAAGTCCAAAGTTTTAAGCCATGGTCAGCTCAAATATAACAGACTGGAAAGTCCAGGTAATAAACAAACAAACTCCTTCCAGGCACTGTACTGGATCTCAGTTTCTTTCGGGGCCTTACTCATTCCTTCTTTGTATGTTCTAGGTCTCATAGGGAGGTACAGAGAAGGCTCTAGAGGCTTGTTCCTCTTTCATGAAAAGCAGTGTGCCAGGTATGCAGATCTCAGAAATGTTGTAATTGTTCTTCAGGGTACTAAAGGTAAAAAAAGCTTTGAGACTGAACAGGATGGTCATTCCTTTGTCATATATATTCTGCAAATCTGGCATGACATCCATGGAAATGTAGGGTTCAAATGTAATAACCTTCTTTCTGCTCCTCATGATTAGGATGACTTCTAAGAAGACAACAAGACATATGAGTGCAAACATACATAGGTGGAGAGCATAATCTTTGAAGAAATCCAAGTAAAATGTTGCTTCTGCTATGAATGTGAGATGCTTGTAGGCATAATGTAACCTATCATGGAGCTGGGAAGCATGGCTTAAAAGGATGGCTTGATAGTGACCATAGCAACCATGCATATACCAGCATCACATTGAAGATGAGGTAGTCAAGCTGATAAGACGAGTATTTCTACCATAGCCTTGATAGTCACCACTGTCATGGAACCAAGTAGAAATACCAGGAAGACTACATGACTATGTAGGTGACCTTTTTCTCATTGTACTAAGTAGAAAACAATGATCTCCATGAGCATATAAAAAAAAATTTCCAGCTCACTAATAGTTTATTGATGTTTTCTCCTCTCATCTTTTTCTTGACTTTTGCATACAAATGTGACCAGTAAGTGCTTCTGATGAATGACAACCTACAAAGACAAAACAATGCCTTAAAAACTCTTTGGGTTTCCATTTTGCTTTGATGAATATGATTCCTATTATAGCCCTGGCAATGGCAGAGGCTATGCTGAGAGGCATGATCAGGGAGAGAGCTTCAAAGGCAAAGGATAAGAACACTCCCAGTTCCTAGCATCAGAAACAGGCTAAGCCTCTATGTTTGGGTCTTGAAGTAGGCTCTGGGGGTCCTTAGAGCTGGCCAGCTGAATGTGGCTCTATTTCCTGGAGATGAAGGGCTATGCTGATGACAAGTTGTCCAAAAAAGTAGCCAGCAATGTACGGATCAAGTTTTCTTTGTAAGGGAAAGAAACTTCATTGACAGAGATAGTCATGTTTATGGGTGGAAAGTGTTGGAGCTATGGATTGGGTCTGTTGACCTTTTACAAGATGTAAACATCTTTTCTTGGCTATCACTTGGTAACTGAAAATACTTTTAAGTGGAAGAGTTTAGCTAAGACAGAAAAAAAAAGTTTCCTTCTTAGTTTTTACCACTTCTCAATCTTCATTTTTTTCATTACTGCTTTTCCTCTACACATCCATCAGAAGCTTTTGGGGGGGGGGGTGGGACTCCATCTGTCCTTCCTCAGCCTGCCTCTACCCATCCAGTGCAGTGTTTTACTCTTCCATCAAGATCTTTTTCTTAAACTCTTTGGTTTTTTATGGCCCTACTCTAGCTCTCCAAGGAAAATTACTTATAATTCAAGGTTTGACTCATGCCTAGAGTTTCCTCAAAAGGGACAGAAAAAAGCATTCATTGTATAATGTAAATCAAGAATTGGACAACTATTTATTTCCTCTACACAAAATAAATGTTTACTACATATAAGAACTTCAAGTATGCATTAAAGAAAACTTAAGCAATTTCACAGCTACTGATATAGTCCTACTAGGAGGTTTCTATTTGAAACATGACCAAAACATGATGCAATTTGGGGGACTGCATTTTCCATTTTATCTTGCTACTGAACTAACCAAAAATCCCTTTGTAGGCTTGGATTTCTGGGAAAAGGAGTTCCAGTCAAAGGATCCAGGATCTCCTAAACTTTTGAAATCACAATATTGGACTCCAAGACTGGGCATTTCCATCCCAGAATTTCTATTTAGTCACCCATACTCAGGAAGAAAATAAAGCAGAACATGGCAACAAAGAACCCAATATCTAGGCTCAGATTCATCTATATCAACTCTTGGTTCCCTAATCGTGGGTATCTCCCATGTCTTGGACCTACATCCTTTTCTTCTCTTTCCTCCATACTATTTCACTCATACTTAATAAGTAATCTTATAAATTTCCAAGGAATCAATTAGAATCTCTATGCTGATGATTCCAGATCACTTTATTCAATCCCAGCCTCTTTCCTAATTTAGTCTACCATCACCCAAGTGCCTATTGAACATCTCATAAAAATCAGCATAGTAGCATTTAATTGGCACTTGCTAATGACCAGGCCTTGTGTTAAATTATATCCTCATTTCTTCCTTACAACCACCCCAGGGGATAGGTATTATTATTAATCCAGTTGAGGGAAATGAGGAAATTCACCTCCGAAGAAAGAGCTATGGAGTCTGAATGTATATAGAAGCATATTTTTCCCTTTTTAAAAATTTGTTTTTGTTTTTTCTTTCTTATGGTTTTCCCTTTTGCTCTAATTCTTCTTTTGCAACTAATATGGAAATATAGTTAACATGATTGTGAATCTATGATCTATGTAAGATTGTATTCTATTTTGGAGAGATGGGGAGTAAAGGGTAGGAGGGAGGAAATTTTACAAAAATGAATGTTGAATACTACCTCTACATGTATTTGAAAAAAATACTATTAAGATTAAAAGAACTCCAAATATCTCATTTAACACTCAAATCAAACCTGGGAGCTAAGTGCTATAATTATCCCTATATTATAGATGAGGAAACTGATATTAATTGACTTTACATAGCTAGTAGGTATCTGAGATAGGATTTGAACTCAGCTCTAGCCTTAACTCCAAGCACGGTGTTCTATTCCTTGTGCCACCTAGCTGCATTTGCTACTTGTGGTGGGTACCTCCACTCTCTAATACCTAACAAATAGTAAGTGCTCAAAAAATGTCTATTGAATGAATATTGATGAATGAGGGAGACTTTTTGAATAAGATTGCATTGACTCATATACTGGAAAACAACAGCTGCAAAACAAGTGAAATAAAGATTCAGATGTTACAAAGGAATGAGGTTTTATTCTCTAGAATCAGATCCTGGTGACTTGGCAACCCTATCTGCCTCTTGAGGAGGCTGTTTTCTCCAACACACCTGCAAGCAACTTTGATCATAGAAGAGAAGAATCAGAAAGAAAAGCTGCATTAAGGAGGAAATAAATACTAGTTTTCAATGACTTTGTTGTGGTTGGGTTAATCTCATAATTTGCTATTGTTCTGTCATTTTCAGTTATGTCCAACTCTTTGTGACATCATTTGGAGTTTTCTTGGCAAAGATACTGAAGTGGTTTTCCATTTCCTTCTTCAGCTTATTTTCCAGATGAAGAAAATGAGGCAAACAGGGTTAAGTGACTTGCCCAGAGTCACACAGCTAGTGTCTGAGGTTAAATTTGATTTCGGGTCTTCTTGACTCCAGGCCTAGTGCTCTATCCTCTAAGCCAACTAGCTGTCCCTTTATCTCCTAATAAAAGAGTAATTCTGATCTTATTTAGTCAACTGTGATAGTAATTATTTATATGGTATTTTTTTAAACATTGATTATTTATTCTTATTGTGCCCTCACATATGGATATTAGCATTGGAAACAACATTACACATAAATAATTAAAGTTTACAGCACTAGAACCAAGGACAGATTCAAATAGTTTAATGACATAGTTATGGCTTTCTTCAGTACAACTGGCTCTAAAAAAAGTTCTTTTAAAATTTGCCGATAAACAAGGTTGAAATGATTAAAAAAAAGATTTTTGGTAATCTGCACTGAAAGAAAAAGTGTTTCATAAAATTGTTTAGGCACACACAAATAGCTGCCACAGAAAATGTAAAGATGTCATTTATTTCATGTGAGTTAGATTTCTGTAAGTTGGGTGAGAGTGTCTCTTTCAGGAGATGGTTGAAGTTTAGTTATCTCTCCCTTCTTGCTTTATGGCAATATTATTGAGTGAGGTAGGCTGTTTGTTTTATACTATAACTTTGTAATACATATTACCCAGCATGTTCCACATCTGGTGAACTGAATTGTTTCATAATTGCATTCATTTCTGGAAACTGCAGGCAAGCAAATAAGACTGAACCAGTGGCTAATCCAAGTTTCAGATCTGATGCTGTTGGTTTTCCCAACTGGTCAGTACATGAAGTGAAATCCAACTGAAATGTGATGCCAACATTTTTTCTATATTGACAGGCAATTTCATAAACCACTGGATCAGGGCATCCTAAAATGGAGACTATTTTACAGCTGTTGGGTAGGAGACTTGCAGTCTTCTTAAAGATCTTATCAGTGTAGTGAGCAAATCTTTTATCCTCATTTTCTTTTGATCCCAGGAATTCACCACACACTAAGTCTTCAATGACCTGTGTTAAAACAGAAACTATGGTTGTATTTCCAATTCAAGCCAAAACTTCAGAAGCTAGAAAAAAGAATAAAATCTCCAGCAAGAACCCTTTTTTTCCCACCCCTGATCTGATTAACTGTGTGTGTTTTCCTCTTTGAGAGTTTGCATCATCAATGATCATCTTGAACCAGACTAGTGGTCTGGTTCATAGCATATAGACTTCCAAGATGGATCATTTCTGCAGTTAAGGCTATGGTATGCTGACTTGCTTGCATATCATAGCAATTATAAACAATGATGCTCAAGCCATTAGCATCACGACGAATGGTCAAAAAGCTTTTCCTTTGACATAAAAGTTTTCCTTAAGTTCTTTTTTTAAGCTTTTTTTTTTTTGCAAGGCAAATGGGGTTAAGTGGCTTGTCCAAGGCCACACAGCTAGGTAATTATTAAGAGTCTGAGGCTGGATTTGAACTCAGGTACTCCTGACTCCAGGGCTGGTGCTCTATCCACTGCGCCACCTAGCTGCTCCCTTTTCCTTAAGTTCTGTTGTAGATACCAACAATTCTTTTTTAATATCTTCCTGTAAATCAGTCAATTCTCTCTGACCAAGCTTAAAAGTGTGTATTTCTCACCACTCTGTATTTTACTATAGAAGCTCACTACCTGAGTTGTATGATAAAACTGTGATATATTGTGCTTATTTGGACAGGATAGTAAACACCTCACAAAATAAACATCTCACCTGGGAGCCGACCCTGGGTGGGGGTGGGGCAGGTGGGGGACCAACCATCCCTGACCTTTGGGTGGACCTTACTAGGCACCAAGCCAGGGACTCTCTGAGGTGCTCTCCAAAAGTAGCAGTAACAGTCCAACAAAACCATAATCCCCTTACTTGACTTATTTACC
Source organism: Macrotis lagotis (assembly GCF_037893015.1). Taxonomy (NCBI): domain Eukaryota; kingdom Metazoa; phylum Chordata; class Mammalia; order Peramelemorphia; family Peramelidae; genus Macrotis; species Macrotis lagotis. The sequence goes on from NC_133666.1 coordinate 411,531,757, forward strand.
ATAATTAAATCATGTCTCAGGACTCCTTGGCTCCTCTGCAACAAGGAAGTTAGCCTTTAATTATGTTAATGTTCTCAATGCAGAAAAACTACAAAGCTTTGTTATGCTAGAATAATAAAGAGGTGGGGTAATGTGCTTATCAAAAAACAAAGGAACTCCCCAATCTCTAATTTTCAGACAAAAGAGAGTAGAGGAGGACTGATTAAGGAAATTAAATTGTTCTTGTCAAAACTTGTAAGTAAAAAAATTATAAAATGAAAGTGATATTTTAAAAAAGAAATATACTAGTATTTATAAATCCAAAGTAGTGTTTTCTTCATATTGATCATCTTGGAAGTCTATATGCTTATTCTTATGTTGTACTCCTCATTTAAAAAATGTTTTGAAATCACCTCTTTTGGATTTGCTTTCATAGCTACACAAGAAAACCAGACAATATTCAAGATGGAAAATGGGGGAAGGACATATGACAGGTATGAAGCCTGATTTAAGTTCATAAATATAGCACCAGAAGGGACCTCAGAGGTCATCTAGTACTCACAATTTTCAATGATCAAATAGATCTGTGATTTCATCAATCAGAGAGTTCTCTCCAATGATGAAGAACATAATCCATCCTATATGACTCTTGTCTACGTTCTACCAAAAGTTTTCCATTTGATGCTCACCCAAAGTGTTGGAAGCTTGGTCAGGCAGCAATGTTATCCATTTCACCTTGGGCCATCACCAGTTAGCCTGACTTTTGTCTTGCCACTGGACTTATATGACTCTGGAAGAAAGAATGAGGCTGATGATATTGTGCAATTCTGCCTCACTTAAATCCAGTTAATGAACAAGTCAAGACAAACAACCATCAACCACTATTTTACCCCAACATTGTGTTGTTTTTGATTCTTTTTGAAAATGAAAAATGAGCCAAGATGGCGACAAGAGAGGATCCTCTCTTAGATGCTCTCATAAAACTTCTAAACTAAGGACTCTAACTAAATTTTCAAGAGACAGAACCCACAAAGGGATCCAGTGAGGCAGTTCTCCAATTCAAGGTAACTTGGAAAAGAGCAGAAAGGCTCTGCTCCCTGGGGTCAGAGGGGTGGCTCTCCAGAGGGGTGGCCCGCCAGAGCGAAAGAACTTCAGCCTCCTGGAGGCAGCCCCAGGGCGCTGGGAGCCACCGCTCACAGCAGTGGGAGAGTTTCCTGACCTATGCCTTGGGAAGCACTGGGCACAAATTGGGGGAATGGGGGACCTCTGCCAGAGTGAGCACAAGCATGTGAAGCCCAGCCCTCAAGGCACACAGGGCACAGGGAACAGCTTGGCCAAGGCAGTCCAGATCCAGGAAATAGAAGCAGGCGGAGTCAGCAAGCAGGAGCCCCCAGGGCATGAGCCCATTGAACCTAGGGAGGGGAGTGAAGAGAGAGAGACTGCTGAGCTCTGTCCTCTGCCCCTGGAACAGGACGCTGGGATTCTGACCGCATTCAGATCCTGATCCCAGTCTAGGCCCCCTCCATAGAACAGCAGGGCCCCCCCTCACCTCAGCCCCATGGCAGAGGGGGGGCACATATGGTCATTCACAGACCAGGAGGGAGGACAGAGCCTCACACACTGAGACCCTTGTGGGAGTGTCCCAAAAGCTCAGGAAGCACCACCAAAACAGGCTAAGGCTGGGGAAATGAGCAAGCAGAGAAACAAGAGGAACATCATTGAGAAATATTTTGCCTGTGAGCACAAGAAGGATCAAAACACTCAGTCTGAAGATGAGGAAGCACAAGCTCCTGCATCTAAAGACTCCAAGAAAAAACAGAAATTGGGCTTAGGCTATGACAGAGCTCAAAAAAAGACTTTGAAAAATCAAATGAGGGAGTTAGAAGAAAAACTGGGAAAAGAAATGAGAGAGATGCAGGAAAAACATGAAAATGAAGTCAGCAGCTTAGTCAAGGAAATCCAAAAAAATACTGAAGAAAATAGCATGCTAAAAACCAGCTTAGGTCAAATGGATAAAACAGTTCAAAAAGTTATGGAGGAGAAGAATGCATTAAAAAGCAAAATTGGCCAGATGGAAAAAGAGATTAGAAAACTCTCTGAGGAGAACAAATCCTTCAGACAAAGAATAGAATTCAGAGAGATTGCCGAAATCAGGACTCAATACTTCAAAACCAAAAGAATGAAAAAATTAGCAGAAAATGTGAAACATCTCATTGAAAAAACAACTGATATGGAAAACAGATTTAGGAAAGATAATTTAAAAGTTATTGGAATACCTGAAAGTCATGATCAGGAAAAGAGCCTTGACATCATTTTCAAAGAATTACTACAGGAAAATTGCCCTGATATCCTAGAAGCAGAGGGCAAAATAGAAATGGAGAGAATCCATCCATCCCCCCAAGAAAGAGATCCCGAAAAAACAACCCCCAAGAAATATTACAGCCAAGTTCCAGTACTCCCAAGTCAAAGAGAAAATATTACAAGCATCCAGAAGGACACAATTCAAATACTGTGGGGCTGCAATCAGGATCTCACAGGACTTAGCAGCAACTACATTAAAAGCTCGTAGGGCTTGAAATATAATATACTGGAAGGCAAAAGAGCTTAGAATGCAACCAAGAATCAACTACCCAGCAAAACTGAATGTCCTCTTCCAGGGAAACAGATGGACTTTCAATGAACCAGGGGAATTTCAAATGTTCCTGTTGGAATGGCCAGAGCTGAACAGAAGGTTTGATCTTCAGATACAGGACTCAGGTGAAGCATGGAGATTGGAGGAGAAGGGGAAAATATGAGGGACTTAATGATGATGAACTGCATGTATTCCTGTATAGAAAAATGACACTGATAATACTCATATGAACCTTTTCAGTTAGTAGAGCAGGTAGAAGGAGATTTTATAGATGAAGCACAGGAGAAAGCTGAATTTGAAGATAAAATATGGTGTAAAAATAGAGTCAATAGAAAAAAAGGGAAATGTAATGGGAGAAAGAAAAAGGAGAGGGGGGGAATAGGCCAAGATATTTCATATAATAGGATTTTTCTTTATTGCAATGATATGGAAGGGAGAAAGGCAAGGGGGAATGAGGGAATCTTCGCTCTCATCAGAGGTGGCTAGGAGAGGAAACAGCATATCTAGTCATTGGGGTATAGGCATCTGGAGTAAGAAGGTGGGGGGAACAGGGGGAAGGGGTGGGGATGTGAATGAAGGAGGAGAGGATGGACCATGGGGGGATAGTGGTCAGTTATAACACATTTTCTTTTTCACTTCTTGCAAGGGGCTGGGGATTGGATGCCCTGTCCGGGACATAGGGCCAGGTGGATGCTGGGCCTAAGGGGTGATAGGGGGGCTCAGGGCCTCTTGGCCCTAGAGCAGGGGATCTGTCTGCTGCACCACTCAGCTACCCTACAGCTGAGACAGAGTGAAAGGAGAGAGGAAAATATAGTACATGGTAGTGGAGAAATACGAAAAGAGGGAGTTGTAATCAGCAGTGGCAATGGTGGAAAAATATGGAAGTAACTTTTTTGATGGACTTATAAAGAATGTGATCCACCCACGACAGAGTTGGTAGTGTAGGAACACAGAGTGAAGCACCTTTTATTATTATTATTATTATTTTTTGGGGGGTGCAGGGCAATTGGGGCTGGGTGGCTTGCCTGGGGCCGCATAGCAGGGTGATCATTGGGTGTCTGAGGCAGGATTTGGACCTGGGTGCTCCTGGCTCAAGGGCCAGTGCTCTGTCTGCCACCCAGCCACCCCTGCTATTATTACTATTTTATTTTATTTTAGGTCTTTATTTTTCTTTTTTTGTTTTTTTGCAGGGAAGTGAGGTTGGGGTGGCTTGCATGTCACACATCTGGGTGATTGTTGGGTGTACGGGGCCAGATATAGGCTCAGGTGCTCCTGGCTCCAGGGCTGGTGCTCCATCCACTGCACCACCTGGCCATACCTACAATTACTACTATAATTTTTTTTTATTTTAATTTTAATATTTTTCTCTCCCCTTTACTTTATCACTCAAATGAGTCTATATTTTTGGGGAGGGGCATATTGTTTACTCTTAAACAAGAATATTTTACTTATGTATTAAAAAATATTAATTGTACAAAATGAGAATAAATAAAATATTAAATAAAGAAAAAATAAAGAAAATGAAAGATGATGTATTCAGAGAAAGAATTGTAGAGTTTGTACAAAGACCAAAGACTATTACCTTCAATTTTTAAAAAAAAATTCTTATTATATGATTTTTCTATCTCTTATACTTTATTTTTTTCCTTAAGGATATGATTTCTCATCACATGCAACTTAGATCAATGTATACTAAGGAAACAATGTAAAGACTAACAGACTGCCTTCTATGGGGGTAGGGGGTGGGGGAGGGAAATGAGATTGGGGGGAAAACTGTAAAATTCAAAATAAATAAATAAATTTTTAAAAAAAGAAAATGAAATTTGAACAAGAAGTATGTGAATTCAGGCTAGGCATTTTAGTTTTCTGGGGTCAGTGAAAGAGTTTAAGGGGTTTCTGTGACATCTGGGGCCAGGCAAGATGACTCCAATTGTTCCTTAACAGTTTTCATTCTACAGAGAAACAAATAAGTCCAGTTTTGAAGCTGTTTCCTTAATTTCCTCATTTCTATCTGCTCCAATTATCACCATAGCTTTGAGGCCTCTGTAAACTCTTGCTGGAATTCTTGCTGATAGTCAGTGATCCTGTCATTGCTGTCTATAAGCAGTATGCATAGAAATGTCAGATAATATCATAATCTTTGCACTTGGGGCTATTAGCCAGTGATCATATTGAGTAATTATCCGGATTGAGGATAGAGGGAGAGGAAAAGTAATTTGTGGAAAGGAGGTTGGGTTTCTGTTTTTTTGCAAAGCAATAGGGTTAAATGACTTGCCCAAGACCTGACAGCTAGGTAAATATTAAGTATTTTGAGGCTGGATTTGAACTCAGGTACTCCTGACTCCAGGGCTAGTGCTCCATTCACTGTGCCACTTGGCTGCCCTGGGGTTGGGGTTTTGAATCAAGATACAGGTAAATAAATAAATAGATAGATAGATAGATAGATAGATAGATAGATAGGCAGATAAATGAATGAATGAATGAACAAACAAACAAATAAATAAATAGATAAATAAATAAATAGATAGATAGATGAAATACAGGTAAATAAATAAATTAAATCAAAATCTAGGTCAGGAGTAATCTGTGTTTCAGGTTAGTAATCTGTGTTTCTGTGGAGAACCAAAGTCCAAGGGCTTGAGGAACAACATTATAAGTAGGGAAGTCAGTTGGCAATTTACAAAATGTGTGAAGTGACTTTTTCTGAGGCAGCCAGCTTTCCCAAATCTTCTGTCTTCTTTGGTGATGGTTTAGATTCTTTCTTCTATGTACTTTGTACTGATGTAGTCACAGATCTATCTAATCTGCTACACTGCCTCTTGACTCAGCTACACTACTAAGGCTGTGGATTTGGATGCTATTCAGTTCGACCTTCTGTCTTGTTCTCTAGACTTGGCTCCTAATATTGTTTGTCAGTTTTTTCTTAAAGAATTTCTCTTATGAACAATTTTAGGATACGGAATAGATGGATTCACCATGCATAAAATGTTCATGCTAAATAATTCCTGAATGGGCATATCTTCTACATGTAGGGTTTAGAGGTCATTCCCAGGGGTAGCAGAGATCACCCTTTCCCATTTTGCCTCAAGGGATTATTTTTACTAGGTCTACAAGTATATTTATGTTTACATTATTGTTCTCTTTGTGCTTATGGACTCTCTAGTTTATGAAAATATATAGTGTCATAGATATACTATTTTGATATGCCTCCTTTGCTGTTGTGAATTCTGAATGGAATCATTGTCTTCTCCTCCCTCATACCTCAACATCTCTCAAGTCTTTTAAACTTTTCCCTACATCTCTACCTATATTAGTATTTATCATGTAAACATGTAACCTTGGTTTCCAGTAAGCCTGGAGCATTTTGCACAGAATTCTCCTAATTGGTGGCATAGATTCTTCATTGGTAGGGTGTGAGGAGCAGAGTTGGAGTGAGAACTTTGAAGAGTAGAGACATTCTTTCTTCTTTCTTCAAGAGAGACATTTATGATTCCAGACTTCCTTCAGGACCAACTTCAGAGAGGAGAAAGACAGAAGGGCAGAAAGATTGTATTGGCAGATAGTAAGGGAAGCAGCCCCTCAACAAATCCTTGATTTATAGTGTACCTCTCTAGAGACATTATGGAAATTTTCCCATGGGGGAATAAAGTTCACAAAAGCTTATCTTTCTCTACTCTAAAGAACTACTTCTTCTATATTTTCTAATATTCTTATCTATAAAACTCTTTGATTTCTGTTTGTTGAATAAATGGGGTTTCTTGCTACTTGTAATGATCTTTTGTCTATTTAGCACACTTAGTGGGAAGGGACCAAGATGGAAGGAATATATGCTTGGAATTCTCTCTCTTTAAGATACAGTGACCAAGAAAGCAGCTTGAGCCAAAAATATTGTCCAAATTGTCCAAATATTGTCCAAATGCTACTTTTATATACTTTGAAAGAAGAACGAAGTGTTAACTTGTGGTTTTTTTATCTTGATCTCCTCAAGAAAAGAATCACATTGCCCCTTGAATTGGGGTAGACAATATTCAAGAAATATTTATTCTTATTTACTTATATTTAGACTTTCCATGAAGGCATATACATCTTATATAGACAACACACATTAACTAAGGATTAACATACAACATATTTTCTGTTATCTAGATGGAGTAAAATAATAGCAATGAAACAATAGCAAGGAATAGGAGAAAAGGTTTGGAATTGAGTTATGGCCCAAATCTATTTCTCCCTCTGGGATAAGCCTCCAAATGGAGGCAAAATTGTCCAACTTAATGAAAATGTGAGGTTTGAACCAATTCCTTTTTTTATTAAAGATTTTATTTATTTTGAGTTTTACAATTTTTCCCCTAATCTTACTTCCCTCCCCCCACCCCCACAGAAGGCAATTTGTCAGTATTTATATTGTTTCCATGGTATACATTGATCCAAATTGTGTGTGATGAGAGAGAAATCATATCCTTAAGGAAGAAACATAAAGTATAAGATCAAACAATAAGATATCAGGTTGTTTTTTTTTTTTCTAAATTCAAGGTAATAGTCCTTTGGTCTTTGTTCAAACTCCACAGTTCTTTCTCTGGATACAGATGGTATTCTCCATTGCAGACAGCACCAAATTGTCCCTGATTGTTGCACTGATAGAATGAGCAAGTCCATCAAGGTTGATCATTGCCCCCATGTTGCTGTTAGGGTGTACAGTATTTTTCTGCTCGTCTCACTCAGCATCAGTTCACACAAATTCCTCCAGGCTTCCCTGAATTCCTATCCCTCCTGTTTTCTAATAGAACAATAGTGTTCCATGACATACATACACCACAGTTTGCTAAGCCATTCCCCAATTGAAGGACCTTTACTTAATTTCCAATTCTTTGCCACCACAAACAGGGCTGCTATGAATATTTTTATACAAGTGATGTTTTTTTTATCATCTTTTTTCATCTCTTCAGGGTATAGACCCAGTAGTGGTATTGTTGTATCAAAGGGTATGCACATTTTTGTTGCCTTTTGGGTGAAAGAACCAATTCCTTTTTAACAAGGTAGTTGAAGCAGGGGAGAGAAATGTATAGTTTTCTCTAGTTGTACTACAATCTCACCAATGTACACTCATCAAGAGGGGAAAGAACAGGTTTTTCTTCTCAGTATCTAATTCCCATTATCTGTTTATTGGGTCTTGAATGAAGGAACAGAAAAATTGACACCTGAGTTGAATTATCAGCTTAACCCTACCTTCCTTAAACCTCATGTAATGGTTTAAAGCAAGAAACACTGCTTATTCGGGTTTCTGATTTGTCTTCCAGAATTCCTCCAAAAAAACAAACTCAGAAATCCAAGTTCAAAAATATTACCAGTGCTGCCTGATTGAGTCTTGTTTCTTTAGTAGTACTTATAATTAGGACTATATCAACAAAAACAAAATTAAATAAAGAAAATAAAGAATAAAACTGTATGCAGAATAACAAACTTTGAATTTCTTAACCTGCTTAAATGAAAATTTATACATGTATTAACTCGAAAATAATGTCTTACTTGTTTTGTTGCTCCTTTATGATCTCCTTTCCATCTTTGTACTTATCAGATTTTATTTTTATTAATTTTAGTCATTGTCTATATTTGATTCTTCTTTTTTATTTTTTTTTAGACTTTTTTTGCAAGGCAAATGGGGTTAAGTGGCTTGCCCAAGGCCACACAGCTAGGTAATTATTAAGTGTCTGAGACCGGATTTGAACCCAGGTACTCCTGACTCCAAGGCTCGTGCTTTATCCACTGGACCATCTGACCGCAACTCTATATTTGATTCTACATTCTTTGCTCTGCATCAGATAACATCATATATTTAAAACTAGAATTCATCTAGTTCAAATCAATTCCTTGGAAAAGATGAGGAAATTGAGTTCAGAAAAGAGAAGCAATTTTGGCATTTTGGGGAACTTAAGAGGCAAAGTAGAGATTTAGGCTAAAATTATCTTCACCTTAAATCCAATGCTATCTGAGCTTAATCTCTCTGACTAGTGCAGTCTTCATGTATATCTTCTCATAATTCTTTGTGTTCTGTCTGTCCTAACACTGTCCTTTTAAAAATTAAAGCAACATTCAGAGCAAGAATTTCTACACAGAGAGCATTAAAAACAAAACAAAATATATCCCAGACTTTGAAGGTAATTCCAAAGGAGGTATTCTGAAAAAAAATTTGAGGATGATTACTTTTAAATACAACAAACTTTTGAAAGTAAATGTTTTGAAATAAATATTAAGTGAGGAGAGGCTCATTGTCATTGGTCTAGTCATTATATGATGAATTCTTTTACTAAAGCAACTGATGAAACAATGGAAAATACAAAATGGCCCTCAGTTTTATGAGGCCTCCATTCCATTCTTCAGGGATTCTGGCAAAATGGTGGAAAAAGAAGCTGAGGATTTTAACAATCACAGTTTTAAGATCATCTTATTATAAGCATTAGCTTAAGTATTGCTACTTAGAAGAGACACCATTATGTCAACTACTATTAGAAAATCAGAATCGGGGGCAGCTAGGTGGTGTAGTGGATAAAGCACTGGTCCTGGAGTCAGGAGTACCTGAGTTCAAATCCGGTCTCAGACACTTAATAATTACCTAGCTGTGTGGCCTTGGGCAAGCCACTTAACCCCATTTGCCTTGCAAAAAAAAAACCTAAAAAAAAAAAGAAAAAAGAAAATCAGAATCACATCAATATTGACAAATTTGCTGAAAAAAAACTAGAAAAGACAAAGAAGTTGCAGGTAATTGGAAAGATGGTCCATACGCTTCCATGAATTTTTGTAAAAGGAGGACAGAAAAGATAAATATTGTTTATATGCCAACATTTTTGTAGGAAATGAAGAAATAGAGAAGTTCTACACGATATTCAGTTACACCCTCCAAATTTAAGCCTCATATACTTCAAGATTTTGTGAAAATGACTGCATTGGGGTAGCTAGGTGGTGCAGTGAATAGAGCACTGACCCTGGAGTCACGAGTACTTGAGTTCAAATCCCGCCTCAGACATTTAATAATTACCTAGCTGTGTGGCCTTAGACAAGCCACTTAACCCCGTTGCTTTACAAAAAAAAAAAACCTAAACTAAAAAGAAAATGACTGCATCAAGTTTAATGGGAAGAACAAAAAATAGTTAAAATGGAGTGCTATAAAATTATAAAAATCAAGCTTAACCCCCAAGAAGAGATATGAGAAAATACTTTCCCATCCTTGCAGAGGTAGGGGAATGAAAATAGGAAACACTGTACATAATTTCCCATTACTTTGATATATTAGCTATGTTGACTTTTCTTTTCCTTTTAAAATTCCTTATTATAACAGATGACTATCTTGGAAGGGGTAAGGGAAGGATACAGCAGAAAATGTGGGTATTATAAAAACAAATATTTTAATACAAATCATTTTTTATAAAAGAAAAGCAAAATATCATTTCAATGCAAAGGTTAGTGCATGGGAATCTTGCAAAAAGTTGTCTTGTTCTTGACAACAAAAAGTTGTCATCCAGAAAAAGAACTGATCTCAGTCTCCTTTTCTTTTTCCTTGCCTTTTCTTACCTTTTTCCATTTTTCTTTCCTTGTCTTTCCCCTTTCCTCTCTCCCCTCCCCTCCACAACCCCCTCTCCCCTCCCCTCCCCCTCTCCCCTCCTCTCCTCTCCTCTTTCTTCCCCTCTCCCCTCTTCTCCCCTCCCCCTCCTCCCCCCTCCCCTTTCCCCTCCTCTCCTTCCCTCTTGCTCCTGCTCTCCCTCCCCGCTCCCTCTCCTCGAAGGTACCAGACATGGCAAGTATTGAAAACAATCACAAAAATAATACTATATTTTCAAAGACAGAAATGATTAAATCTCTGTTTTGTGCTCATGATTAACTTGCTAGGGGAAAGGAATTTAGCATCAAATTAGAAGAAAGAATGAGGCTGAGAAGATATGCAATCAAAATAGCATTTAAGCATAATAGATAAAGAAAATTAGATATAAGGAGAGACATAGTTGAACTAATATAATCAACCAACACAACAAGCAACTCAAATGCCTAGAAACTACCTCATCCAACAAGATTTTAATTTCCTTGTCAAGTAGAATGATAATGGCCACAAAGGGTAACAATGGGTTAGATTATAAACTCACTTTGAAATCTTAGTGTGGAGTATGGTGGTAAATTGAGAATAGTATCATCTCATAAAATAGCAAGAGACAATGTAAGAAAAATGATAACAGAATCTTATTACTAATCTTTGGACTCTAGGGTCACATCTGAAACATACTTAATTCATTTATTCAGCAAACATTTATTAAGTACTATTATTATACACCAGACTTTAAACTAGCCACCAGAGATTTAATTTTTTAAAACTCTGCTTTTGCTCAGGGAGTTTACATTCTATCTATAACTAGAGATTTCAGTCATTTTCCATTCTACCCTGAGAGAATCCTGAGGGACATACTTCAAGAGGTAAGCAGAACTAAGTGTCTACTATTGGGACTATGAGTTCTGACTATGTCCTTCCACTATATGAAAAACTCAGAAGGATTTAAGGACAATTATATTGTAATTCCCCTTGAATGCCAGAGATTACATTTCTTTTTTAACTATTTCCTTCTTTATTATTTGCAATAATTCATGCATTAATTAAATGTTTTTAATAGTTTATTCAACTGTAGTATGTCTACTATTAGAATAATAAATTTGGTAAAATCTTAGACTATGAGCTGAATAATTATTTTTTTTAGATTTTTTTTTTTCAAGGCAATGGGGTTAAGTGGCTTGCCCAAGACCACACAGCTAGTTAATTATTAAGTGTCTAAGGTCGGATTTGAACCCAGGTACTCCTGACTCCAAGGCCAGTGCTCTATTCACTGCGCCACCTAGCTGTCCCTGGTGAATAATTATTACTCCAGAATTCATGTTGAACCTGAGAGTAGTTAAGGGGTGCTATTGAAGTATATTCATTAAAAAAAAAGTTTTACTCAAGACCTCAAAGTCACAAAATTATCATTGGTGGATTAATTGTTCTAAAGCCTTTATCATTTTTAAAATTTCATAATAATTATTTGAACAAACTGGAATCTTCCAGATGTACTAGATATTATGATAGTTCTCTTTTGAATTTTAGGTGTTGTTCTTTCATGTTATCCAATCCTGATTCGTCAGTAGACAATTTTTGGGGGGGGCAAGGTAATGGGGTTAAGTGGCTTGCCCAAGGTCACACAGCTAGGTAATTATTAAGTGTATGAGGCTGAATTTGAACTCAGGTACTCCTGACTCCAAGGCTGGTGCTCTTATCCACTGCGCCACCTAGCCACCCTGACAGTAGACGATTTTTAAGCGTCTCATTTGTCCTTATTGCATTTTTCTGTTTTAGCAACTCAATTGTCTTTTCTCTTGTGTTTTTCACTGTATACAAATTTGCTTCATGTTGACTTCTGAAGATGGTATGCAGGAATATATTGTTTAACAATCAACTCCCTAAAAAAAGGATGCCTGACACACTTTTAAATAAAATCTGTTAAATATAATTTGTTTTAACATTTTCTTTATCACTTTTTAAAAGTCTAGATGAGATGATCAGCAAAAGCAATAAATAATTTCTTAATTTATAACTTGGATTCAGCACTGGATCTCCTCTTCTAGTAGAGGAGTGAAAGAAAATCTTTATCAAGTATACACTTGTCTTTCTTATGATTTGTGTGCAGCTTATCATCAGTTACTGAGTAACTTCTGTTTTTACATCTCTGTTCTCATGGCAATAAAGATTATCAATAAAATGTTGAAAAATACCCTGGAAGGAGGGATGGGAATTCAGGGAAGCCTGGAAGGATTTCATGAACTGGTGCTGAGTGAGATGAGCAGAACCAGAAAAATATTGTACATCCTAACAGCAACATGGGGGTGATGATCAACCTTGATGGACTTGCTCACTCCATCAGTGCAACAACCAGGGACAATTTTGGGTTATCTTCAACTGAAAATACTATCTGTATCCAAAGAAAGAATTATGAACTTTGAACAAAGACCAAAGACTATTACCGTCAAATTAGAAAAAAAGTGTTATATTATGTAATTTTACTATCTCATACTTTATTTTTCTTCCTTAGGGAATATGATTTCTCTGTCTTCACATTCAACTGAGATCAACGTATAACATGGAACCAAGGTAAAGACTAACAGAATGTCTTCTGTGGGGGTTGGGGGAAGGGAAGCAAGAATGGAGGAAAAAATTGTAAAACTCAAAATAAATAAAATCTTTCTTAAAAAAACACTAGGAAAAAACAAAGAAAAATACCTGGGGGGAAAAAGAAATCTAGAAGACTTACTTATTAAACTTAGGAGATGTATTTTTAAAAATCTAAATTATATCTAATAGTTCCTAATTTCTCTTTCTTGTTAATATTTTGAAATATCTGTGTTTGTTGATGATTGAATTAAATATGAAAAAGAAAAACAAGTAAATTAATAAAATCTTTTATCTCAGGGAAAGTTTTTTAATAAAAAAATTTCATATTTTTAAAAATCTTATTGTTGATTCATTAAACTTAAGGAATGCAAAGGGTTATAATACTGAAGATAAACTCCATCTACTTTATAATTTTGCCACTGGCTGATCTAGCTACTAGGAACTCTGAAAGATTCAGGTTCTTAGAGATGATAAATATTTACCATTTTGTTTCCTTGACTACTATTTGTTCTACATATTCTATCTCCTCTCAGGATCTGTTCATGTAAAAATCATGTTTTTCTTGTAATCACTCTGTGAATTAGGTAGGGCAAGTATCCTACTTTACAGATTAAGAAACTGAGGCTCAGAGAGATGAAATGATTGAGACCACAGCTGGAATTTAGACTACTCATTCAGAGAGCACCCCCCCCCCCACTATGTTACACTGTTTCTTCTGGGAGAGAGGAAACCATGTTGATGCATGCTCTGTATTTTAGAAATTTTTCCTCCCCAGAACTGCATCTATGTAAATAATGATAGTAACAACAACAACAACAACAACGGAATTGGGAAACAATACAAATGGAGGTGGGGAGGAGGTTCAGAAGATAGAAATGAGAGGATAATTTTAATACTATCTTGTTAAAGTGAATAAATTTTTTTTATTTTTACAGATAACTAAATAATTGAGGATTGCATTTTTGGGAACAAGCTACTTTTTGTTTTATTTTGTTTTCATGAGGCAATGGAATTAAATGACTTGCCCCAGGTCACACAGCTGCATTTAAACTCAGGTACTCCTAACTCCAGGGCTGGTGCTCCACCCACTGCACCTCCTAGCTGGTGATTGCTAAATTTATAATGATTAAATTTATTTCAAAATATTTTCAAGGCAAACAGAAACAAGATAATAAAAACAAGAAAAAGTCATTTAATGCTTTAACAAAACTCAAAATAAAGCCACAATTAGAAAAAGAAAAGAAGGAAGATTCTTTTGGTTTGTGTAACTCGAATCCTTCCTTGTTTCTCTTTGTCACTCTCATAAACATACCAGACTGACACACTACCAGTCATCAAGGATCATTTTCCGCTTTGGCATATTGGACTCAATAAATTTCCAGGCTTGCTGGTTACCAACTCGAATTTGCAGCAGCAGCATCTCAACCTTCCCCTCTAAGAATATGTGCATTTTTGTTCTTAGATCATTGAGGGCTTATGGCATTACAAGAGGGTTGTAGGGCTTGGAGTTAGGGCTGAAAGGAAATACTAGTTCAACTATCTCCCTGATATCATGGTCTTCTAGAATAAAGGACAAACATCATTACAAGTTAAGATGATTCAAGCATTCTGGGGAAAGAGTATGAGCTCCTAGACCTGGAAACTGTTCTGCATTCAACAGAAGACATTAAGTAAAGGAGGTGCTGGTTGAGCAGTCACTCAGATGATAAGAACTATTCCCCTCCTGCATAGCAATTATATTAAGACCAGTATAGAAGGAAGGGAGGAGTATCTGATAAGGTAGCTAGGAGCTTGGATGATAGCATTAGCTGAATCTATTTAGATGAAAATCTACTAGGAATAAATATGAAATCTTACACTCAAATTTAAATTATCAGGTACACCAGTAAAAGTTGAGAAGAGGAAGATTAGGCTAGTTCTTTTGAAAAAAAACTGAAATATTAGTAGATTGAAATTTAGTATGTCAATATTGTGATATAATGATCAAGACCACTATATCACAAGGCGAATACCTCTCCTAAAGTATTAATTGGGGGAGAAATGTTTATAGCAAGTTTTTCTGATAAAAGCCCCATTTCTAAGATATATAGGAAGTAGTTTCAAATTTGTAAAATTAAGAGTCATTTCCAAATTTCTAAAAATGAGAGCCATGTTCAAATTGATTTATGCCTGAGATATATTAATAGAGAGTTTTCAAAGGAAGTTTCAATAGCCATATTGAAAAAATACTCTAAATCATTTTTAAACACATATTAAAACAATTCTGAGGTACTGCCATATATTCGTAATACTGGCAAAATTGACAAAAATAAAGGATAATGAAAAATGCTAGAGTTGCTGTGGCAAAACAGATACATTAATGCATTGTTGGTGGAACTGTGAATTGGTCCAGCATTCTGGAAAGCAATTTGGAACTGCATCCAAAACTAATAAATTGTGTGTAGTCTTTAACCCAACAATTGGATCTATACCCTAAAGAGATCAAAGAGAGGAAAAGGACCTATATGTACAAAAATATTTATAGCAATTCTTTTCATAGTGACAAAGAATTGGAAACTCAATTGGAGATTTCTTGAACATGTTATGGTAAGTAAAGGAATGAGATGGGATACTATTGTGTTGTAAGAAATGAAGATTTCAGCAAAATCAGGGAAGATTTGTAAGAATGATGCAAAGTGAAGTGAATAGAACCAGGAAAACAATTTATACCATAACATTATTATTGTAGAGACAAAGAACTTTGAAAGACTTAGGAGCTGTCATCAACACAAGGACAAATAATATCAGAAGACTCATCATGAAACGTGCTACTCACCACCTAATAGAGAGGAGATGGACTCAGAATGCAGATTGATGCATAATGTTCTTGGACGTGACCAATTTCGAAATTTGTATTCCTCGACTCTCCTTTTTCATAACAAGTTTTCTTTTTCTTGTTTTTTCAATGAGTGGGAAGAGGGAGAAAATTTGAAGGTTAAAAAAAATAAAATTGAGAGAGAAAGAGAGAGAGAGAGAGAGAGAGAGGAGATTGTTCAGAAAGAGAAAGTTTCTATATTTATTTAGACTACATTAGGAGAACAGTGTTCAGTTGTGAGTATCACATTTTAGAATATATGCTGCTAAGCTGGAGCATATATAGAGAAAAGCTACTAGCATGGTGAAGGGTCTTGAGACCACTACATGTGAAGATATGTTGAAGGCAGTTATTATGTTTAGCTTAGAAAGGAAGGTACATAATGGCTGTCTTCAAGTATAAGAAAGACTATGGAGTATAAAATGAGCTGAAGGAGAAAATAGCACTCTACTCCAGTAACTTTGTGAAGAAAACTCCAAATGGGGTCAAAGAGTCATACATGACTGAAACATAATAATGACAGCAGCAGCAGCAACAACAACAAAATGGAATGGAAAAGAAATTAAACTTATTCTGCATGATCTAGGAGCCAAACTAGGAGTAATGGTGGAAATTGAAGGCAGATTTTGATATATAAATCCTAACACAGATGCTAATGGCAACTGCTCTTGGTACTGAGACTTAGGCATCTTAGTCTGTCCTACTTTGTACCTATTTACAAAATTTTGCCCCAGTTTCTTATTAGTGACATAGCCTCCCCATTACCTACATTAATTGACCCTTTTTACTCCAAAGTTAACTCTACTTTGACTCCAGTTCAGAGTTTCTGAAAAGGGGGGGGAGTAAAAAAAGACTCCCAATATACCTTCAAGAAGCTTTATGGCTCTGCCTCCCTTCCCATCACTTTGTAATTACTTTGTATATACTTATCACATACATCTGTAAGTACATAATTTTTTATCCTTGATAGAAGAGTTGCTTGAAGACAGGATTGTTTTCAATCATCTCGTTGTGGTTCTGGTGCTTGGCATGAAACTGGGACATTATGGATGGTTAATAAATGTTTATTGATTAATTAAACAACCTACTTAGGCAATCTATTATTATCAAGTTCTTCCTTATGTCTCACCTAAGTCTCTTTTAGAAGAATTATATTAGCACTGGCCCTGGAGTCAGGAGTACTTGAGTTCAAATCTGGCCTCATACATTTAATTAATTGCCTGGCTGTGTGACCTTGGGCAAGTCACTTAACCCCATTGCCTTAAATAAAAAAAACTTTTTAAAAAAGAAGAATTATATTAAAATCTTATTTCATGTTGAGGTCAGCATTTTCTCCCTCCTCTTTCTCCCTTACCCTCCCCATTGAGAAAGCACGAAAAACAAAATCACCCACCACAAACATGCCTAGTCAAGCAAAATGAATTCCCAAATTGGTCATATCCAAAAATTATGTCTCTTTCTTTACTTTGAGTCCCAGAAGTTACTCTAAGAAAGTGAATAGTATGTTTTATCAAGAGTCTTCTGGGGTGGCTAGGTGGTACAGTGGATAGAGCACCAGCCCTGGCCCTGACCTCAGACACTTCATAATGACCTAGCTGTGTGGCCTTGGGCAAGCCACTTAACCCCACTGCCTTGTAAAAACCTAAAAAAAAAAAAAGAGTCTTCTGGAACTGTGATTCTGATGTAAATTTATTAATACTATGAAATCTCTCATAGTACAGTTTGAAGAAGTTTCCTCTTTTGAAAACTTAGTAAAAGGATAGTGATGGAGCTAATGAAATATACTTCACTAAATTGTACAATTTAGCAGATTAATGACTATAGGAAACAATTTCTGAGCAAATGATCCAATCAAGGTTATTCTGTAACTTATTTCCACAGGAAGTCTTTTCTAATAAGTAACTGATTTGAAGCCAAGCTTCACTGGTGCCTATGCAAAATCACTTTAATCAGGAGAAGGTCCTCATATTGCTGAGTAGTTCCCTGTGGTGGATTTATAAGACAAAATTTGGAGTCACATGGAAATGGGTCAGCATGGACAGATTGTAGCCTACCTTATTGGAGGAAATAGCCACATGGATGAGATCACAGATCCATTGGAGTAAGACAATTGATTGGGGAAAGTTTATAGAAATTCCCCCCTTAGATTTTTTTTATTTAATGGGACATGTCATTTCAAAGACCTCAGAAGGTCTTTCCTTACCTAGAAAATGCATTGTGGAGCAGCTAGGTGGTGCAATGGATAGAATAACAATCCTAGAGTCAGGAGTACTCAAGTTCAAATCTGACCTCAGACACTTAAAAATTGCCTAGCTTTGTGACCTTGGGTAAGTCACTTAACCCCATTGCCTTAAATAAATAAAATTTAAAAAAAAGAAAATGCATTGTGCAAGGATATCACTAGTCCTCATGATTACTAGTAATAGTAAAATACATTTATATAGTGATTTTTACTTAATGTAATGATTTATGCACAAATCTGCAAGATAGGTGAAATAAGCATTGTTGTTGTTCAGTCATTTTCCAGTCCTGTTTGACTCTTCTTGCCCTCATTTGGGGTTTTCTTGGCAAAGATACTGGAGTGGTTTGCCTTGCCTTCTCTTGTTCATTTAATAGATGAGGAAACTGAGACAAACATGATTAAGTGATCTGCCTGGGGTCACATGGCTAGTAAGTCTCTGAGGCTAGATCTGAATGCAGGAAGTTGCATCTTCCTGATTACAGAACCATTGTTCTATCCAGTAAATCACCCATTTGTCCCTAACAATTTATAAATGAGAAAAATAAGAATTAGGGAGGTTAGGTGATTTACCTAAGATTTATACCCATAAGATTATAGGCTGATAATTATAAGCATTAGGACTAGATCTTTGGTGTTTTCACTGGAAGTCTAGAGCATTATCTATTAAACCATGAAAAAAATGCTATGAAGCTCAGATGATTACTATCAAATTGCCTAAGGAACACAAGAGCAACCCAATGTACTACTGCATTTTTGATGTAAGGTGGGAGAGAGGATGCAAAAGTCATACATACAGGAAATTCTAGGCAATTGATTCATATTTTAAGAATACCTTCATCAGTCTTGGGAAAGATATGAAATTTTCTTATATTTTGTCAGGTAAAAAAAAGAAAATATCACTACTCAATATGGGATTTGTGTCAGCTTTAAAATTAGTCAAAATTTTTTGCTCCATTTATCATAGAATTTCTCTTTTGTTCTCTTTGCCTATTAAAAGATTTAAATGACAACAAACATTCACATATATTAAATCCTGATGTTAAAAAAAATGTAAAAATCTTGGCTTCAGTTTTTTTTTTTACTTCTCCTAAACACTGTGAGGTTGCACATTTTGATACGCATATTGACAATATATTCCTTCGCCATCTCCTTACTATGTGGAGGGGGGGGGTCTTTTACTTTTCTTTCCCTGTTTTTTCACCTTTAAAATGAGATTAGTTGATTGCCAAAGACCCTTCAAACTCTCACATTCTATCACCGAGGAGTTAAGTTAAAAGTCTTTGGGGCTCTAGAGTTAAGCTCTGAACTCTACTGCTAGAAATTATTGTGGGAAGATGAGAAGAGGAAATATTATTGCCTGCCCATACAAGCACCAAGTGTGTGAATTATGTCATTTGGTTTTTCCCATCATAGACTGATCTTGGAGTGGATGCATACCTGACTTTCTTGTTGACAGGTTTTTCTGGATATTTTTTTTATCCCATAATCAAAAAGCAAACAATCAAACAAAAAAATTATCAGCAACCTGTCCTAGAAAAAAAGAAGCCTTGACAGTTCTGTCCTGCCCCTTGCTCTCAGGATAAAAGATAGTAGATGAGTTGGATCCTTAGCATTGGAGGGAAACTGGTACCTGAATATAATACCCTAGTTTCTGTTTCTGACATTTTATCAGATTTTTGCATTTTTCGTGTCCAGCTCTTCATGACCCCCTTTGTTGAAGAGTTTTCTTGGCAAAGATACCTGGAGTGGTTTGCCATTTTTTTTCTCCAGCTCATTTTACAAAGAAACTGGGACAAACAGAGATAAATGATTTGTCCAAAGTCACATAATTAGTAAGTGTCTGAAGCTGAATTGGGACTCAGGTCTTCCTGAGTCTAGGTCCGGCACTCTATCCACTGCACCTCCTAACTGTCCATTATCAGATTAGATTACATTTTATCCAGTATATGTTGTCTTCAAAATTATCAACAACATCATAAAAATCTATGAATTTATTGATGATGTGGTCTTCAGAATG
Organism: Macrotis lagotis; assembly: GCF_037893015.1. NCBI lineage: Eukaryota > Metazoa > Chordata > Mammalia > Peramelemorphia > Peramelidae > Macrotis > Macrotis lagotis. The sequence goes on from NC_133666.1 coordinate 411,551,661, forward strand.
CACATATTTTCTTTTTTGAAGCTACTATACATTGATAGCCATATCCTTTCCTTACTACTAGTCCTTCAATATAAAAGAGGACCATGCCAACCAACCAAATGATTGGAGGTATGAATTGCACAATTATATTTATTACAATGAGGGGTATACTGTATAAAGCATCTTTCTCATTTGCTATACCAGAATTGTTCCACTCCATGACCTGACTGATAGGAAACAGAACTATTGGAGATGATTTGGCTGCTGCAGGAATCTCTTGGTCTTAAATTGGTTTTGATTCCTCCCAAATCAGCAAGGCACCACCAGCACTTCATCAGTCTGACAAGCATTAGCATGTGCTCTTTGGCAACATAAAGAAACTGACTACCAGGTTCATCCTAACCTGTCTCTCCATGGGTTACTTATCAGTATAGTCTTTTCTCTCTTAAACCTTCCATCTTTGACTTATGAATTATTCATCAGTATGACACAATTGGCAATAACTTTATACTAAGACAATGTCACCTTGCCAAGCATAGGGTTATACTGCTCTGCTATTAGTACAGCTGTGACTCAAACTAAAGAGGAGTATATGAAGAAAGCAATGCTCTTAGCTAAGACACCCTGATAAGTTAGCTCCTTCTCATAAAGGGAAATATGCTCAGAAGAGAATTGACCCTATGGGGTTTTCTTGGCAAAGATACTGGAGTCATTGACTTTCAATGTCCACATGGGAAAAGAAACCCCACTCTGCCATACCCATAAGTGGTTATTCAGTTATGTGCTTGAAGACATCCAGGATGAGAAAAGCCTATAACCTCTTTGGACAAAGCTGTTTCACTTCTAGACATCTCAAATTATTAGATTTTTCCCCCTAATGTCCCATCCTAAACTTCGCAACTTCCAGCTAATGCTATTGGCTCTGCCAATAGAACTTTAGACACTCCTTCAAATTGAATGACAGCCTTTTAAATACTTGAAGTTACAGAAATCATAACCTCCATCAGTCTTTCTTTTGTCAGCTAAAACAAGCCCATTTTCTTCAAGTAATTATCAGATGAGAAGAATTCAATGCCCTTCTCCATCTTGATTGTCATCCCCTGGACATTCTGTTGCCTATCAGCATTCTGCTTAAACTCTGAGAACTGAGCACAATACTTCAAGTGTATCTTGGTCATTTCTAGTGAAAAAGTCATTCTCCTTTTCAGAGAAAACAAAAGAATTGCCCAATTCTGACCTGTCTTTTCTTGGGTTTTGTCATCTTTATTCCATCCTCCCCCTCAACAAAAAGGGACTTTATTTCTTTTTTTGTTTGTTCCCTTTCCTCTAAATCTTAGTAAAAATAACAACAACCACCCCCATTCATTGTCTTTAATTTCCTTCACCAGTCTTACTTCATTCATTTTGAGTTTTAATATATTTCCAGGTCCTGTTCATGTGTATATTTTGTTACCTGACCTTACTTTCATCTTCTGTATATTTCTTTTAAATATCTAAATGACTTTGTGACTTCTTGACACATCCACTTTGGTCTTTTTAGACAAATCTCATTTTACCTCCTCATTGGAATTGATTCCCTTTGTCTCTTCACAATTGCTTTCTTAATCCCTGAATCATGATGGAATTTGGAATACTATCAATTTTGTATTTGAACCCTTTGAAATTTATGCCTGTCAGTTATGTGCCTAGATTTCTTTTCTTTCTTAATTTTAAACTCTAGGATGTAGGGAGCATTTTCCTCCAAGATTCCTATTATTGCCTTTCCAGCAACCAGTTCCTCTCTGAGTTGAAATCAAATTAGCCACCATCATTTTACTGAAATATCTTTTAAATGATTGTCAGTGAACTTTTAATTACTAAATGCAATTATCTTTTCTCAGTCTTCATCTTCCTGTACCTCTCTGCAGTTTTGAACATTATTGAACACATTCTTCTCCTAAATGCTTCTATCTCTTTCTTGGCTTCAATGATTCATCCACCATATACAATTAGTTGTTTAAATGTACTATGTTGACTAAATTAGTTTTGATTGCAAAACCCACTCTAGCTTCACAGTGTTCCCCTTCATTGTGGCCACTCCAGAAAAACATGTATCCAAAAACAAACAAACAAACAAAAACCCATGTATCCAGCTTCAGTAAGCTGGTCTTCATTTGCCCACCTTGTTTTACTCAGGGCTGCTATTTCAATATAATACCTGCTGAGTTCTCTTGCAACAGCTGTTTGTCTTTCAGGTCTATTGAATCGTGTATTGTCTATGAGTGTCCACATGTTCATGCACCGATGGTGAGTGGAATCTTCTTTGAAGAAGTTTTTTTTTATATTTGTTTTGTGTCTCAACTGCACTGTGAGATCCCTGCCTGCCACCATAATCAGGTCAGGGTTGGGTAAGTAGACAATTTTTAGGGCACCTTTTACTAACTCTTTCCCCACATGAGGAGGTGGGCAGCATGATCCTTAAAAGGACTGCTCAGTCACTCAGGGGGCTGCCAAATCTCAAGGAGGAAATGACTCCATGGCCTGGGCCACCTGTGTGCAGTTGTGACAACAGCTCCCAGTGTATCTGCACCTGCTGCTTCATCACTTGCCTGTAACCACAGGACTTTGAGGAATGGTTATAAGTGATGTCTTTTGTTGCATGCATAAATTGGATTTAGGTGAGGCAGAGCTGCAGGAAGTCATCCGTCTCACTCTCTCTTCCAAAGTCATTATGATCCAGCATAGCATGACAGAGTCAAGACAACTGGTGATGACTCTAGATGCAGTGGGTGATCTTGACATCTTCGCTGTCTAACTAAGCTCTAACTAAGCTCCACAGCAGCTGTTTCAGGTGACTTCACAGCGGTTGGAATGAATTGTTCTCCTCCACCCATTCCTCCAGTGAAAGACTTCTTATGCTTAGGGTAGACACTCCCCCACGACTCACAGATGGATTTGAGACTCCCTCGATTACCCTCAACCTAGAAATGGTTTACCAGGGTGTGGCCGCTGTGCATGCTATAGCTTCTTGGAGTCACAAGGTCAGCTACCACACTGATGGCAAATTCTTCAACTTGAAAAGGCTACAAGCCAAGACCAAAGTGGAGGGAGTGTTGCTGCATGATCTTCTGTTTGCAGATGACTGTGCACTCAATGCAGCCTCTGAAGCTGAGATGCAACAAAATATGGATCAATTCTCTGCTGCTTGTACTAATTTTGTTCAAACAATTAACATAGGTGCTCTATCAGCCAGCACCACACCATCCATATGTGGAACCATCAATAACATCAAATGGAGAAGTTTTGAGTATTGTGGACAAGTTCACTTACCTTGGCAGTGTCCTTTCCAAGGAGGGACACATTGCAAATGAGGTTGACACATGCATTGCCAGAGCTAGCTCAGTATTTGGAGGCTCTGAAAGAAAATGTGGGAGAGGAGAGGTATTAGGCAGACTACCATACTGAAGGTCTATAGAACCATTATGCTGACCTCATTGTTGTATGCCTGTGAAACCTTAAAAGTCAGACCAGCATATTGTCAGGAAATGTTGTCTTAGGAAGATTCTGAAGATTACCTGGCAGGAGAAGATACCATACACTGAGGTCCTTTCTTGAGATAAAATTGCCTGGCATTCCAACATTACTACAGAGAGTGTAACTAAGATGGGCTGGGCAGGTTGTTAGAATGCCAGATATATGCTTGTCAAAAGAACTATCTTATGGAGAACTCACACAGGGCAAGTGATCACAAGGGGGTCAGAAGAAGTAATATCAGGACACCTTGAAGATCTTATTGAAGAACTTTAGGATTGATTGTATGGCATGGGAGACACTGACACAGGACCACCCAGTGTGGTGTGCCCTCATCAGTGAGGGCACTGCATTCTATGAGGAAGGCAGAATTGAAGCAGCTCAAATGAAACGTGACATCCATAAGTTTAGAGTACCCAGCCCAGGTGTTCACAGATTTAAATTCAGATCCTCCTGACTCCAGGGCTGGTGCTCTGTCCATTGCACCACCCCAGGTGTTCACATGGACTATTTGTGCCTGACCTGAGATAGAGCATTCTGAGCTCATATTTGTCTGATCAGTCACAGTGGGACACACTGTAATTTATCTCAAACATAGTGATATCATTTTTGTCTTCTTTGATAATGAAGCATAAGAACCAAGCAACCAAGTGCTCTGTATCCTTCACATTTCTCAGATCTGTTCACTTGTTTCCTTTACATGGTCAACTTGATTCTTGTTCTTATTGCCTCTCACCTTTGATGATGTTTTGTCCTTCATTGCTGAAGACCATGATATCAGGGAGGCCATGACAAACAAGTGAACTGTATTTGAGTGATTGGGTGCTGTGTCAAGTCACAGTGTTACTTTCTCCTTTGGAGCTCTCTGGGACCAGATATGAATCAGGACAACCGGAATGACCCTGGACATGAGACAATCAGGGTTAAGTGACATAGTTAATGTCCAGTGTCTGAGGCCAGATTTAAATTCAGATCCTCCTGACTCTAGGGCTGGTGCTCTGTCCATTGCACCACCTAGTTGCCTCTCATCTACAATGCTATAATAGCTTCTAAATAGATTTGCCTGCCTCAAGTTCCTCCCCATTCCAGTCCTTCTATCACATAGCTATCAAAGTGATTTCTTCAGGTTTGATCATGGTACTCCCCTATTGAGGAAACTCCTGTAGGATAGACTACAAAATTCTGTTTGATTTTTTTATAGCCCTACTCAGTTGGCCCCAAATCCCATTCCAGCCTCATTACACATTACTCTCACACCTATTCTCCACTGCTTCAGTCAAACTGAGCCTTGTTAAAGCTCCTAGCTTAAAAAGGTCAAGGTCTCTCACTATATCCAGGTTCATCTCCAGTCATCCTGATTCATATTTGACCACTTCACCCAGATGACTCCAGAGGAGAAAATGAGGCTGGTGATTTTGCACAGCCTTCCACTTAAATTCAATCCACTTGGCATGTAATGGCATCACATCTCTGATGTCATCATCTTCTTCAAGAATGAAGGGCAGGACGGGTGGCTAGGTGGCACAGTGGATGGATCACCGGCCCTGGAGTCAGGAGTACCTGAGTTCAAATCCGACCTCAGACAATAATTACCTAGCTACATGGCCTTGGGCAAGTCACTTAATCCCATTGCCTTGCAAAAAAAAAAAAGGAACTAAGAGCAAACAATTACAACAAAATGAACTTCCTAACCAAATTGACTGTTCCTCACTGTTCCTCACACAATACAAATAGGGTAAGATCTTGCTCTATCTGATTTCTCTAGGTCTCTGAATTCAGGATGAATTGCAAACCCAAGAAGTTCCTGACTTTTTAAATGATCTCCCACTCACAGAAATCGCCTAAATTTTTTCCTTTGGACACTCCTCCCCACTAGGCAGTTCTCCTTAGAAGTATTTCTTTGAAAACTGTTTTTTTTTAGATTTTTCAAGGCAATGGGGTTAAGTGGCTTGCCCAAGGTCACATGGCTAGGTAATTATTAAGTGTCTGAGGTCAGATTTGAACCTAGGTACTCCTGACTCCAGGGCCGCTGCTCTATTCACTGAGCCACCTAGCCATCCCTTGAAAACTTTTTTAACCAACCTAAGTTCAATCAGATGTTAGACATTTTTTCTGCAGTGAGAACTAGGTCTTCACTTCCTCCCCACCCCCAACCAAAGAATCATCTTTTTAATATTAATATTTTGCCAGTGTTTTTGTATGGTTGTGAGTCATGGAACACTTCAGTTTTCAAAGAATTGAAAATGAATTATCAGAGGGAACTTAATTACTATCTATTTCTTTTAGGATCAAAGAGAAAACTGTTTCGCATTCAAAGCTGTTTACATCCTGATCTCCTCTTACCTTTCTAGTCTTTTTAGACCTTATTTTCCCCTTTAATCTGTCCAATCCCACTCTATGATTTGGTGACATTGATCTAGTGCTGTTCCTTGCACAAGATACTCCATCTCTAGATGCTGGATATTTTCACTAGCTATTCTGCATGTCCAAAGTATTCTCCTTCATCCTCACCTTTTGGTTTTTCCTGGCTTCCTTCAAGAATCAGCTAATATCCTATTTTCTAGTGTCCCTTAATACCAATGTCTTTCCTCTGTTTTTATTATTATTGTGTATTTTTTAATCCTCTGCATAGATCTTGTTTATACATAGTTGCTTCCACATTGTCTCCCTCATTACACTGTCAGTAACAAAAGACAGGGATTATCTTTTGACTTTCTTTGTATTCCCATGCTTAGCTTATGGCCTGGCAAATAGTAAGCAATTAATAAATGCTTATTGACTGACTGACTGACTGGAGAGGTACATGGTGTGTGTGTGAATAGCCTGCAACATATAGATGAGGAATTATGAGGAACAAGAATAAAGGATGTCATGAATAAATGTATGAGCTAAAAAGATCAACTGGTCATATGGTGACAACAGTAAGATAGCCAGGGCATTCCCTCATATATTCCACTGGTAACCAAAATATCAAGAAAAATTTAAAAATACCCCTAATATATTACATGTAAATCCACTATGGTGAACTTATGGAGGCTTCTTTGCCTGTTTCCTCATCTGTAAGTTGGGGATAACAATAGTATCTACTTTGTAAGATTGTTGTGAGGAGAAAATAAGATAATAAACATAAAGTGCATAGTGCAGTGCTGGTACTTATTAAACACTATATACATGCTACTATCATTGATTTGATATTATTAACAATTGAAAATGAAGGACAAATAACAAGAATAATTAGAAACCACTTGAAAGGAGAACATTTTTGCATCCCCTTGTTACTATGCTTTGTATACAGTAAGAAATAAATGTTTATTGAATTCTTTTGAAGTATTTTTTTCTGTATCATTAAAACAACTTTTCTATCATGAAGAAAAAAAGAAAGAATTTATGCACAGATGAACTCATAGATCCATTACTTGCTTTGGCTCCTTAGGCTTAGGGTTACAGGAATTTCTAAATTCAGAAACAGATGCAGTATTTATTTATGTTTTATAATTTTAAAGAGTTTACTTATTTAAGAGTTTTTATTTATTTATTTTTACTTTTTGCAAGGCAATGGAGTTAAGTGACTTGTCCACAGGCACACAGGTAATTATTAAGTGTCTGAGGTGGGATTTGAATTCAGGTACTCCTGACTCCAGGGCTGGTGCTCTATCCGCTCCACCATCTAGCTGCCCCCAGATGTAGTATTTATCATAGTTCTCTTCTGTTCAGGTTTCAAAATATTTCTGTTGTACAAGCATGTATAATGGAAGAACAAGACACTGACCCATAATTTTCCCAGACTTATTCTTGCTCTTGGACTTACCCTGGGCATCAAAAGATCTGATAATGGCTGTTTGTGAAGTATCCTAATTATTTAAACAGCAAGTGGCCTAGAAATAGAAGGCTTTGGAATCATGACAAGAGCAGACTTGCTATTAGCTTCAACCTACACCTTATCCTTAATTCCACAGGTATCACAGTCAAAGCCCCAAATTACACAGAAACTCCTTCTGTTTTCTTTTTTTAAACATTTATTTATTTATTTTCAACCATATGTACACGTTTATTTTTAAGTTACAAAATTTCCTTCCATCCTCCCTTTCAACCCCCCTCCCCTCAGCAGTGAACAGCCAGGTTAGCTTTGTACACACATATTTTGATAAACATATTTACAGATTAGTTATTTTTGGTATAATTAAGGGAATTAGGATTAAGGGAAAGAGATACATAAGATAATTTTTAAAAAGTGTTCATCAGATTCTGAAGGATTGCTTTTTTGTGTATGTTTTGTTTTATTTTGATTTCTTCCTCTGGCTGGGGATAACATAGTCCATAGCTGGTCTAATACAGTTCCAGCTCTCTGAACTTCTGAGAGGAGATGCTTCCATCAAGGTTGACTATCTTACAATGCTGTTGTTAATGTGTACATTGTTCACTTGGTTCTGCTCCTTTTACTCATCATCAGATCCCATAAGTCATTCCATGATTCTTTAGAGTCTGACATTTATGGTTTCTCATAGAACAATAATATTCCATACTATTCTTGTACCATCTTTTCCATTCCCCAGTTGATGGGCTCCCAACTCCTTCTGTTTTTTTGAGAAAGATAGTCATCAATCTGTCCAGGAGAGCTATGGGAGTTTGCAAAAGCCTCTGCAAGATAGACTAGAAAAAGAAATATTAATTTATGTTGGTCATTGGAATGGAAAACTATCCAGGAAAAGAAGGAAACTTTGGGAAAGGAAGGGGAAAATGCTTTTCCCCACCCTTCACTATGACCAGAGAATTAAAAATCATCCCAAGAGTAAAAGTACCCAGACCCTCTCAAACCTTTCTCTAAAGGAAGCATTCCAAGTCACATTAACTACTGAAAGAAATAGATTACTTGGCTTTGTCCTTATTGCCACAAGATAATTTCTTGTGATGTAGTGATCAATTCACCATCTGGAAACCTACTTCCCTGACCCTGGTGTTACAAACCAAGTCACATTCTACACACTTATGCAGTTTAACAGCTTCTGTAAAGAGTAAATAATGGGGGCGGCTAGGTGGCGTAGTTGGAGTGAGGAGTACCTGGGTTCAAATCCGGTCTCAGACACTTAATAATTACCTAGCTGTGTGGCCTTGGGCAAGCCACTTAACCCCATTTGCCTTGCAAAAACCTAAAAAAAAAAAAAGAGTAAATAATGACCAAACCACTTTGGCCTTGAAGAATTGAGATGGGGGCGAGAGGGGGGAGGGGGAGAGAGGAGGGGGAGGGGGGAGAGACTCAGGGAAACAGAGACAGAAAAAGAGATAGAATTTTCCCTAATTTTCTAGTAAATAATGAGAACTTTTCTAAAATTTTTGCTTAGATGTACTTCTTCACCTAGATATCAAAAATGAAGTAGGGATAGAAGAAAATAGAAAATAGACAAGACTATTAGAGTCCTGAGGAGAGGAAACATCTTTTACAAATATTGCACATGGTGGGACATGAACCCAAGGAGGATGATTTCCAGATGGAATAAGGTAAAATATTTGCCAAAGCCTGGTACTGTCTATGACTTTCAACCTTGCTACTCTTCTCTCTTCCTATGCCTGCCTCCCCCAGGTTTTTTGGAAACAGGATAAATATTTAGGAAGTGTATGTTCCCTTTCTGTGTCCTACCCTACTTAAGTCCCTCTCATTTTCCCTTTCCTTTTCATTTTGTTTTCCTTATATCTAGGAGGAAAGAAAAGAAACTAAAGAAAAAAGTAAAGAGAGAGAAAGAAAGAAAAAAGGAAGGAAGGAAGGAAGGAAGGAAGGAAGGAAGGAAGGAAGGAAAGAAAGAAGGAAGAAAAAAGAAAGGAAGAAAAGAAACCAGATGGGGAGAATAGTTAGAGATCCATTCTGAGAGCATAAACAATGACTCTGAGGTTTCCAGCTTCAGCCGGCAGACACTGAAGGGAAGGAGAACATGAATGACCTCTGTTGTTTTAGTTCAACTTTTTTTTGTGCAGTGACTTGTGGGACACAACCCTGAGGTCTGAGAGCTTCCTTGGGGCAGTGGTTCTGCTCTATAATGATTTGTAAATATAGGAACAGTAATATGAATGGGGTAGCATTGACCTTCTCCTCCCCCCTACTCCTCTCTCTAGATTCCCTGCAGCTTTCCAACCTGCTTTTTTGCCCCAGTCATCTATGTTTTCCTGAAGTTTTAAAAGTTGAAATACACATCTCCAGTTTTTTTTTTTTTTTTTTTTTTGTGGGTGGGGAAGGGTTCCAATGCGTTTCTGGGAGCTGCTCCTGTGGTGAGGTCAGTGTTCTCTTGAGTTATTACCTTGCTTTCCTTGGCCTGTGTGTGAAGCAAGGGTGCTTTACAGGCGTGTGCTTGTGAAATGGCAGCTGTCTGCTTAGTTATACCCAGAAAGGCAAGTTTACTCCAAGATTCATCACATTTAGAAGGGCTTCCACTCTGTATATAGTGTGCTCGTTGCCCTCAAATCACTTTTTGGCCCTGCTACCCTAACTAGAAAAGAGTGTGTTCTCCCCTTCTCTGCAACTCCTGCCTGGTACATGGTAAATGTTTAATTAATACCTGTTGACCCACTGGTTGGGATTGCAAAGAGAAGGAGAGGCTGGAGCTGATGTGAGCAGGGAATCTGCTTTTTTTCACCCCAGCCTTCAGGGCAGAAGAAGACTGGGGTTGAGGGAGGGGAGGAGTGGAAGGGAAATGTCACCGGAGTTTGAGTTGTCGTCCTCTGCTAGTCACATAGCTGAGCAGAGAGAACCTAATCCTCTGGGGAGGACTGGGCCCAAGGAGGCCAAGAAAAAGTGTAGAGTTGAGGGTTGTGTGAGGCCAGTGTGGTCCTGCATGCCAACAGGCTTGGTAGGTTTTATCTGACAGCTCATTCTACTGGTAGGGAGCTGTCCGGCTGGCAGCCAACCGCAGCAACTGGCCCAGAGCAGGCGGGCTCCAGAAGAGGACAGCGACTTTTGAATTCCCCACTCAATGAAAGGGAGGGGCTGCCTCCCTGCCACTCACTTCCCGGGCTGGCCCGGGGCAGGAAGGCAGCAGGCAGGGTATTTGGCCAACTGAAGCTGTAACTTCTCTTGGACGGAGGTCCTGCATTCCCACAGAGGGTGGGGAAGTTAGTTAGTAGTATTGGTAACAAATCTGAGTACTCTGTTCTCCTGGCTCCTCATTCCTTCTTCCTCTCCTCTCTTTCCCTCTTCTTCCTCTTATCACCTTCTCCTTCAAACCAGGGGAGCAATTTTTAGTCACTGCCCAAGTCTCCAATCCATACTCCTTTTCTTGGCTTCATCCTCTCCCAAGACCCTTACCTGAAGAAGGCTTCCTTTCAAACCCTAGGTTTATTTTAATCACCTGCATGAGAAAGGCTTCCTATGGGATTTGACATTAGATTTAGATTTTTCTAGCCTCTTTTTCATTTCTCTTCTCACTCATTCAGGTCCAGATGATCCTGCCTACTAGCTGTTCTGAGAATCAGACATTCCACCTCATGTCTCCATACTCTCCCATGGGGAGGGGGGAAGAGGGGAGTTGCTCTCCCATATCAGAAAACTACTCTCTCTTCAACCAACAAGCATTTTTTTTGAATGCAAAAATGAAAGAATTCCTAAGAAGCTTATGGTATTTTGAGAGAGACGTATACATAATATGTTCCTTTTAAGACTCAGCTCAGGTGTTACATTCTCTTTTAAATTTTCTGGACTGCTTTAGTTATCAATTCTCTCTTTCCCTTATTAAATTATCCAATGGTTTCAGTAGAATGTAAACTCCTTTAAGGCAAAGTTGCTTATTTCTTAATCTGCACTCTTTCTAGTAACATGTCTTTCATATTGCAGGTACTTACTGCACCTTTTTTAATTTATTAAATACGCTTGAGTCTCCTGTTTTGAGCAGGTCTTGTACTAGATAGGTGGCATAGTTTTCTGCCTACATGGTATGATTAGAAGGGTCCCAAAAGCTCCTCTGGCCCAAAGTATCTTTTCCATTAGTCTAACACATTCCAGGAATTCCCACCAGTAAACTAACTTCTTTGAATTAAAATTCCCTCAAGGACCATGTTAAAATGAAAATATTAGTTTATAAGGGGTACAGATCAAACTTATTGAGTCTTATTTAAAGATTATTATGACTTAATTCATCACATTAACTTACCTAGATAAAATGATAGAACATTTATTTGTTTAGTACCTAAATGACAATTAATGTTATTTAAATACATATTAAAGTAATTTCCAAAAAATAAAAGATCTTGCTCTTTTGGTTGGATCCTAGACCTGGAGAAACCCAAAATTCTATGTAGCTATCTTATTTTTTATTTTATTTATTTTTTTGCAAGGCAATGGAGTTAAGTGGCTTGCCCAAGGCCACACAGCTAGGTAATTATTAAGTGTCTGAGGCTGGATTTGAACTCAGGTCCTCCTAACTCCAGGGCCAGTGTTCTATCCACTGCACCACCTAGCTGCCCCTATGTAGCTATTGTCAACATTCCTAGAGAATTACTAGGGTCAGACAACATTCTGAGTAATTACTTATAGGAAAAATGATTTATTATATATTTTGGGAAAATTATTATATTGTTTGAATTCAAACTTATGTGATTAAAGATGGTCTACATCTAGAACATTGCTGTTTGGGTCCACTTAATCTTGCTTGGGTTTCCTTGTGTTTTGTCTTAGTCCAAATTTCATTGAATGTTTACATTTACTCTTATCTATCTTGATCTATCTTGCTTTTAAATTAAGAAAAATTAATTATCTGAGCAGGTACCTTTGTCTAAATCCTATATAATGTAAACCTTCCAGAGCCTAGATGAGAGGGAGTGATAATTTCTTTCCTGCTCTCCTCTACCTAGTGATCTAATTCATTTTTTTCTAAAACAGTTTCAGATTTTGAGCTTTATTCACATGACCAAGACTCTCAAAGAGAAGACAATATGCAAACAACTGTGTTAAAACAAGATATATACAGGAAATATAAATTGGAGATAATCCTTATTTATACAGAATATATAAATTAAAGATAAGGGCAAATTACCAATAAACTTGGAGGAAAGGCACTGGCATTAAAAGGGATAGAGGAAAATCTTCTTGTAGATTTTATAGCTGGCACAGGTAAATGGTCATAGTAGGAAAGAAGCTGAAAGAGAACTAGAGTCTATGGACTTTGTCTGAAGAGGTCAGACCCTTGAAAAGACCAGGAATAGATGTGCAGATGTCAACACTGTGGAGAATGACCTTTTGGGAGAGCTATGTTCTGGAGCTAACAGAGACATTAAAATGAGATATAAAATTAGTGTTTTTGTTTATTCCCATGTCTTGAGATTTTGGTCATCACAAGGGAAGAAATAACTCCTTTCTCCCCTTGATGGAAAATATATCTATCTGTGTATTTGGAGTACTTGGGAGCTACAGAACTGGAAAGATAGGATTCCTGGGGAACACTTGCCCAAAGTATGAAGCACCAAAGACAACCCAGAAAAGAAGTCATATCATGAACTTGAGCAGTTATTGAATTTGGGACCTGTTAGTAGATTCTACTTCTCAAATGGCCTGAGGACTCAATGTATCAATCAATAGCACTCATTAAGCATTTACTTTAAGTTAGCACTGGGCTAAATCCTGGAAATACAAATAAAAAGTAAAAGCAGTTCCCCGAGAGACAATACACACACACAGACACACATGAATACATATACATATATACACACACACACACACACACACACATAAATGTCTATGTACATATACATGATGATACTTGTCCTTTGCTCTTAAAGATTACACAGCATCAGGGAGGTGATACCATAGCAAATGCATAAATTAGATTTGAGTGGGGGGTGCTGTGCTTAGTCACCAGCCCACTTTCTCCTCAAGAGCCATCTGGGTACAGTGGCCAGATATGAATTAGAATGACCAAAGATGCTGGATTGGGAGCAATCAGGGTTAAGTGACTTACCCAAAAATCACACAACTAGTAAGTATCAAGTGTCTAAAGCTGGATTTGAATTCCCATCCTTCTGACTCCAAGGCCAATACTCTTATCCGCTGCACCATCTAGTTGCCCTTATATGCCCTTAAATATACACGTATACACATTTTAGAGGGGAAAATCACAAATGACTATGGGTTAGGACAAGGCAACATTTACTAGTGTGAACAGTTTAACCATAGGGAAATAGGATCTTAGTAGTTGGTTCAATAGAAGGAAAAAGTTTTCATTAGAGTCAGGGAATCTGCCTTCTGTCATCTGGTGTAATGCAGCTGAGCTCCAGGGAAAGATGGCACCCATTATGGAAGCCCTTTGCACATTTGGGCAAAAGAAGAAATCAAATTTACCTAAAAGCTTGAGTTAGCCTTATCTAACTGATGAATTTACTGCAAACTGGAGAGAAAATCACAGGTTGTTAGAACTAGAAAGGACCTTCAACATCTAAACCAATCCTCTCATTTAAAAGATGAGGAAAATCAAGTTCAGAGAGGTCTACCATTAATGGCAGAGCTAGAATAGGACCCCATGGCTTGGTCTTTTGACTTGAAATCCAATTGCTCTTATTCAGGAGCTTATAATGTGAAGCAAAAAAACAAAACAAAACAACTCTGCTCATATATCCTAGAGGTTCCATGTAGTTGGCAGGTGATACTTTTCTTCTAAAGCAAAACATTTTAATCCATTTGTTTTTTCTTTGTATAGTCACCCCCCAGCCCTGATATTCTACCCCCCCTTTTCTCTGAGTTTGTACAGATAGCTATGGCCTGCCCCTCCCCGCCCATGCATATAATATGATTCCATACTATAATATACTAACCAGGGCCTCTACTCCAGAGTGTTGATGTTGATGTTGACTCCAGAAGGGTCATTTCATTTTCCTGGCAGTAGTGTTTGGTAGCTTGGGATTGGTCAAAGAATATTGTGAGGAGATAACTGCCCTGTATTAACCCCCTGGAGAGAAGATGCATTCCTTGCTTGGTCCCAGACTACTAACCATTCCTGGTAGGAACCTTCTCTAATCATTGTACTGGCTCTACTAAATCTGCCCCAGGGTGGGTCTGACCTGGGGATTCATGCTACATAGAATACTGGAATCATTAGTCTTGTCTGTGTTTAGGACACCTTGGTGTCTCCACTTCTCCACTCCTGCTTCCCAACAAAATTTCTGCCAGATGCTAGAATGTCCAGTTATGACTAGACTTTTGTCCTTATCTCTATCTTGGGATTTTTCCTCTCCTTTCAAGGCTCAATTCAGAACATTTCACCTCCTCTGTGAAACTTTCCCTCATTCCCAAATCTAAAAGTAATTTCTTTCTACCTAAGATTTTCCAAAGTACTTTGAATGTGTTAGAAAGTAGAGATCTCTCTTTCCTTTGCCTACCTTGCCTTGCCTAGAGGCATTGAGTCATACAGCTTGAAGTATGAGCAAAAGTTGACAACAGTCATCAATCTTGTTCCCTATCAGCAACAGCTTTTGGCTAATGGTCCTCCTGTTCTTCCTTTTCTCTACCTTTTCCAAAGCAACACCCAGAGGGATTCTCTTTTTTGTGGGAGATAGAGGTGTTGAGTATCCTGGCCTGGCAACTCCACTGGGAAAATTGAGGGTCATGGGGCAGCTAGGTGGCGTAGTGGATAAAGCACCGGCCTTGAAGTCAGGAGTACCTGGGTTCAAATCTGGTCTCAGACACTTAATAATTACCTAGCTGTGTGGCCTTGGGCAAGCCACTTAAACCCATTGCCTTGCAAAAAAAAAACTGAAAAAAAAAGAAAATTGAGGGTCACTCAGTTGGGAATAGTGAGAGTCTTCCTCACTGAGTAATTTAGTATCAAATTACTTAGGCCCCATTGAGTTTCTGTTTCATCATTAAAAGCTAATCCATGACACAGTGTAAATCAGCTTCCTTTATCTTCTGTCAAAAGTATATTCTTTATTTCTTTTAGATTGTCTATTTCAGTCCTAAGGATAATTTTTCTTCTTTGTATTCCCAATAATTGACTCAGTGGCCTGTTTGTAATAATTGCTTGATGAAAAACATGGATGTGAAAATGGAAAACCTGAGATTGAATCCCAGCTTTGTCACTTATTCCTGTGCTACTTTGCAAAGTGTAACCTCCCTGGACCTCGGATTCTTCATATGTTATTAGGGAATTTGGACTTATTGGTTTCAAAAAAACCTTTTACAAAGCTAATCTACTATCCTATGATGTTGTATTTATAGAAAGAAAGAATGAACAATTGAATCTGTACTTGTTCCAAATCCAAAATGGCAAAAAGTAAGAGATTCTCAGGACTAATAATGACTGGTACTCAGAATAAGTTCTCTCCCTTAGTCTTTTTGTAAAGCAATGATGCATTTACTACAAAGCCACTGTAAGATGAAATTTATAATAATTTTAAATTGAATTTATCTGAGTTCAGTATTCAAATTGCATATTGAATGGGAAAAAAATTGCAGTTCTTAGGACTAGCCCTGGTTCTTGTCTGTGTTCATTCTCTCCTGTCTTTTCCTCATCCCTCAAAGAAAGATGAAAACATAGACATCTTTTCACATTATTTATTCTAAATTTGTCCTTTCATTTGAGACAGTTTTTCCTACCCCCTGCCCATCTGTAAATTCTACAGGGGATTTGTGGGCTGGGAAAGAAAGGAAGATTTGCTTCAAAGAGTCTTCATGTAAAAACTGAGGTATTTTATTGGCCTTGGTCCAAACAGAGGCTATTTTCTTTCCCTACAAGTCATGGAAATTCTGATTCCTCTGGCATGAGACAACACTAGCTTTGGTCATTCTGAATGGAGACACCACCCAGACCAACCAACCTGGAAGCTGGCCTTGTCTTTGGCAGTAGCTGGGGCATTATTCACACAGGAAGTTTCAGATGGGACTGAGTGTGAAATGGGAATCAGAGCTGGCATCACTCATCCAAAGTTACAGAGATCTAACCAGGCAAGTTGAATGGTCAATATGTTCTGAGACTTTTCATGGTGATTGAAGGGTTTAGAGATGTAGCTCAAATCTGAAAGAAGAGGAAGACTGGGGGGTTATGCCAGGGCTGAAGCACTTCCTGGGCAGAGTTGGTAATATTAAAACCAGAGAATGGAAAGAATGTTTCAAATTCTTTGATTCAGTCTAATTTAGAGAAAGGTGCAGTGGCAACACCAGAGTCACTTTTTTTTCCTTCTATGGGATGATAGAAAAGAAATTTGTTATTCATCCAAAAAGAATCACACACTCCTATGTGTTTCTTATTGTTTTTATTCATGTCACACACAAAGCATATCTACTACTTTTATTTTGAATGAGAGGCAAAATATGCACCACATGAAAACAGCATTCTATTGGCATTATATAAATGAATATTAAATAAGTTACATTTTGCATAATTACTGATGTACAAGTATTGAAATTTATAAATTAAATAAATTAAAACAAAAATAGATCACATCCCAAACTATTGATTGGCAGATTGGGTATAGTTCCCCAGTCACATTCCAACCTTTCAGCACCCAAATCCTAGATAACTTAAATATGCCATTGTTTAGAACCCAAAGTAGACTCTCAACACAGCACTTAAGGTTCAAGCATAAGAATTCTATTTGAGGTATATGGGCAGGTTATTAAACATTTGAATTTAATGGATTAGACAATATGACCTAGAGATATGGTTTTGTTTACTTCTCATACCTTGATGGTTTGGGTTGGATTACTCTAAAACTTGTGATTCATCTGCAAATTTAGAGACAAAATAATATGGAAGATTTAGAGCAGTGAAAGATCATGAATTAATTATATCCTTGTAGTAGTGAGGGCCTTAAAAAAAATGAACCCAAGTCCCATGGGATTCAATCTCAGGGCTTCTGACTTCAAGTTCATTGATCTTTTTACTGAACCATATTTAAAGTGTTTTCTTTCCCATTTAGTTGTGAAAACTCTCCCCAAAGCAGCTATTAATTGGTAAAGGAACATTTGCTGGAAACAGTTTTATGTCCCCCAGTTTTACATCGCTAATTACTCAACCACCAAATTTTACAGTATTTAATTAGTTCATTTGTACAAAAGTTTTCTGAGAGATAAGCCAGAGTTGGTAGCCCTATTACATAGGTGAAGGAATGAGAAGGTTAAGTCACAGTGTTCTTGGGGAGCAGGGCTAAGTAGGCCATGCTATTTCCTATGTGAGGACAGCATGATCTCCAAGGGTCCTTTTACCTGTATATCTATGATGGCAGAAGGATTTCAAAAGCGAGGAAGGGTCTGAATAGTGAGGATTATCTTACCAGAATAAGCTATCCAGGTAGTTTTTTTTCTTCCTACTTTGGTAGTCATGCTTTAAGGACATTTGACTGGGATGTTTTATTTTTTTAATAGTTTAGCATTATGTAATGTGGGAATGGTCAAAATCAAGTGTTCATTTTATATAATAAGACACATTCTGACTAATGGCCCAAACAAGACTTTGGGACTTCAAGTATAAATCAAACCAGTGGCAGTAGAGAAAGTGGTATAAAAGAAAGAAAGAAAATACTAATAGTCACACTCCAAATCTGATCAAAAAGGGGATGTTAAGAAAAGCAGAAGTCATCTTAAGCTTGAAGTAAAATGTTTTCTTTAAAAAGATCATTCTTCCAATTTTCACTGGCAAAGAAAGACCTTATAATGAGTCAATAATCCCTTTAGCCAAATATGAAAAGCTGATTTTCTCTATAAAACTGCAGAGTTCATTCAAAAGTGATTTATTTTCTTTGGTCAAAGATTAATTTTGAAGACTAAAGAAATTTAAGTGCATATAAATATATATGAAGGTGTGTTTTAAACAAACACATGCAGGAAATAATTTCTTATAAAAATTTCAGGATTTTTTTTTAGGAGTGGAGGTGGTATATGATTTAAATAAGTTTTCCTGGCTATTAGGTTTATTATCTGTAATTGCATTAATCTGTAGTTAAGCAGATTCTCACTTGGTCATATTGACTAAGGGGTATTGACCCAAAGGAGAAAGAAGAGGGACTGGGACCTAAGAGAAAAAGGTTGGACATTCTTCTAAATATTTGGGGGAGACAGTTTTAGAGCAAATGTTGTTAAGATTTTTTTGTGCCTTGGACCCTGTTGGTAGTCTGGTGAAGCTTATGAATGCCTTCTTAGTATAATGTTTTAAATACATTTCACAAAATTCATAACATTATGAAGAAACAAGTGAAGTTGAAAGATAGGTATCAAAATGTTAAAAAAAAACAAATTCATGAACTTAGCTTAAGAATTCCTATTTTAGAGTGATCATTATAGACATATCAGTTTTAGTTGCTTGAGCTAGAAATCTTTGATTGGGTCCTTCTTAATTAGTTTATCTTTTTCCAAATTCTTACTTGTTTCCAAAAGGAAATCATGATGTAGTTAACTGAAGAAGTTTTAAGTGTTTGCAAAAAATTATCTTATTTATTCTTGAAGCATAATCTGAAATATTGAGGGATTAGGCATCATTTCCCCATTTTACAGGAGGGGAAATAAGGTGCACAAACACAAAGTCAAAGATAGGACTAAATTCATATATACAATTAGGTTATAGAGCTTGGGCAAAGACAAATTCTTCATTCCTTAGCACAATGTCATGGAAAGATTGGATTTGAATTCTACCAGGTGACATATTACTGTTTGATTTTGGGCAAGTCAGTTAAATAAACTCTGTGTCTTAGTTTTCCCATCTTTAAAATAGGAATAAGATTTAACCCACCTTCAGAGAGGATAAAATGAAATAATAAATATGAAAACACTTCAAAAAATTAAAAACATCATACAAATATAAGGTATTTTTTTCTACTGAACAATGAGGTTTTGAATATATTGATTTTCAGTACCTAATTCTTAGTCTTTTCTCCAGAATGTCTTGTACATAAAAGAACTATGTATTCTCACATGCTATTGTGCCAAAGTTCTGACAGTAACATTTTGATGACAGACTGAAGCTGTTATTGAAATTAGAGGACTATCTGTTTGTGCTTGATCATACCAAATATGAGTAATCATTAAAAAAGAAATGAATAAACAAGGGAATGTG